>NC_092872.1:203710436-204026530 GCF_028372415.1 Notamacropus eugenii
GACCTTGTATAAGTTCCTTCACTTAATGAGTTTCCATTTTCCCATCTATTTCTTCATTCCCCATTGGTCACACATTGGGATGGTTGTACGTTAGATCTCACAATGGCTCACAAATATTTCACTTCCTTAACCAAAAGCTCCAACATTTCCCTTTCTGACTATAAACTCTCATTCCAATTCCCATATGCCTCAAGCATCCTAAACCTATCTTCACTCTCTTTGTTAAGGTCAAACCCTCTCCCTTTTAAATTCCCCAACTCAGTTCTCCCCTATAACTTCTGTCATCTTATATCCCTCCTTGACTACTGGCTCTCTCCACACTGCCTTTAAACATCCGTCAATGTCCCCAAAGCTTAAAAATCTTTGATTAACCCTACCATTTTTCCAGAGATCTTTCTGTGTCTCTCCTCTCTTTCTTAGCCAAGTTCCCAAAATAAGTTGTCTACACCCATGGCATTCTCTCCTCCCAGTCTACCAGATATTCTTCATTCTGGCTTGGGAACTCATGATTCAGCTGAAGCTGCCCACTGCAAGGTTACCAATAACTTCTTAACTGCCAAATCTAATGGTCCTTTTTCTCAGTCCTTATCCTTATTGACTTCAACTCAATTCAGTAAACATTCATCATGTACCTGCTCTGTGCCAGGCACTGTGCTAAGCCTTGGGGATAAAAATAAAAAAGACAGTCCCTGCCCTCCAGGACCTTACAATTTAATGAGGAAACAACACACAAAATGGAAAGTGAAAAGGGAGGAAATGTTTGGAAGGAGAGGAGCAAAAGGTACCTGGCCTAGAGGCCTGATGGGGGAGTGGAATCCAAAGAGTGAAGCTGATGGGAAATGAGTTCACTAGGTTTCTGAGTATTCTTTAAATAGAGGCTTTGGGGAGAGTGTGTGCTGCACCCTCCAGCTTCCAATCAGAGGAGTTGAGGCTACTGAGGATGTGATGGCTATCCCATCTATTTATGTTATGCTATGAGTAAAATAATCAATTGGGTGACAAAAGACAAGACACTGTGTGATGAATTCTCTCAAAGCAAAAGAGAAATGTTTCCTCTCTGCCTTAGGATTTCTCTATTCTTCCTTCACATTTTGATTCAATAAAAATTTTCCGATTTTTGATTTTCGATTTAGGGCCAAATAACTTGTTTCTGTGCTTAGCATATCTGAGACTAAAAATGTATGGATGAAAATAGAACTCCTAAATGTTTTGTCTATGAAGATGAGATTTGCTATGCTTCATACTATCTTTTTGTGATTTCAGCACCAACAACTGAAGAGATCATTTCATCTGGTAAATTATATTTGTTGCTGCTTTCTTGCTTTGTGGAACATAGACATGCCACAGAATTCCTGTGTTATTCAGAGAGAATGATGTTTAAATTTAGTTCAAATTAAATCAACTAATATTTGTTGAGCACCTGTTCTTTGTAGAGAGCACATAATTTCCCCACTCCCTCATTATTGTCTACAGACGTCTCTCAAGCCAAGTAAAAAATCCTAGTCTTGTTTTTCATCTTTCACAATTTTGTCTCTTCCCAGAATCAGAATGTAAGTCCTAGTTCTAGGTATTCTGGAGTTTGGTAAACAAGATGATCTTGGCTCTTCTCATAACATTGATGATAACAGAAACTTTATCAGTTTGTTTGATTTGACAGAAATGGCTAGGTCTTAGATTCATAGAATAACTCTGGTTCTGGCTGGCTATGTATGAGACCTTTAACAAATGATTTCATCCCTATGGGATGAGAGTTAGATTCAATATCTAGCACACTTTACAATTCTGTTATTCTAGTATATTTTATAACAAGGAGTTTAGAGTCAGTCTGTCTAATCTGTGGACATTCTAAATTGTCCCTTCATTCTTACTCCTCACCCATTTCCCTGTCAAAAAGTAGAATAAAAATTGAAATCATGTGCAATGCATAATGGAAAATTTAATGTGAATAAAAGAGGTAGTTGGATAGCATAGTGCATAAAAACATAGAATCAGCAATACCTGAGGTCAAACCCTAACTCAAATGCTTCCTACCTGTGTAACTGGGTAAGTTTCAACCTCTATCACTCCTTATTTCTTCATTTGTAAAATGGGAATAATAATAAAAGAACTCACAATCTTGGTGTAAGAATCAAATAAGATAACATATGAAAAGCTCTTTATATACTTCAAAGCCCTACCTATGTCTATATATGTATGTATGTGTAATATTTGTATATGTTAGTGAATGTTATTATTACAACTAATGATAATATTTTCAATCCTGTTGGTGAAGAATTCATAGCAACTGACTGAAGTTATTTTTTTGAAATTATCTGTGAATATATCTATCCATGCAATACTATGATTATATTAAATATTTAGGGGTTGGTGATATTATCATTTCAATACTTCAAGATATTATCATTAATATGGGCATGTGGAAAGATGCACCATATCTTATTGCGTCTGCCATTCCTATAAGGACTGTCACTAATCCTTCAAAGGAAAGAGACTATGATGACTCTATAAGAATAAAACAAAAATATTCATTCTCCATCTCTATATTCCTGACTATTTTTATGGTTTCATGCAAGAAAAATTTTCCTCTCTTCAATTTTCAATTAAAGAAGCCATTATCTTATTTCATTGTTTAATAGGGCAGTGACTTAACATTAAGTATTTAAATTGAGTATAAATGAAACTATACTCTTCAGAATATTCATTCCCTTAAAATGTGATTTAGGTTTAATTTATGCTCCTTTTTTTTTAATTTCAGCATCACCCACAGAAGAGACCACCTTGTCTGGTAAGTAGAGTTGGAATATTATGTCTAAATCAAATGAAATCAAAGCATGTTTGTTGTTTATCTGTCTTTGCAAGGCATCCAATACATCAGTCAGTTAATCAATAAGCATTTAGTAAGGGCTTGCTAATACAAAGGGCTGGGAATACAAAGGCAAGTGATAGCTTCTGCCTTCAAGGAGCTCACTATCTAATGGACAGATCATTCCTCCATTCTCATAGATATACAAGCATGTCTAAGAAGGGAAGTTAATTATTTTTCACTTTTCTATTCCTCCAAAATGTCCTTCTTTAGGGTTATATAAGATAAAATCTCATTTAATATTATGAAATTTAGTGAATTTCAGAATCTTATAAACTTTAATAGATAGAGCACTGAACTGTGTATCAAAACACTTGTCCTCTAGAGTCAACTGTGCCACTGGTGGCTGTTTGACCATGAATAATTCATTTCATTTTTTCTGGCCCTCAGCTTACTCACAAGTATAATAAGTGAGTTAGAACAGATCACCAGCTCAGATATAGTGTCAGTTTTTAGGATGAAGACTCCTTTTATTCAGATCACCTAATTCATGATTTTCCATGACTTCTCTACTTGTTACTGCTCATTCTATCATGACACAACAGAACAGAAAAACATAAGAAGCAGTTCTAACAATAGACAATGTCTGCCTTCTGAGGACCAATGCATCGACTCATCCTTAGGAGACCGTCAATTTGGTAATGGAGTGCCATCACTAAGGAATTCATTAATCATCTCTCAGTTGCTCAAGGGCTCATAAAGTGCCACACAGGAAAATGGGGCATTCAATCCCTCAAAATAATATCAAGTGGATATTCTGTGGGTGACTACAAGCTCCTTAAGATCAGGGAATGTTTATTTTTTATTTTTATAGGTATTTCTTTTGCCTTTCTTTGTTTCCCCAGAACTGGGCATAGTGTCTGGCACATAGTAGGTGCTCAATAAATACTTGTTGACTTGACTGGAGAATGTGGTAGCTGCCCTCCTTGTCAAAGAGGAAGAGAGTTAGGCGAGTTCCTCAGGCATCCTTAGCTCATTTGATTTACTCATGTCTCTTCTCTAGGGATTCATTATTCACAAATTTACCTTCCTTCATTGTGAGTCTAGTAATTTTCCATGAGGTCAGCACCTAGAGTATAATATTAGCACTTAAATTAGTATTGGGGTAAACTACTGGAGAAGATTCCAGTTTCTAATATTATCATTGAAGGATGGGAAATGGTTTTAATACTATGTCAAAAATATAAAACTCTGATAACTTTTCACAAGCAAACAAACAAAAATATTCTGACTCCTGTCCTTAATATTCATTGGTCCACTTCATAGTTTATTTTAAGAGAAAAACTTCCATATTTTCCATTTCCATTTTAGAAGCCAGCACTATGCACCTATGCTTGATGAAATTAAAAAATAAACCTTGTAAATGAAAACATTACTATGAAGATACCTGTTCACCAAAGATGGATTGTAGATTTTACTTACATGGTCTTTTTGCAATTTCAGAATCTACCACAGAAGTTACCTCTTCATCTGGTAATTGCTTTGTTTTTATTACTGTTGTTTTGCTGCTTTCTTGATTTATAAAATGCAGACAAACTACAGAATCCCTTGGTTATTGAGAAGAAATGCTATTTGTGTCCAATTTAAATTAAATCGACCAATATTTATTGTACATTTTTCAGAGGCACTGTGTTTATTGTACTGTCATGTCTATACTTAAATGATCTGGCATTCATATAAGTGCATGCCTTATAGAGGCTCCCTCTTTTTAACTGAATTTCTGCCATGCTTAAAAATATTTTCACTTTTCATTCAAACACAAGAGAGTCTATGATAATACTTAGCAAACAAGAAAATTTCTTATTCTCCGCATAAGTATTCTATCTATCTTATAATTTGAAAGGGAAAATTCCTTTTTTTGTCTCAACACTTTAAAACCTGCATTTTATTTCTTTTCCTAATATGCCTGAAGTATAAACCTTCTAAATGAAATTATAATTGTTAAAGTAACTTAATAATTGTGGGATGTAGATTTTATTTTCACTGGTTTTTGGTTTTTATAATTTCAGCATCCACCACAGAAGTAACCATTTCACATGGTAATTATATTTGTTGCTGATTTCTCGCTTTATGGAATATAGCACAAAATACCCTGGCTATCAAGAGGGAATGGTGTTTGTATTTATTTCAAATGAAATCAACCCAAAATTACCTTGTCTCTCTGCAAGGCCATGGGCATGTAGTTTCTTCATTTTCTGACTACTATTTACAATCAATCCACTGAAATCAAATGAAATAACTTCTATAATCTGGCCTCCCCAAGGCTTAAAAAGCTAATTATTATCTGTAATAGTACAGATAATGCTGAAGGGGTCCCTTCCAATACCCTTCATAATTTTATAAACTTTAATGAATAAAACAAAAAAGTGGGATATAGGAGACCAGTTCCTCCCCTGACTTGCAGTGCGACCTTGTATAAGTTCCTTCAGCTTAATGAGCTTCAGTTTCCTCATCTATTTCTTCATTCCCCATCAGTCACACACTGGGATAGTTGCACCCTGGATCACACAGTTGCTCACAAATATTCCACTTCCTTAACAAAAAACTCCAGTACTTCCCTTTCTGATTAAAACCTCTCATTCCAACTCCTATATGCCTCAACCTGCCTACATCTTTATTTGCTCTCTTTTCTAGCTTTTCATACCTTACTCCCTTCTACACACTCTATGACCCAGATACGCTGACTAACAAATTCCTTGAATGTGACTCTGTCTCCCATCTCAGTGACTTTACACTACCTAACTTCCACACCTGGAGTGTCCTGACCCCTCACCTTCACCTCATCATCTCCCTGGCTTCCTTCCAGGATCACTTCAAATCCCACCTTCTTTCTGCAGGAGGTCTTTCCTGGGACCCTTGAATGCAAAGTCAAATGCCTTTTTTTTTCCAGTATATCTTTATCTGCTCTGAATAAATCATCTCTATATCTAGTCCTTTACAAAACCTCCATGAAAGTGGAACTTCCTTAAAGACAGAAGCTGGTTTTCCCTTTCATTTCATCTCTAGTACACAGCCCAATGCTTGGCACATCTTAGGTGCTGAACAAATGCCTGTGGAGTAACTGATAAAAAATAACCCTCCACCTCTAGAGCACTTTGTCTGGCCATCTTGCACCTCTTACTTCACTTTTCTCCCTGCTCACTCGACCCTGTGGTTGACCAATTTCAATTCCACACTGTTCCAATCCCTTCATTCCTTTGTCCAGTCAAACTTCTTTCCTTACTAGTCCTAACTCTAGTTTACTCCTATCATCAGCCTCCTTGATCCTGCTTTCTGTACATGCTGCATCTAGAGTTGAAGGAGATAACCCAACCATGATGACCTTGTAAACTATAAATTCATGATACTTAGCTTCACCTTCAACTGGGCACCACAGCAAGGTATCCCTTTCATTTGTCCCTCCTTCCTTCCCTATCCCTGCTCCCAACAGAAGCTTTTAGAAACCTTACCTTGCCTTCTCATTCCTTCCCATCACCACCTCCTGCCTCCCTCTTAGGTGAAATTCTCATTACTTTTTTTACTAAGAAAATTAAAGTAATTCCCCATGAGCTCCTTAGTCTCTTTATTCCTAAAGACTTTGACATCATTTCCCCCTCTCTCCTGCTTTCCCTAATCTCTTTTAATGAAACATCCCTTCTCTTTGTTAAGGCCAAACCCTCTCCCTTTTAAATTCTCCAACTCAGTTCTCCTCTATAACTTCTGTCATCTTCAATCTCTCCCTGATGACTGGCTCTTTCCATACTGACTTTAAACATCTTTCATTGTCCCCAAAGCATAAAAAACTTTGATTAACCCTACCATTTTTCCAGAGATCTTTCTGTGTCTCTCCTCTCTTTCTTAGCCAAGTTCCCAAAATAAGTTGTCTACACCCATGGCATTCTCTCCTCCCAGTCTACCAGATACTCTTCATTCTGGCTTGGGAACTCATGATTCAGCTGAAGCTGCCCACTGCAAGGTTACCAATGACTTTTTAACTGCCAAATCTAATGGTCCTTTTTCTCAATCCTTATCCTTATTGACTTCAACTCAATTCAGTAAACATTCATCATGTACCTGCTCTGTGCCAGGCACTGTGCTAAGCCCTGGGGATAAAAATAAAAAAGACAGTCCCTGCCCTCCAGGACCTTACAATTTAATGAGGAAACAACACACAAAACAGAAAGCGAAAAGGGAGGAAATGTTTGGAAAGAGAGGAGCAAAGGTACCTTGCCCAGAGGTGTGATGGGGGAGTTGAATCCAAAGAGTGAAGCTGATGGGAAATGAGTTCACTAAGTTTCTGAGTATTCTTTAAATGGAGGCTTTGGGGAGAGTGTGTGCTGCACCCTCCAGCTTCCAATCAGAGGAGCTGGGGCTACTGAGGATGTGATGGATATCCCATCTATTTATATTGTGCTGAGTAAAATAATCAATTGTGTGACTAAAGACAAGACACTGTGTGATGAATTCTCTCAAAGCAAAAAAGAAATATTTCCTCTCTGCCTTAGGATTTCTCTATTCTTCCTTCACATTTTGATTCAATAAAAATTTTCCTATTTTTGATTTTCAATTTAGGGCCAAATAACTTGTTTCTGTGCTTAGCATATCTGAGACTAAAAATGTATGGATGAAAATAGAACTCCTAAGTGTTTTGTCCATGATGATGAGATTTGCTATGCTTCATACTGTCTTTTTGTGATTTCAGCACCAACAACTGAAGAGATCGTTTCATCTGGTAAATTACATTTGTTGCTGCTTTCTCGCTTTGTGGAACATGGACATGCCACAGAATTCCTGTGTTATTCAGAGAGAATGATGTTTAAATTTAGTTCACATTAAATCAACTAATATTTGTTGAGCACCTGTTCTTTGTAAACCAGAGAGCACATAATTTCCCCACTCCCTCATTATTGTCTACAGACGTCTCTCAAGCCAAGTAAAAAATCCTAGTTTTTTTTTCATTTTCACATTTTGTCTCTTCCCAGCTTCGGAGTCTAAGTTCTAGGTCTAGGTATTCTGGAGTTTGGTAAACAAGATCATCTTGACTCTTCTCATAACCTTCATGATTTTAGAAACTTTATCAGTTTGTTTGATTTGATGGAAATTTCCATTTCTTAGATTCACACAATAACTCCGCTTCTGGCTGACTATGTATGAGACCTTTAACAAGTGACTTCATCCCTATGAGATGAGAGTTGGATTCATTCTCCAGCACACTTTACAATTCTCTTATCCTAGTATATTTTATAACAAGGAGTTTAGTCTAATCTGTGGACATTCTAAATTGTCCCTACCTTCTTGCTACTCACTCATTTCTCTGTCAAAAAGCAGAATAAAAATTGAAATTATGTGCAATGCATAACTGAAAATTTAATGTGAATATGGGAGGTAGTTGGATAGTATAGTGCATAAAGACATGGAATCCTGATTCAAACCCTGACTCAGATACTTCCTACCTATGTAACTGGGTAAGGTTCAACCTTTATCAGTCCTTATTTCTTCATTTGTAAAATGGGAATGACACCATCTACCTCACAATCTTGGTGTAAAAATCAAATAAGATAATATGTGAAAAGCTCTTTACATACTTCAAAACCCTACCTATGTTTATATATATATATATATATATATATATATATATATATATATATATATATATATATATATATATATGTGTGTGTGTGTGTGTGTATGTATGCATATATGTATGTATAATATTTGTATGTTTTAGCTAATGCTATTGCTACTAAGGATAATATTTTCAGTTCTCTTGGTGCAAAATATATAGCAATTGATTGAAATTATTTTTTGAAATTATCTGTGAATGTATCTATCCATGAAATACTATGATTATACTAAGTATTTCAGAGTTGATTATATTATCATTTCAATACTTCAAGATATCATCATTAATATGGGCATGTGAAATGATGCACTGTATCTTACTGCATGTCTGCCATTCCTACAAGGACTCTCGTTGATCCTTCAAAGGAAAGAGGCTATGATGACTCTATAAGAATAAAACAGAAAACTATTCATTTTCCATCTCTATAATTCCTATTTCATGGTCCATGGAAGAAAAACTTTCCTCTCTTCAATTTTCCATTAAAGAAGCCATTATCTTATTTCTTAGTTTAATAGGGTTGTAACCTAACATTGTTAAGTATTTAAATTGAGTATAAATGAAACTATACTCTTCAGAATATTCATTCCCTTAAAATGTGATTTAGGTTTAATTTATGCTCCTTTTTTTATTTCAGCATCAACCACAGAAGAGACCACCTTGTCTGGTAAGTAGAGTTGGAATATTATGTCTAAATCAAATGAAATCAAAGCATGTTTGTTGTTTATCTGTCTTTGCAAGGCATCCAATACATCAGTCAGTTAATCAATAAGCATTTAGTAAGGGCTTGCTAATACAAAGGGCTGGGAATACAAACGCAAGTGATAGTTCCTGCCTTCAAGGAGCTCACTATCTAATGGACAGATCATTCCTCCATTCTCATAGACATACAAGCATGTCTATGAAGGGAAGCTAATTATTTTTTACTTTTTGATTTCTCCAAAATGTCCTCCTTTAGAGTTACATAAAGATAAACTCTAATTCTAATATTGTGAAATTTGGTGAATGATAGTAATTCTTCAGGCTCTTATAAACTTTAATTGGTAGAGCACTGAACTGTGTATCAAAACACTTGGGCTCTAGAGCCAACTTTGCCACTGATAGCTGTTTGACCACAGATAAGTCATTCCATTTTTTCTGGCCCTCAGCTTGTTCATGAGTATAATAAGTGAGCTAGAACAGATCACCAGCTCAGACATGGTGTCAGTTTTCAGGATGAAGAGTTCTTTTATTCAGATCACCTAATTCATGACTTTTCATGACTTCTATACTTGTTACTGTTCATTCTGTCAAGATACAACAAAACAGCAAGTCACGTGAAACAGTTCTAACAACAGACAATGTCTGCTTTCTGAGGACCAATGGACTCATCCCTGAGAGATACCATCAATTTGGTTATGGGGTGCTATCACTAAGGAATTCATTAATCACCTCTCAGTTGCTCAATGTTCACAAAGTGCCACACCAGAAAACAATTCTTTTCTCCTTGACATTTTAAAGTCTACATTTTATGCCTTTTCCTAACAGAACCAAAGTATAAATCTTCTAAATGAAAGCATAATTGTTAATTCAACTGTTCATTCATTACAGGATGTAGATTTAATTAACACTGCTTTTTTGTTTTTGTAATTTCAGAATCAACCACAGAAGTAACCATTTCTGGTAATTATTTTTGTTCCTTATGTAATGTCAATATAACACAAAATACACTGGTTATTTAGAGGGAATGGTGTTTGTATCTATTTCAAATTAAGTCAACCCAAGGTTATTGAATGCCTTGTCTCTCTGCAAGGCCATGGGCATGTATCTTCTTCATTTACTGACTACTTTTCACATTCCCTCAAGATATCTTTCTGTGTCTCTCCTCTCTTTCTTAGCCAAGTTCCCAAAATGTTATCTGCAACCCATGGCATCCTGTCTTCTCACAGTCTACCAGGTCCTCTTCACTCTGACTTCTGAACTCATGATTCAGCTGCCCACTTCAGGGTTACCAATGACTTCCTAACTGCCAAATCTAATGCTCCTTTTCTCAATCCTTATCCTTAATGACTTCACCTCAATTCAATAAATATTTATTTGATACCTACTATGTGCTAAGCACTGGGGAGAATAATTAAAATACAAAATGCAGTACCTTCCTTCCAGCAGCTTACAAGCTAATGGGGGAAGTCAATGCACAAAAGAAAGTTGAAAATGCAGAGATGGGTTACCAGGTGGGTGCATCATGATATTCCATGGAGAAATCAATTAAAGTCTTTGATAGAAAATAGAGAGTTACCTGAAAAGTTTGGACTCCTCTATAAAGAAAGGCATTGGTAAGAGTTTCCTCCTCCACCCTTCAGCCCTGCAGTCAGAGGAGAGGCAACTGAGGGAGCTGAGAAGGTGCTGAGTAGCAAACAGTCAATGTGTATGGTAATGAGACTGCATCTGATCAGGCTATACTGAAGGAAGCATGATGTTCCCTGGAGAAACCCAGCAGAGCTGCTGATGAGGAACACTTGATACACCGGTCACCTCTTCTCTTGGATGCTCCTTGCTATCTGGCTTTTGGTAACACTGCTGCCTCCTGCTCTCAGTCTGACTATTCCTCCTCCAGGTTCTTTGTTGGTTCTTCAGCTATGTGATAGCCATTAACTGTGGGGGTTCATGAAGGCTTTATTCTGGGCCTCCTCTGTTCTTTCTATAGTGTCTTACTTGGGGGCTGCATCAGCTCCCATGGGTGTAATTATCATCCCTATGCAGGTGACTCACAAATCTATTTATCCATCCATGGTTTCTCCCTTAGCTTCAGTCTTAGATTATCTGTTGTTGACTGGAGATTCAAATTATGTATCCCAGAGAAATTTCCAACTCTATTTATACAAAACAGTACTTATTATCTTTCCCACTAAATCTATTCCTTTTATAAATTTCTTTCTTTCTATCAGTAGTATCATGATTATTACCATCTCTCAGATTTGTAATCTCAGAATCATAACCGTTTACTTTCCCTTGCTTCACGCACCTAATCTTGCCATTTCTGCCTCCTCAATATCTCTCCATGTGACCCCTTGTATCACTTCACACAATCACCACTTGGGTTCTGGCTTATGTTACTCTTCTCTTAGCATATTTTAACAGCCACCTAATTCATCTCCCTGCCTCAACTCTCTCTCTTCGCTCTGAACTGTCTTTGATATAGCTGTCAAAATTATTTTTGTTGTTTAGTGACTTTTCAGTTATGTCTGATTCTTCACAACACTGTTTGGGGTTTTCTTGCCAAAGATACTGGAGTAGTTTCCCATTTCCTTCTCCAGCTCATTTTACAGATGAGCAAACTACGCAAACAGGGTTAAGTGATTTCCCCAGGGTCACAGAGCTAGAGATCTGAGGTCAAATTTGAACTCAGGTCTTTCTTATGCGACGCCCAGTGTTCTATCCACCGAGTCACCTAGCTACTCTCAGAATTATTTTACTTAAGCACAGATCTGACCATCTCCTTATCAATCAACTGATTCTAGAATAAAATACAAATTTTTTTTCATATTTTAATCACTTCACAGCCTTGCACCAATCTATCTTTCTAGCCTCTTTATACATAAACATACCCTGAAATCCAGTAAAATTGGTCTTTGTTCTATTTCTTACCAAGATACTCCATTTCCCATCTCTGTGATGATTCCTGGTGTCTAGGATGTATTCTCTTTCCTCACCTCATAGAATTCCTCCCTTCCTTCAAGATGCTATTCAAAGATGACCTACATGAAGCTTTACCTTGTTCCAACAACTGCTAGTATCTTTATTCACTATTACTTGGATTTATTCTCTTTATATTTATTCTGCATATACTTATGTATGTACATTTTATCTCTCCATTAGAATGTAAATTCCTTGAGAGTAAGAATTATTTCGTGATTCTACATTTGTGTCTTCAGCACTTAGCACAATACCTGGCACATAGTGGGTGCTTGATCAATCAATAACAATTTGTTAAGGACCTGCTATGAGCCAGGCTAATCTCTTGGGACACAAAGAAAGGCAAAAGACAGTTCCTGCCTTCATACACAATCTAATGAGGAAGATAACATGCAAACAACTATATACAAATTATATGGAAGATACATAGGGAAAATAAAATAAATATTTATTTATTAATGATTAGAATTTGTCACTTCTGTCTCTTACATGTTGTGATTTTCAGATTGTAGGGACCTTTTATTTAGACAATCTAATTTCTGGTTTATTCAGTTTCTCTTTCTTTTGGGTGATCAGTCAAATTTCCGTCAAGAGGTAGAATACAAAAGAAAGTGATGTGAAATACGTGTAACAGGCAATGTCTATTTTCGGGGGACCAGCATAGCTTAGTCGGGAGAGGATCTTCACCCATGTGCTGATCACCTAGATTTGAGTTAACATTATCAAAAGATTCATAAATCAACTCTCTTATGTGTAGCCAGTTAAGTGTCAGATTGCTTAATAGTTCATTCAATTCAGTTCCTCTTTTCTCTTCAAATGGCACTTTTTTATGTAAAACATGATAGGTGCTTTACATGTAAAAGAGAAAAATGTAGAGATATTCCCCAGAAAACCTTAGCATCCTTGATTAACTGCTATCTCTCCCCTATAGATCCATTAACCATGAATGTGCCTAATTCTACCTTTAATCAATTTTCCTATTTTTTCCATTTATTTTATTTTATACCAATTATTATATCAATTTTATCAATTTATTTTATCAAATTATTATTATATAAATTATATCAATTTATTTTCTATTTATTATTTTCACCTAAACCCAAAGTATCAAAATATTCTTTTATATGATAGTGGTCGAAGAAGAGAAACATTAGTTTCCAATTGTAGTATTGTTGTGACTAGAAAGGTTTTCATCGATCAAAACCAAAATACTTTATAACTATTTACAAGAAAAATTCCCACTTTCTCCTAGGATTTCTTTGATTCTGATTCAAAAAAACTTCCAAATTTTCCATTTCAGAATCCAACATCTTGTATTTATTCTTTTTTCTTTTTTAGTTATTCTTGATATGTTTGAAACATCAACCATGTAAATAAAATATAACTCCTAAAAGTCTCTTGAAGACGTGGTTTGGGTTTGATTTTCACTATTATTTTTTATTTCAGGATCAACCACCGATGTGACCACTTCACCTGGTAACTTTTTATTGCTGCTTTTTTTGCTTTCTGGAATATAGCCATGCCATTGAATGCCTTCATTTTGAGAGATGATTAAGTCCAATTCTAATTGTTTCAACCAATATTTATTGAATACATGCTTTTTCGAAGGCATTGAACCATATTTTCTCCATTTCCCTACCACTAGATACAAGTAAGTCTCTAAAGATTAGTTTAACATGATACATTCTTTAAACTCTTGTAAATTTACTTCTTCTGAGCTTCAGAAGGTAAACTCTAGTTACAATATTAGAGAATTTGGAGAATGATAGTGGTTCTTCATTATTTTAAAAGACTACACTTTGTGTCTTTGCTTAATATGACCAAAGATGTGATTCTCATAACTACTGATACACTCTAGCTTCTCTCTGATCTCATCTCACAGCTCAAACTGGATATCCCAACATATCTAAATTGAATCCATGAAACCTTCTAAATGAAAATATAACACAAACTTCTTATTAACCAATGATGGTATATAGTTCTATTTCCAATGTTATGTTTGCAATTTCAGAATCACCTACAGAAGCGACCACTTCACCAGGTAATTGTTTTTGTCTCTTCCTTCTTGCTTTATAGAATTCAGATATACCATACAATTCCTTGGCTATTTAGAGAGAATAGTATTTATGTCTAATTCAAACTAAATTCAACCCATAATTACTGAGCACTTGCTCTTTCAGAAAAACCATGGGCACCTAAAATATCTTCATTTTTCTCACTATTATATAAAAGTGAATCTCTAAAATCAAATCAAATATTATATTTTTTCCCATCTCTTGTAAACTTTCCCCTTCAGAATTTAAGAGGGTAAGCTCTACTTCTCATATTCTAGATTATGGTTTACAAGTCCTTTCTAATACTCTTTATGATTTTAAAAACTTCATTGGAAAGTACACAGAACTGGGAGTTGGGAAACCACTTCTTCCCCTGACTGACTGTGTGACCTTGTAACAGTCACTTCATCTCAGTGGGTCTCAATCTTCTATTCTATTTCTTCACTCTCCTTCAGTCACACACTGGAATAATTGCACATTGGATCTCATAATTACCCCAAAGTCTTCCAATTCCTTAATCAAAAACTCCAACATTCACCTTTTTGATTATAACATCATTTCACCTCTCCCTGTGCCTCACCTGTCCTATACCTATTCTTCACTCTTTTCCAACATTCATGCTTTATTCCCTTCAACACCCTCTGTGATCCAGATACACTCACCTACTTGCAGATCTTTAAATGGGACATACTGTCTTCCATTTTTGCATTACCTGTCCTTCATTCCTAGAATTCTCTGACCCATCACTTTGGCTTCTTCATTTCCTTGGCTTCTATCAAGGCTCAATTTAAATCTCATCTCCTGGAGGAGACCCTTTTCTCATGTCTCCTGGCTGCAAATTCAAATTATTTTCATCTACTCTGTATAAATCTTCTATATATCCAGTTCTTTAGAAATCTCCATTAGAATACAAGTTCCTTAAGAGCAGAGATTGCATTTTTGCCTTTCTTTTTATCCCTAGCACTTAGCCTAATGCTTGATATATGGTAAATTCTTTATAATTTCTTAAAATATGATGTCTAGGCTCTTTTTTCAATCAATCGTATCTTTCAGGTAATCAAATAATTTTTTTATTTTATTTTTTCAAATTCTCTCCCTCCATCCACCCCCTCCTCTACCCATTGAGAAAGTAAATAATACAGTATCCTTTATACATATGAAGTCATAGAAAACATTTCCACATTAGTCATGCTCAAAAATAAAAAAAAGCAAGAAAAATAAGGAAAAAAATATTCTTCAATTTGTACTCTGAATCTATCAGTTGTGTCTCTGAAGGTGGAAAGTCTTTTATATCATGAGTCCTTTGGAGTTGTGGTAGATCATTATATTGATCAGAGTTACTAAATCTATCATAGATGATTAGCTTTACAATATTTCAGCTGCTGAGTACCATGTTTTCTCCCTTCATTTTGCATCAGTTCATTTAAGTCTTCTCAGGTTTTTCTGAAACCTTTTACTCTTCATCATTTCTTACAGCACATTCATATGCCATGACTTATTTAGCCATTCTCAAATAGATGGGCATGCCTTCAATTTCCAGTTCTTTGATACAACAAAACAAAGCTGCAATAAATACTTTTGTATATGTAGTTCCTTTCCCTTTATCTTTTATCTCTTTGGGGTATAGTCATAGTAGCAGAATTGCTGGGATCAAAAGATCTACACAAAGTTGTAACTCTTTGGGCATAGTTCCAAGTTATTTTTCAGTGGTTGTAGTTTAATAATTTTTAAAATATCTTTTCTCAATCTTTTTCCAGGTCAGTCATTTTTCCTATGTTTCACATTTTCTTTTATTGTTTTTAATCTTTTGACTTTATCTGATTGTTTCTCAATGTCTCTTAGCTTCTGCTTGACAAATGCTAATTTTTAAAGTTTTTCCCCCAGCATTTTGTACCTCCTTTACCATTTGGCCTATTCTGGTTTTTACGGTCTTATTTTCTTCAACATTTTTTGTACTACCTTTACCAAACTGCTAAATCTCTTTTCATAAATTTCTTGCATTTTTCCCATCCTATCTTTCCAGGATCCTTATATATAACTCTCCCTTCCATAACTCTGCAATCCTACCACACTGACATTCTTTCAGTTTCTCACACACAACTCTACATTTCCTACTCCCATGGCTTTACATTGGCCATATCCTATTTCTAAAATGCAATTTCTGCTCATCTTCAGCTCTTACAATCTCTCTCTTCCTCCAAGATGCTCAAGCACCACCTTCTATACAAATCCTTTCCTGATCCCCCACAGTATCTTACTTTCCAAACTACCTTATGTTTACATAAATTAATTTTTTGTAATTATTCTGTCTGTACTTATTGTACATCATTCAAATACTATACAAATTTTTTTTTATTGATGAATGGAGTAGATTTTCAGTAAGGTCTCTTTTATCTCAGGTATGCTGTGATTTTCAAATTGAAGAGTTCTTATATTCAGTCTATACAATTTATGGATTATTCAGATTTCTCTTTCTCACTGCTATATGTCAAATTTCTGTCAAAAAGATATGACAAGACAGGAAGTTATATGAAGGTACAATCTGAACAACAGACAATGCCTACTTTCAGAGCACTAGCCCAACTAATTATGGAGAGGCTTTTCACCAGCAGGTTTACCACATAGTTTTGAATTACTATGATCAAAGAATTCCTCAATTGTGTTACATAAAAGGTTGTTAAATGTCACATTGGTTCATGGTCCATTCAGTTTAATGCCTCAAAATATCACCAAGGATTATTTTGTTACAAAATATGGTATCTACCCTCCATGACAAAAAGAAAAGTTAAGAACATTACCTAAGCAACCTTAGTTCCCTTCATTAACTGTTTTCTCTACTATAGATCTGTCATCTGTGAAGTTAACTAATTCCATCTTGAGTCTTCTTATTTTCTGTGAGTCCTAAATCAAACTATCAAAATACTATTTTGTATGTTACTAATGATTAAATAAAAATTAATTACTACTTCTATTATGCCATGGCTAGAAATATTTTCATTGACATGTCAAAGACATGATAATAATCTCTGATGAGATTTTACAGTCAAACAAGAAAACTCTCTGCTTTGGAATTTCTTTCTTATTTTTCATTTAAGAAAACTTCCATATATTGTTTTATTTATGTCCATTCTGAATACGTCTGAAACATATTGTATAGATAAAGACTACACCAATCTTCAACCTCTTATTCCCTGGTGATATAAATTTTATTTACACTTTCTTTTTGTCATTTCAGCATCAAGCACAGAAATGAATACTTCTGGTAACTCTCTCTCTCTCTCTCTCTCTCTCTCTCTCTCTCTCTTTCTCTCTCTCTCCCTCACCCCCTTCCTCATTCCCCCTTTCTCCCCTCCTTTTTCTTGCTTTACAGAATGTAGACAAGACTTATTTGTTCAGAGGGAATGGTTTTTAATTACTTTAATTCAGATTAAATCAACCACTATTCATTAACCACTGCTCCATATGTATATATACTATCTCCCTCTCCCACTACTCCACACAAGCAAGTTAAATATTTAACTTTCATCTCTTATAACTTGGTCTCTTCTCTGCTTCAGAAGCTAACCCTTAATTCTTATATTCCAAAACTGGGCAAACAAGTCCATCTTACTCTTCCCATACCCTTCATTATTTTATAAACTTTGATTGGAAGAGCTCTGGAGTAGGAATCAAGAAATGAATTCCAGTCTCAGCTCTGTCACTGTGTGGCAATGGGACTTTGGACAAGCTCTACCATTTTCCTGAGTCTCAGATCCCTCATATATAATATGAAAGAGTTAGTGAAGGTGAACTCTAAGGTCTCATACTGCTCTGACATTCTGGCATTTTCTATGCTAAACTGTTTCTTTCTCTCAATCAATTTAATTTGTGGATATCTTGCACTTCCCCTGCCTCCTCCTACTCACTCACCTCTCTGTTAGAACCTGTAATAGACCAGGGATTGATGGGCAATGCATCGCTTATCATTCCAATCCTCATTTACAATTCTGATGGGTGAGAAGTTGGAAACAATTGGCTTAAAAGTGAATTTTTGGCATTCTCTGTTAATGTCCATCATTCATGCTATCCATCCTGGTGTAATAATAGTACACTATTTGGCAGTTGTTTGTACTGTCATCTCAACACTTCTAGAATTCATCATTTTATGACTGCATGATTTAGACAGCCTCCCAGTTTCTAACTGAATTTCTGCCATTACTGGAAATATCTTTACTCATCACTCAAATACAAGAGATCTTATAACCTTTCACAGACAAAGAAAGATTTTTTACTCTCTTAGTATTTCTCTGTTCATTTCATAATTTCATTTAAGAGAAAAAAAGCACTTTTCAATTTTGAAAACCAATATTTCATTCTTTTCTTTTTTTATTTTTATTTTTAATGTTCTACAATCATTACCATAAAACTTAGATTTTTCCCCCCTACCTACCCCCTACCATCCCCCTCCCTCCCCAAGACAGCACACAGTTCTGTATAGGATCTACACATACTTTCCTACTGAATACATTTTCACTATAGTCATGCTGTGTAGACGAACTAAAATAAATGGAGGAAATCATATAACAAATCAAACCATAATACACACACACACACACACACACACACACACACACACACACACACACACATGATCTGCTACTTTCTGCAAATGAATTCCATAGTTCTTCCTCTGAATGTGGAAGGCATTTTGCCTTAGAAGACCATTGGGAAATTTTTTTTTTAAGTTCTTGCGTAGTTACGAAGTTCCAAGTCTACCAAAAAAAACTCTTGCACACTGTAGTTATTGCTGTGCACAGAGTTCTCCTGGTTCTGCTCCTTTCACTCAGCATCAGATCATATAAGTCCTTCCAGGCCTCTCTGAAGTCTTCTTGTTTATCATTTCTTAAGATGCAGTAGTACTCCATTACATTCATATACCATAATTTATTCAGTCATTCCCCAGTTGATGAGCATCCCCTTGATTTCCAGTTTTTGGCCACTACAAAGAGTGCTGCTATAAATATTTTTGCACATGTGGGACCCTTTCCCATTTTTATGATCTTTAGGGGATACAGTTCTAGAAGCGGTATTGCTGGGTCAAAGGGTATGCACATTTTTGTAGCCCTTTGGGCATAGTTCCAAACCACTCTCCAGAATGGTTGGATCAGCTCACAGCTCCACCAACAATGAATTAGTGTTCCAACTCTCCCACATCCTCTTCAACATTTATCATTTTCCTGTTCTGTCATGTTTGCCAATCTTATAGGTGTGATGTGGTACCTCAGAGTTGTTTTGATTTGCATCTCTCTAATCAAAATTGATTTAGAGCATTTTTTCATATGATTATAGATATCTTTAATTTCTTCCTCTAAAAATTGCCTGTTCATATCCTTTGACCATTTATCAATTGGGGAATGACTTGTACTGTGGTACATTTGACTCAGTTCTCTATATATTCTAGAAATGAGGCCTTTATCCCCAAGATTAGCTATAAAAATTCTTTCCCCATTTACTACATCCATGTTTTTCTTAACATAACTGAAATATATGCCTTATAAGAGAAGACATACCTCAAAATGTGGAATACAGATTTTATTTACACTGACTTTTTCGCTATTCCAGCATCAACCACAGAAGAGGCAACATTATCTGGTAATTGATTTTGCTGTTGCTTTCTTGCTTTATGAAATGCAGGCATGTCACAGAATGCTTGGCTATGGAAAAGGAATGTTTATGTCTAATTCATATTAAATTAGCCACTATTTATTGAACACCTAGTCTCTGCAAGATACATAATTTCTTCATTTCCCTACCATAGAATAAAAAGTAAATCTCTGAAAGCAAGCTAAGCATACTGTTCTCTTTAATCTCTCATAAACTTGCTTCTACCAAGAAGATAAACACTTAGTTTTGGTATTCTAAAATTTGATGAACAGTCTCTTCCCAAACTCTTCATGATTTTATGAACTTTGATGGAAAGAGCATTAAAACAGGATTCAGAAGACCAGTTCTGCCATTGACTGGTACTACAATATCAGAAAAGTCTTTTCATTTTCCTGGGCAGCTAGGTGGTGCAGTGGATAGAGTGCCAGGCCTAGAGCCAGGAAGATATCAATTCAAATCCAAACTCAGACACTTATTAGTTGTGTGACCCTGGGCAAGTCACTTAATCCTGTTTGCCTCACTTTTCTCCTCTGTAAAATGAACTGGAGAAGGAAGTGGAAAACCACTCCAGTATCATTGCCAGGAAAACCCCAAAATGGGGCCATGAAGAGTCAGACACAATTGGACAACAACAAAGAAACTCCATCTTTCTCAACCTCAATATCTTCAAAATAAGAACATTAAAGATGATTATCTTTCACACTAATGTGTTTTTATTTAGTCTATCTAACTAGTAGCTTAGCGGGACTTTGTCCCCTTTCTGCTGTTCACTTGCAATAGGAAGTGATGGGAAGCAACATCCTTGCTACTGATAATGCTGGCTTTCCAAAGATTAGTCTAGTTAAAGATGGAGAGGTGTATCCCCAGTAGGCTGATCTAACTTGGTGGTGGTTGCCACAACCAAGGAATATATAAATCAACTTGCTGGAGAGCTTATCAACTAACACAATAGCATCTAGCCCTTTGAATCTCTCATAACACCTGGGGATGTCCTGTAGGACTTGGTAGTGGTTCCCCACGCTAAAGGAAAAAACTGAGAATGATTCCCAGACACGCTTAGTTCTTTTGATTTACTTATATCTCCACTATGGATCTATCATCTATCAATTCACCTAATTCTATCTTGAATCTATTGTTTTTTTAGCCCGCAATATTTATTGGGAACAAAACTTTCGTAAGGCAGAAACCCATGATATAAAATTATTTTTGTTGTTCAATCATTTTCAATTGTGTTTGATTTCATAACTTTATTTGGGGTTTTCTTGGCAAAAATACTGGAGTGGTTTGCCAGTTCTTCCTCCAAATCTTTTTAAAGATGAGGAAACCGAGGCGAGTAGAAGTAAAAGACTTGCCTAGGATCACACAGCTAATAAGTGTCTGAGGCTGGATTATGAACTCAGGAACATGAGTCTTCTGACTGTATGTCCTGGCACTCTCTCCACTGCATGTCCTAGCTGCCAATAAAGTTGTCCTATAACTGTATGAGTGCAGAATGAAAAGAGTCACAGTTCATTTTGTACTTTTCCAAGAAGAAATATTTTTAGCAGTTACTCAAACACTTGGATTGAGTAAGCTTGTGATAAATATGTATCATAAAATAAGAACGGTTCTGAGTCTGACTTAATAATTCTTCCTTCATGCTTTACGTTTTCATTTAAGAAATGTTTCTTTTCCATTTTAGAAACATCTTGTGTATGATATTAAGGATAGGGACTGCATTTGTGATTTCACTGGTAAAGGGACCTTCCAGATGAGGAAACTCCCCTCCTCCAATTCAGGGCAGCACTTTCTCTGCAACTCAGTCTCAAAGAGCTGACTAGATAGAATACCCAGAGGGTCACACAGCCCGTATGTGTGACTGGTCAGCACGTGCCAGGGACAAGATGTGAACCCATGTCTTCTTGACTTCAAGGACTCTACAATGTGCTGTGTCAATGCTTAATATGACTGAAATGTAGGCTTATAAATTAAAATATAATATAAACTTGTTTGAATAAAGATAGGATTTAGCTTTGACTTAACTTGTCTTTTTACAATTGCAGGTTCAACCACAGACGAAGTAATTTCACCTGGTAATTGTTTTAATTCTTGAATTCTTGCTTCCTGGAAAGAGGATGATATATACAATGCCTTTGTTATCTATGTATGTGAATCCCACAACTCAGTCTACATGCATGAGGATTGATGAGGAAAACTGGGAAAACTTATGATATTAAGTGAGAAGTTTCACGAGAATGGATCCACACTATGATCATATCAAGAATGGTGAATGAGAGTGAATGAATGAAGAATTCTCATGACAAATAGGTCAGAGACAGAAAAGGTGCCAGGATACATTTTGCATTGCAATCACTGAATTATACATAACTGCTAAGCAAGTTTAGTTGCTTGCTTTGATGTTTAATATTAACTTTCCATTAAGATATTTGTTAGTATAAATGAATTTTAGAGCATTCTAAGTTTCCATGTCACTTATCTCCAAGGAAATGTTCATTTTATAAACACAACCCCTTCAATTCATCCAGAAGACTAATAGTTCCTAGTTATATTCTACCAAGCCTCAAAATATTGAGGCAGCTAGCTGTTGTAACCGATAGAGAGCCTTGCCACAAGAAGACTTCAGTTCAAACCCAGCCTCACACGCTTACTAACTGTGTGATCCTGGGCAAGTCCCTTAACTTCTTGGTTTCCTCATCTGTAAAATGGGGATAATAATAGCACCTACTTCCCTAAGGATCAAAGGCTAGAATAATAAAGCATTTAGCACAGTGTCCAGAACGTAATAAATACTATATAAACATTAACTATAATCATAACAATTATTATTATTTTCATAATTCAGGGTCAATTAAATTGACTATTTTGAACAAAAATACAAGAGAGATTATGCTACCTTTACAAACAAGATCAATTCTTGCTCTTAGTATTTCTGCCTCTGTTTCAATTTCATTGATCAAAAAAAACTCGCCAATTTTCAGGTTTCCCATTTCAAAAATCATCTTCCATGTTTATGACTAATAGGTATGAAGTGTAAGGATAAGGATCAGGACTGCAGCTGGAATTTTGTTGGTACAGAAACTCCCTTTACCCATGAAGGTCCTTGCCTCATGGGCAACTTAGAATCTTGAAGAATTGCCTAGAGCACCGAGAGATTTTTGTCCAGGGTCCCACAGCCAGTCGGTGTCAGAGGCAGGATTTGAGCTCCTGGGTCTTCAAGATCAGCTTCTTACCCACTATCTCAATTTGCCTCTCACTGACCAAAGTATAAGCCTGGTAAATTAGAATGCTGAAATTTCCTGTGCACCCAAGATAGGACTTAAGTATGTTTTTTTCATCTTTTTGGAATTTTAGCACCAATCATAGATCCTTTCTAAGAGATGATTAGGGAATTCTAACCCCCTTACATTGTGGGGATATTAAGTAGAACTGATTTTATTAAAAAAAGGATTGTTTATACTTAGCTGAAATCAAAAAAGTTACTATTGATTGAGTACTCAATTCACAATTTCCCATTTCTTCACAATTATGTAAAAACAAGTAATGGAAAAAAGTAAAGGGGAATGATCTGTGCTTATAAGAATAGTGAGCATTTATTTAGCAAAAATCCTTTGACATAAATTCTTTTCTTTAGATCCTCACAATGATTCTGTGAATCATCCACTTTTTACAAATGAGGAAACAGAACAACTCCCATATTATCCCCTTCTCTCTGCTCATGTGGCCTCCACCCCAGTTCAGGCATGCCTGACCTCTTTCCTAATATTAAAAGTTTGCAAAGTGCTTTACACTTAATCCACTTAATCACACTTAATCCTTACAATAAGCCTGGGAAGTTAGTACTATTTTTCTCCTCATTTTACAGATGAGGAGACAGAGGCAGACAAAAGTTGAGTAACTTGCCCAGGGTCACACAACTAGTGTGTGACGCCAGATTCTGACGCAAGTCTTCCTTTAATATTCTATCCACTACATCACCTGTTTTAGGTTTCAGGTATATCAGAATAATAACTGCATTTGTATAGCAGTTTAAGGTTTACAAAACACTTTACACATAATTTCTGTGAGGCATGGGCTATTATCACCATTTAATAGATGAGAAAACAGGTTCAGAGACATTAGATGATTTTCTCAGGATCGTGTGTGTGTGTGTGTGTGTGTGTGTGTGTGTGTGTGTGTAGCAAGTTAGCAGCTAAGGGGGAGACTGAACGCAGGTCTTCACCACACCAAGTTCAATACTCTATCTTCTGCCAGATCTTTCCATGTTTCTTCATACCTCTACTCCCCCAAAGGCACAATTTGAGTGTATGTCCTTCTGGCTTGTGCTCTTGACTTAATGACCATTTGGAGGATTAGGGACAACAATAATACTGGACAACATGAACAGAGCCAAGACAGATTCTGTGGACTAAATAGTTTTTCAGTTATTTTCCATAAGGATCTGAATATCTGCTGAATTTAAACCTTTCTTTGAACAAGGAGATATTTTCATGTAACTTTAACTTTTTTTATTGTTTCTACATTCACAGGTTCCACTTCAGCAACAGATATGAGTCCCATGCCTGGTAAACTTTTCTTGTGATTTATAGAAGTATTCTTTTCATTTCTCTATAATTGGGATTCTAATAAGTATCTTTAGATGGAAACCAACCTATAATAGAACAGGAACACCTGTTCTCTGGAGGTCACTTATTTGGAACACAACTCAAGCCAACAAGAATTTATTAAATATAATTTCATTTATATGAAATTTATAAATATATAAACCATATAATTTCATTCCTCACAAAGGAATTCCAGTTGAGGAAACTCCCTCCTTAATGTGTTTAATTTTCTGTGAAACTAAAACTGGAACCATAATGTTTGAAAGAATTAGGATTACATAGTTATATATGAATTATATTCAGAAATCTGGAAAATGCACTTCTGTGGAGTAGCTTCACTTCACTGTGTTGGATATATGAAGCATTGCTATAGATCAGCATGTATGTTTCTAAGATGTGACTAGAAATTACTTTTTATTTCTTCATGGATTTTCTTAAGATAAGAATATTAAAGTTCCCACTACTGATGCATTTCATGTGTGTGGACTACTTATCATTCGATGTTTTGAAATTGATTTCCTTATTTTTGGCCTTTCCATTATTGATGATTTCAATGAAAAGGGCGATTATAACAAAACTGAGAATTCCTTTTGGTATGCTATTACTCAGTCATTTAACAATTGTTCCTTAATTGTTTTTTGTGGGGAGAGGAAGGATTAGGGATCAGGGGAATCTACAATTTCATCAATGCAGATCGGGAATTCATCTGATATTTAGCATAATCTTAGAGGGCTGCCTAGGACGCTGAGAGGTAGTGATTTGTCTGTGCTCAGCAGGTGTGTATGGACTTATAATCTGTAAAACACTATACTCTTAGTCTTCTGGAACCTTTCCTTTTAGATATGTCTCTATTTCGCATGAGTTTATAAGTACATTGCCAGGCATCTTCACTAATGAAGGAATTACAAATAGATCCACCTCAGCAATTAACTGTACTATGTAAAGCCCCAGTCAGTTCAACCAACTTTATTAATGGAATTGCTGAAAAAATAAATAATTGCTTGGTTGACTTAACTGGCTATTCACTTGACTAAATTGGGCAATCATTTTGGTCTAAGTTGTATATCATAGATTTTCTCATTTCCATTCAGAATTGGTTTTAATTTTACCCAAAAGTAATTGACTTTCCACTTTAAATATCCCTTTGCATTTAACTTTTCTTTGTATTTTGAGTCAGGTCAGGTCAGGTCAAATTGTATTGCTTTGGACCAAAGAATATCACAAAATGTATAAGACCAAGATTAAGGTATTATGATAGAAGGAGGTTACAGAGATAAAGATTTTCTTTGCATGAGGATGCTTAGCATTGTAGAGGTTAATGCATGAAAAGAGGTAGCAGACCAGCACATCCCAGGGATGATAGAACAGCAGGGGCTAACAGAACTCAAACCTACTTTCCTTTTTTTTATTATATATCTGATAAACTAACATTCTAAATGAAAACAGATATTAAAGTTCCTTTTCCCACTAGTTTTAATGCTTGATGTTGGGGGGTTTTTTCTGCATGCACAGACACAACTTCATCTTCAACAGAATTGATCCCTTCATCCAGTAATGCTCTCACCCTAATGACCACTTTATTAGCAAATAAGATGGATTCCCATTTTGAAGTACAGTGGAGCCCCCTAATGATATAAAGAAGGTAGAAACCTGAACTAGTAACACCTACCATCTAGATCTAATATTCTAAGGACTGAACCTGTGATTTCACTAGCATAGGGAACTCTCAGATAAAGAAATTCCCTCTACCAATGCAGGTCAGCCTCTTTTCTACCGCTTAGAGTTTCAGTGTTGCTAATAGTACTAAGACATTACATGACTTATCTAGGGTCATGTAGCCAGGCTGTGCCAGAATCAGAAATCGAACCCAGATCTTCCTTCCTGTCTCTGTCTGCCTCTCTTATACAAAGTATCCCAAAAGCCAGTGTAGTTTTATGCCTTTCTTAGTTATTAAGGCTAATGCATTGTTATTAAATCTTAATACTGCGCTAAAACTTTGGGGACACCCTGGACTATAGCAGGCTTTCTCTTCTTGGGAGCAAGGTCTCTGGAGTCATGATTTGACCTTCATAATGTATCCAGATCCACCATCCAAAGACTTGACTGTGTTTTATTTGGTGAACTACAGTTGTCTCTTCCATATTGTGTGGTTTAGGGATGCAGCATCACCATGATCTGGAAAATCCACATAAAAGTTTTTGGCCCTCCTTCACTCTTCAGACAAGAAGTCTGAATTATTATGGTAGTAAAAGATAAAATATGTTGATATTATACAATACTATACAGATATTTTATACATTTCTGAGTTTCTAAACTTTTCTGAGTCATCTGTAGCTTCCACAAAACTCCTTCAAAATTCTCATTTAGTTTTTTTATGCTGACCTGTGATATATGGAAACTGTGACAGGAAAAATCACAATATGGAAGAAATAACTGTGTGAACATTTCAACTCCAGTGTAAACGTGTATAGGAACTAAAAAGTTCAGGTTTTTGTTTCTTCCCCACTGATATTTCAGCCTGATTCTCTCTTTTGCAGTTACAGCTTCAACCTCAACAGAAGTGACCCCTTCAACTGGTAAATCTTCGTTACTTATATTCATTTTCTAAAATAATATCACTGACTTTCCTGTCCAATGTAAGCCATTTAGGTAACAAATGTTTTATGTGTCTGGAGCTGCTTCTTTATTTCCATTCTGATAACAGAAGGTGGTGTGAATGGATTCTGATTTGGTTGTGGTTTGTTTGGGGATGGGGCTAGTTGTTGTTTGTTGTTTAACACATGAAATAAATGTCACTAGAATACCACTCAAGATTGATCTGTGGAAGCATTAAACACCTCACTTCTCCCAATTCCTTCTATGCTTTCTCTTTTTCTTTTAGATCACTGTCTACCACCTCTACCTCTCCACCTTACTTATGTCCTTAAAAAGAGTAGAAATCCTTTCCTATTCTAATATTGGAGAAAGACAAATACCGTATAAACAAATAGTGACTTTGGGGCTCTCCCTTGGAGTTATCTTAAAGGATAGGACAAAATATATTAGATGAATTGGAAGGGACCTTGTTTAACCTTACCACTTCACCTGACAAAGAAACTGAGACCCACAGGGATGTCCCATAAAGAACATCTTGGGAAGACCTCTCTTGCCTCAATCCTCTGCCTTCTCCCAAGATTGAGTCTAGCATTGACCACAAAACTATAGTTTGCAGTACAACCCACATGATCTTGACTAATTGTAATTAATGGAACACTTTTATAAAGCCCCTTTATTTTGAGGGAAGAAAGGCCTAATGCCAATGTTCAGGTACCCTTATTTAATCCATACAATAAACATATTCAAATTCATGCAAAAATCAGCTATGTAAAAAAATGTGTTTCTGCTTTATTTTTCTTTAGACCTAGCACATTTAATGCCTGTTTCAGAAACACTGAAACCTAGTTTTGAAGACTTTGGTTTAAGTATTGAGTTTGGAGAAAAAATATTTAGTTCTCTTTTTTTTTTTCCAGTTACACCTTCAAGTTCAACAGAAATGACCCCCTTACCTGGTAATGCTTTCTTCCTATTTACAAAATAATTCTTCCTATTCTTTGCCACACTTACCAAGCTAAACCCTATCCCCCTGCCTAAGTGTTGCCGTTCCCACCATCCCCTATTCTGGGAATGCCCCTTATCCTCCTACAGCAATTTCTACCTATTCTTTAAAGTATATCTGAAATGCCTCCCCATGAAGCCTTCACATCTAGAAATATTCTCTGGAAAGTTTCTATTCAATTCAATAAGCACTTATTAAGTTGTCAGTTAGTAAATGCATATTAAGCACCTACCGTGTGCTGCGTACAGTACTGAGTGGTGTGCTAAATTCTGGGGATACAAGAAAGGCTAAAGACAATCCCTGCCTTCAAGGAGATTACACTGTAATAGGGAGACAACATTTAAGCAAATGCAAACAAATAAACCACAAACAAGATAATTAGAAATAATCAACAGAGGGAAAGCACTAGAATTAAGGGTCATCAGGAAAAGGCTTCATGGAGGAGGTGGAATTTTAGGTAAGACTTGAAAGAAGCCAGGTGTAGATAAGGAGGGAGAGCATGGGGGACGGCGAGACAAAATCTATGAGTCAGGAAATGGAGTGTCTTGTTGGAGGAACATCAAAGAGACCTACGTCATTGGATCACAAGGTTCATGAAGGAAAGAAAAGCATAAGAATGGGAAGGTAAGAGGCGTCATGATAAAGGGCTTTGAATACAAAACAAGATTCAGGGGTAGCCCTGAAACTTATTAAGTAGGAAGGTGACATGGTCACATCTACACATTAAGATCAGTTTGACAGCTGAGTGATTCAGGAAGAGACTTGAGGCAAGGAGACCAACCAGGAGGTTCCTGCAATGGTCCAAGCATGATGTGATGAGGACTTCTACCAGTGTGGTGGTGCTATCAGAAGAGAGAAAGGGTAGTATGTAAGAATGAATGAAGGATGATGCCTAGGTTCCAAGCCTTAGTGACTGGGGAAATGGCACTACCTTAAAAGTAATAGGAAAGTTAAGAAGACAGGGGAGTTTAGAGGGGAAATGAGTTTAGTTTTGGATATACTGAATGTAAGATGTTTATGGGATATTTAGTTCAAGATGTTTACTAGGCAGGTGGAGACATGAAACCTGAAGTCAGTAGAGAAATTATAACTAGATAAGTAGATTTGAGAATCATCAGCATAGAGATGATCATTGAATCCACTGGAACTGATGAGATCACCAAGTGAAAAAGAATAGAAGAGAAGAGAGCCCAGAGCAAAGATACCCAAGGTTAGCTGGCATGATTTGGATGAAGATCCTACAAAAGAGATAGAAAAGAAGTGGTCAGACACTTAGGGGAACCAAAAGAGAGGAGTGTCATGAAAACCTAGAAAGGAGAGTATCAAGAAGAGGGTGAAAGACAATATTAAAGGCTGCAGAGATAGGAAGAATAGTGAGTCTTGAGAAAAAGTCATTAGATTAGCATTTAAGAGATCATTGGCAACTTTGGAGAGTGTAGTTTCAATTGAATGATGAGCCTCGAAGTCAGACTGGAGAAGAGTAAAGAGGAGAGTGAGAGGAGAGGGAGTGGAGCTATCCATTGTAAACAGCCTTCTGAAGGAATTTTGTCACAAAAGACAAAAAAAAAAGATGTGGGGTGATAGCAAGGAGGATGGATCAAATGAGGTTTGCAGCATACAGGGGAGAGAGAGATGGGTATGTTTGTAAGCAGCAAAGAAACAGCTGCAGATAGGGAGAGATAGAAAGTAAGTAAAAGAGTGGGGATGATAGAGGGGGAAATTTGCTAGAGGAGTTGGGATGGAATGGGATTACTTGAGCATATATCAGTACCTGCTAAATGCTGTGCACTGCACTAGGCACCAATGATAATTATAATAAACATATTACATATATACACACACATACATACATATACATACATATATACATTACACACATATATACACATATATATACATAAAATGATAATGCTAGACAAACACAGACAAAAATGAAACATCCCCTCCCCTCCAGGATGTCACATCCTACTTGAAGCATAGGGCATGTACACAAATAAGTAAGCTTTAAATATTTACAAAATAAATGCAAATTTACTAAAGGATTAGTACTAACCACAAGGAAAATCAGGAAAGATCTCTTGTAGGAGAACATATTTGATTAGACATTCCGAAAGGAGTCAGGGATTCAAGAGGCAAAGAACAGAAAAGAGAATTTCCAGGCACGGGGAAGCACCTTGGCAGGGGCACTCAAAGAGGAGGTGGGATGTTACACATAGAGAAGAGCAAGCAGCCCAGGTGGAACTGAACTTTGGCTTCCTCTTTTGTCTTCCAGAACCTTCAGAAGTAACCCCTACGAAAGGTCAGCTCTTTGGTGCTACTTTCCAGCACCTTCGCATTACTGTTGATCTTATTTTCTAAGATTTCTCTGAGAAATATTTTCTTTTCCAAGAATTAATATTGTATATTAATACGAATGTAAAGAAAATAATATTTGACAATTTTCTGTTTAGTAACCAAGGTTTCCAGATCCAAATCAAACTGGAAACAGAGACAGAGGCCATTTTTGCCTGGAGTGAGTCACTTTGGGGTGTCGTAATGGCTGTGAAGATCTGCTCAAAGCCAGTTCTTTAATGTTTGTTTTTGTTTCTTACATTTTCAGATACCACTAAAGTAGAGGCAGTCCCTACACCTGGTAAAAAACAAAAAATCTTTCTTTCCAGTATTTAAGTTTGTTTCTTTTTTTCTTTTCTTATTTTTGTATTTAACTTTAAAATAACAAATTTACAAATTAAAAAGAGGGGGACAGCTAGGTGACTCAGTGGATAGAGCACAGGCCCTGGAATCAAGAGGACCTAAGTTCAAATTCGGCCTCAACCACTTGACCCTTATTAGTTGTGTGACTCTGGGCAAGTCACTCAACCCTGATTATCTTGCAAAAAAAAACAAAACATCTTTCTTTCCTCCTTTCCTTCCTTCTCCCCTTCTACCTTCCCACTATCTATCCTTCCTTTCTCCCTTCCTTTTCCCTTCTTTCCCTCTTTCCCACCTCCTTCCTTCCACACCTCCTTCCTTCATTCTGTCTTTCCCTCCTTAACTACCTCTTTCTATCCCTCCTTTCCTCTCTTCTTGAATCTCTCCTTTGTCCCTCCCTGTTTCCATTCATCTTTTCCTGCCTCCTTCCATCCTTTCTTCTTTCCTTCTTTCCTCCTTACCTCCCTCCTTCCTTTATTTGTATTAATTTATTCACCTGTTTAATTATTTCTGGCTGATAGAACAAGCATATCTGCTTGCCACATCACAACAGGAATGATATGATGCTGAGCTGCCTGACCTATGAATCCCTTTTTTATGCACAATTCTAACGAGCATTAGAATCTGGTTTCCAAGGTAACACCAAATTAGAGGCAGCATGTTAGAAGAAAGCAGGGGTTGTAGCAGAAATAGCATAGCCTTTGGTGTCTGAACAGCTGGATTTGAATCCTACCTTTCCTATATAATATCTGAATGAACTTGTACTTGGGCAAATCGCTGAATATAGCAAATATTAAGTTTTGGGTAGGAGAACTATAAAGTTGAGAAAAGGCAAGGTTTCGACACCCAGAATGCTTTTGATTTCACAGGAGCTTGAGATACCAACACAGACCAGCCACAATAGGCCCTGGGAATCATTTGCTTAGGTGCAGTATTTTAAGCTATGGGAATGTATGAATTTTCATAGGAAAGAGTATAGAGGAATCCAAAACCAAACCTTTGGGGAGCTCCTACCCAGCTCCTTTGGGGTTGGGTGGTTATGTGACACACACAGTAGATAGAGTACCAAGTTTGGAGTCAGGAAGACTCATTTTCCTGATTTCAAACTGGCCTCAAACACTAGCTCTGTGACCCTGGGCAAGTCACTCAACCCTGTTTGCATCAGCTTACTCATCTGTAAAATGAGCTAGACAAGGAAATGGAGAACCACTCCAGCATCCTTACCCAGAAGACCCCAACTGGGGTCATGAAGAGTTGAATATGACTGAAAGCAACTGAAAAACAAGAATATGAAGGCATCAGAAAAAGAGATGAAGGGTTAGCCAACTTCCAGAGGAGGAATGATCAAAGAGGTCAGAGTAGGATGTGCTAAGTATGATATCTCAGAGAGTCAAAGAAGGAAGATGTTCAACTGTGTCATACACTATAGTGCCTAGGGATAGATGGAACTGTAATTTCACTAGAATAAGGAATCCTGGGTGAGAAAATTCCCTTTATCAGTGTGGTATGATGACTTTCCTGCAATCTATATTCTTAAAGATCCAAATATTGAGAACTGGAGAGACAAAGTGACTTGACCTAGATAACACAATCAGTATGTATCACAGATCATACTTGAACCCAGGCCATAATAGTTCCAAGGAAAAGGTACAATTTGCTACACTACCTGTGACTCTCCACAGTATCAAGGGGAATAGACAAAGAATCTGCAATGTCTTTTTTCAGTTTATTAGTACATAAGTACTAAAGAGTGAGCAGGATTACATAGAATTTAAGTAACTTGCCTGAGTCACCCAGCTAGTATAGAAGGATTATGAACCAGATCTTCCTAACTCCAAGTCCAGCACCTCATTCTCATTATACCATTAACTCTATGTTAGAGACAATGAACACTGAAAAACAGTCTTTGGATTTCACATTTAGGAACTCATTAGGAGGGCTGGAACCCCCCCAAAAAAAGGAGTTAAAGAGGATAGAGTCAGCAAGGCAAAGCCTTGGGTGCAAAATTTTTTTCCCAAGAATTTTAGCAGGAGAAGAAGAGAAAAGATATGGAATGGCAACTTCATAACTTAGATCATTTGAAAGTTCCTTCTTCATGAGCCTTTCCTAGAGCTTCCTAGGAAAGTACAAATGCCAAATATTAAGGCCATTGGGAAAAATGACGTGGAGTTGAGTAGACAGTAGCAACAAGAATGGGAAGGGAAGGTATATGCAGATTCCATGAACTTCAGGAGATGAAAATTCATTGAACACTGCAATAGAAGAGGTAATGTGAAGAGGAGCAGTTAAAAGAACAGGGAACTGGAAGTCACAGGTGTGAGGTCAAATCCCAGTCCTTCCACTTTCTTCCTATGGGATCTTGGGTAAGTCATTTAAACTATATAGGCCTCTATTTTATCCACTATGAAATATAGGAGTTTAATTTGGTGACCTCTTAGGACCATTCTAGTTCTAAATCTGTGCTCTGAGAATAGTCTGGAAGCAACATGGTGAGTAAGGAGAATGTTCACCCCTTCTTCTGGCCTTCTGGGTTGGAGGGAGTGGGAGGAAGACTTAAATGAAATTAGTTATAAGACATATGAGGTTGACAGGGAAGAACTAGGTTTCCATTTAAGTTAAAAGGAGGAATATTTGCTCAAAAGTTCAAGGATGCAAGATATTTGACAATAGAGTAGGGGTTCCAAAGAGCGGAATAGAATGAGCAAAACCATGAACTACAGGGTTGGTTTGGAGAAAAGAATGGGTGATTTAATTACTGGCAAAGTGGCATGGGCATTCTGATTGTACCTGAGACAAGATGACCAGTGTTGGAAAACTAGTACAATAGGGGGTCAATTGCCTTGGCATGCTCCCTCAGCCAAACCTGACCATACAGGATTTGTAGGGGTTGTCCTCCCCGATATTACAATTCTTTGATCTAGAGGAGCAAAAGCACAAATAAGTGAGTGTCCAGCCTCTATAAGGCTTCTTCCTCAAGTTTGCTTTGGATCTGTAATTAAAAGGTTCCAGCCTCAATACTATATGGAAGGGCAAAAGAGGGTTGAAATTCGGAACATCCTCCACATGCGTAAGGCTTGTTTCCAGATGTGCCTTGGTTCCTCGATGAAAAGAGCTGGCTCCAAGTCCCCGTGCTCTGTTTCCAATATTGAGAAATAAGCAAAGGGGCAAAACTCTTTGAACCTCAGTTTCCTTCCTCATAAAATAAAGGGCTTGGACTAGGTGATCTCTAAGGTCTTCTGTGAGCACCTCATTGTATTATATTGCACAATAAAATAGTTGTTATTTGTGAGGACCTTGAGTCATTGAGAAAATTTTTTTATTGTATTTGCCATGTACTTTTTAGAATGTACTAAGGCATAGAATTAATTTTTTAAGACTTTTCATCTAAAATCCTTACAGTTTTTAAACATTTGACTTAGGTTTAAAGAAGGAAATCTTCAATTTCCTAGAAGCCTCAGCCATCCAGAAAGACTCATTCCCTGAAAATTTAGAAAACTGAGATTTTACTTTTTGTGTAAAAGAGCAATATTGTGTCATGAAACAGGAAATGGTGTTCTTTTTTCCAGATTATGTGTATTTTGTGATGTATATAAAAATAAGACTCAAATATGGGGCATTCAATAAATGTTTATTAATATCAGATGAATAAAAGGGTCAAATATGAAGTTACAAATAACTGAGATTTCTTCTTACTTTTAACAATTCTTTGGTCTTTTCAAGATTTGCCACTCAGACTTGTGAATGGACGGAACCGGTGTGAGGGGCGAATTGAAGTCCGTTACAATGGCATATGGGGCACCGTTTGTGATGATCATTGGAACATCAAGAACGCACGGGTTGTTTGCAAGCTGCTTGGCTGTGGCAGGGCTGTAGGGGCCCCTGGACGTGGTCACTTTGGGGCAGGAATGGGAACTATATTGCTAGATGATGTGCGCTGTGTGGGAAATGAGGCTTCTTTGGAGCAGTGTCATCATGCAGGTTGGGCCGTCCACAACTGCAAACACCAGGAGGATGCAGGGGTCATCTGTGCAGGTATGCATGAGATCGTCCCACTGAAGTTAGAAGTTAGTTTATTCCTCCTTGTCATTCATTATCTTTGAGAATGAAATTGACTCACTTTTCCAGGGCCTATATGAATGAATCTCACTTTGATTTTTTTTTTTTTCACCAAGCATAAACCCCAAGAAAATTATATCTTGGCTAGGTCCTCACAACCATGAAAGAGGTAATTAAGCAAATGCAGGAGGTGGAGAAGGGAAAAGTCACTTGGGAAAGACCAGCAACCTGGTCTTAAATCACCAATAAAATTGATTTTAGGATTTCTATTCTGAAATAGGTTTGAAAGAATGCATTGAAATTATTAGACAACAAGGGTTGGGGGTGGGTGGAAAAGGTATCTAATTTATGCTAAACAATCTCTCAAAAATGGCATATTAAAAGAACAGAAAAATAGAACAATACTCATAAGAACAGGAGAATTATCATTCTATTTTATGCTAATGATTTGTTTAGCCTACGATTTTGTCTCTGAAAAGGTACCATGGATGTGCTATAGAAAGGTATTTCTGTTTTGGAAAAACATAGTTGTTCTCCATAATATCACTGCCAAAAGTTAGAGACCTCTTCCCAAAAATCTTAGTTTTCCCCTCACTATTCATACAATACTATCACCCATAGTTTCAGCCAAACTTTTTTTAAACTTTATTTTCAGCCTGTGGTACCTCTTAAAACAAGTCCTATTATGTGAAGTGGTATTTACTCAAGTTTCCAAAGGTGCCCCATGGTTATCTTATTCTGGTATTTTGAGAACAAATCTTTTTATACTTATTTATAATCATAAGTAGCCATACTGTTTATGAATTAGTAAACTTCAATCATTTTATTGCTATTAACCATTTCATGTTACACATTTTAAGAGGAATATTATTAACAGGCTAGAACCAATTTAGAAGAGGACCCTCAAGATAGTGAAGGAATATGATGGTTTGTCATATTAGGATAAATTGAAGGAAATGTGGTTTTTTAGCGTGGAGAAGAGGCTTAGAGGAACAAGATAACTGGCTTCAAATATTTGTAGGGCTGCCATGTCAAGAAAGGAAGGAAGGAAGAAAGGAAGGAAGGAAGGAAGGAAGGAAGGAAGGAAGGAAGGAAGGAAGGAAGGAAGGAAGGAAAGAAGGAAGGAAGGAAGGAAGGAAGGAAGGAAGGAAGGAAGGAAGGAAGGAAGGAAGGAAGGAAGGAAGGAAGGAAGGAAGGAAGGAAGGAAAAGAATTACACTTATTAAGATTGTCTCTAGAGGGTATCATTAGGAACAAATAAATTAGAGGCAGATTTCAACTCAGTATAAATGAGGTTCCTAACAATTAGGAAGATAGCCAAATATAGAAATACTTTCTTCTGAGTTACCAATCACCAAAGATGTTTAACTAGTCACTAGCTAACTAAATGACTAGCAGGAGTTTTAAAGAGAAAATTCAGGCATCCAGCAGGAGATGGAGTTAAGTGGATACTAAGTACAAGATTCTGTCTTTCACTCTCTTTAAGGACAGGAGGAATAAAAAAAACAACCATTAAAAAACTGGCAAAAGCTGATGAAAAATATTAATCATGTCAACAAACATTAAGATCCATCATAGTCATTCTTTGCCATGAGCTTGACTGTTGTTTTTTATCTGGTTACATTTGCAGCCTACACCAGTGAAAGTGAAGGAGCCAAAGTAAATGGTAATTAATGGCTTATTCTGCTTTTAATTACAAGCAGTGGGTTAGACATTCGTTTTTATACTGAGACTTACAGTTTGCCAAGAACTCTTTTAACTTTTCTTCGTATCTGAGAAAAATCTTTATTAACCAAATGCCTTTTCAAAAGAACTACAATTAATTTGGATGTTCTAAGGGAATGAGGAATTTCTCATAATCCAAAAAGAGAAATATGGAACTTCACCTTATTTATGAGCAAGCTGTTCTTTGAACATTGAATTAAAGAATTCTAAATACAGAAATCTATAGGGTAGCTAATAAAAAAGGTGATATTATTTTTTGAGGTCTCCATGAAGGGATTTCAGGTCACTAAGGTACAACCCTGTAAAGCTTATCAGGTACCTTCCTTGATACCCTCTTTGTTGCCAGAATATCTCAGGTATTGAAAGAGATGCTCACCAAGTTTCCAGGTGGTAGTACTTGGTTTTAATTTATGATTTCCTGGTCCCACTCCTGGTTTGTTGGCATTAGGACAAGGATAGAGGGGAGATATCTTCTGTGAAACCACTTGAACTTTGTAATGCTTCATATTCACATCTACCCTGTTCTATAATGCCATGTATATTTTGACAGACAGTAAGCCCTTTGAGGACTATATTGGTGCAGTGGACAGAGGATCAGCCCTAGAGTCAAGAGGACATAAATTCAAATCCATCCTCAGATGCTTACTAGCTGTGTGACCCTGGGCATGTCATTTAACCCTGTTTATCTCAGTTTCCTCATCTGTAAAATGATCTGGAGAAGAAAATGGCAAACCATCCCAGTACCTTTGCCAAGAAAACCTCAAATAAGGTCCTAAACCACAACTAAATTAACATAACAACATCAACAGCACAGGGTCAGGAACACACTAGGTGCTTTATAAATGCTTATTGGTGGATTGATATATACAAAATACTTGCCAGCTAGTACCATTTTTCCTATTTCTCTGGAAACCAAAACACTCATCACTTCTCGGACAAAAAGAACACAAACAGAAATGAAACCAGTCTGGACTATTTCATTCTTTCACTAAACTCAATGCTACTTGTTCATGACATGTTCTGTCTCCCAAACTGAGCATGCCATAATGGGTTCAAACCCTGGCTGTGTGACCATCCTCAAAATATTTCCCTTCTTCAGTCCTCAGTTACTTAGTATGTAAAATGAAGGCATTCAATTGATGACCTCAAAAGAGCCTATTATCTGTAAACCCAAACTTATTCTCCCTACCTTGATGAAAAGTTCCTAACCTTTTTGGTGTCATAGACCCCTTTAGTAGTCTGGAGAAGCCTATGAACTCCTTCCCAGAATAATATTTTTAAATGCATAATATAAAATACATAAGATTATAAAAGAAATCAGTTGTATTGAGAAAAAAATGTATGTTTCTTATCCAAGTTTATAGACCCCCCTGAAATCTACCCACAAACTCTTGGGATAGTGGAACATGGACTTCAACTTAAGGACTACTATTTTGTCTTCTATTCCCAATAAGCTTTTCCTTTAAAGACTGACCTATCAATTAGATAATTACTGACTCATTTGAATTGGTAGCTGATACATTGTTCAAAGGTCTTTCAGCAAAGATGAAAGTTTCTTCTTTTTTCCCCATTACCAGCTTTACCCAGCTCTGTGGTACCTAAGGAACACGGTAAATTCTTTTCTCATCCTGGGTTTGAAATTCTCCCCATTGGGGTAAGTAACCAAGAGGACAGTTGCATGAAGAGAACATGCTTTTGTGTTCTACCGTTCATCCTCATTCTTTCCCACCAATCAATACATGATTAATGGGGAAGTGCAGGGGAGAAAAACAAATGATCCTAGGTATATCTGGTGTGTGATACTTTCTAACTCCTGCCCTGCTTCTCACAAAGATAAAAATGGATTTACTGAAAGGTCGAGGGGATTCTGTCTGCTTGACCTCTGTGTGTCCTTCCAACACAGTGATGATGCACACATTGTCAATGGGACCCTAGAGGGCTTGGAATTTGTTCTAGGGCTAAGTCTGGAGTGGGTCAGCATTTATGGAGTCCTCCCCATTCACAGTACATGCATACACTAATCCCCTCAAAATTCACATGTTCAGTCACCTGGTACCCTCTGTAAACATGTTTCCTTCTCCTCTCCTTCCAGCCCAGCTTTCTTGCTTCCCAGATAGATTCCAAGCTGTCATTGATCGAGGCTACCTTCAGCAGCTAGGCTACTCTCCCTGGAATGTGCACTTGAATGACAGGTTGTGCAGACCACAGGTTACAGGACGTTTTCTTATATTTAACATACCTTTTGGCAGGTGTGGGACAATCAGACAGGTAAGAAACTGCCTGGAAGGTCAAGGGGGTGTGGATCTGGTTCAATGAGTATTTAAAAACCACATTCTTTTAAATATTGTACAATTGGCAAAGAAAAAGAACACACTGTTTTTCGTTTTGCTTTTTGTAATATGGGACACTCATATTCTCTTTCTATAGGGCAGGGACCCTTACACTCAGCTGTCACAGTGTGGATACAGTGCCACAGTAAAGGATACAGAGCCGGTAGTTTCAGTGTTCCTCAAGATCTATTTTTGAAGTGCCCTTATTACACTTGAAAATCACAGCCTACAGAGAGAAAACAATGAACAAAATATTGGCATTCTAAGGGTGTCCTAGAGGATCTAGAGGCAGAGATGACAAAGAGGCACTATGATGAGTGTGAACAGGGTTGGACTTGCTTTCAAGAGATCTGAGTTTGAATCCCAGCTGTAATGCTTACTAGCTATGTAACCTTAAACAAGTCATGGGTCCATCCTGTGCCTCAGTTTCCTCATCATTGAGATGAGGATAATAATGCTTGTAGTAATACCTACTTCATAAGAAGTGCTTGTAAACCTCAAAGGACTATATCACTATATACTATTACTGTAAAAGTATCACTGAAAATGCCTTGGTCTTCTGTGCAAAACCACACACACACACACACACACACACACACACACACAACTTAGGAAGGAGGTTGGAGAAAGTGAGCACTTTGTTACAATAATTCATTACAAGAGAAAATTTATGTTGAAAAGGTTAATGAGTTCGAGGAAGGAAGGAAGGAAGAAGGAAGGAAGGAAGGAAGGAAGGAAGGAAGGAAGGAAGGAAGGAAGGAAGGAAGGAAGGAAGGAAGAAGGAAAAGGAAAGAAGGAAGGAAAGAAAGAGGGAAAGAAGGGAGGGAGGTAATGAAAGAAAAAAGAGAGAAATAAAGAAGAAAGACAAAGGAAGGAACATCAACAAAATATCGTTTTAAAAATAAATAGAAAGAAAAAAAGTCCAGAAGGCTATATAATCAGAGCAGTGTTGTGGGTTTTTTTTTTCTTTTACTATGTGAAGCTTAATAAGTAGTTTTTCATAACAAAAATTATCTTACAGAAGGTCACTAGTTCATGTTTTGTTTTTGCACATTAAATATTTGATTATTAAGCTCATAACAATTTTAACTTTTAAAAGGGAAAGTGAACAGACCACCCTTTTCCTCTGTTTCCCTTTAAAACAATTATCTTCACCACCTCCTCCAAACCACTGTGTAGGTCACCTTGGGTTTGGAGGAACACACAGCATAACAGAGGCAGAGGCAAAGGGGACCAGGGATGGAGTGGATACTAAGGAAAAGGCTGAGATTGGAGCTGAGCTGAGGATGGAGTAAGGGCCAAATGAGGGAGTAGAAGAAGATCAATAAAGGTCTGGCATAGGTTAGGACTCCTGAGCTACCTGCTTCCAATTCTGGTCTAACCAACGATTATATTCATGATCAGCCTCAGTTTTCTTGTCTGTAAGATGAAGAGGTTGTACAATATGGCCTCTGAGTTTCCTTCTAGCTCTAGAGCAAGGATCCTCTGCACCAAACCAGGCAAGTTAAACTGAATACACATACAATAAATCAGTCAATTAGCTTGTTACCTGCCTAATGCAACTCACAGCTGAAGATGGTTCACAAAGAGAAGGTAATCCTCAAAGGAAGAGCATTGTATTTCTGCTAGAGAGATATCCACAAGAATTCCATAGAACTTCTCCCTACCCTCCCCCCAGTTGAGATATGGGTTAACAACTACTGGTGGCATAAGTCCAAATGTCAAACCCCAAGCAATATTTTGCACACACCTCCTCAGTCCAACTAATGGAAATATTCTTGTAACACATCCATAGAGTCTCCTTTCCTTCAAAGACTGTGAGGTCTGTAGGAGTGCGCCATAATCCTACCTATGATTGCTATGGCAAGATCATGACAATGTCAAGATAGAATCCTTAACCTGTGATAGACATGTAATGCAAGGATCTCATCATTTTTCTACTAACATGTGTTGCTTGCCTTACCTAATCTCCACTTAATAGGTCTTTGTTAAGGGACATCATTGGTCAGGAGGTCATGTGGTTTGGTGACTAGTTGTTTTCATTCTTCACAGGACAAGTTTGGCTCTGTCAGTTACTCCAACTCAATCAGGACAAGAACCCGGGTCCACCCGGGTCGAATCATTGTAAAGCATAGGGTGCCTCAACTGAAATTCACATGCAACACTAACCAGGCTCCAGTGGTTGAAATCATTCATGTGGCTAACACCCCGGATAATCAGGTTGCCAACTATGATGTATCCATTACATTCCTTGGGTCTCCAGAATTCCAGATTCCAGACACCATGACACCAGACCATGCTGGCCAGAGGAAAGAGGTTTTCCTTCAAGCCACACTCCACAGCCCAGACCCAAACCTAATGCTATTTGTAGACACATGTGTGGCCTCTCCTGATGCCAAAGATTTTTCAACTGTGAAGCATGTCTTAATCCAACAAGGGTAAGGAAAATGCAGTTTTCTTCTTGGTAATCTAAGGATGGGCATGCACCATTTCTTTCTTTTGGGACTCAGTATTTTTTTAATTCAGTCATGATTTTTTTAAGTGATACAAAATAATACAAAACCACTGTTGGGCTGATTAGCACTATGGACTAGGAAGTTACCACAGGCACATTAAATGGCTGTCCCTGATCACTCAGGCTTTCACAGTCTCATACTGATACAAATAATCTAATATACTTCCTCCTCTCTTTGAACTTTTTATAGTTCTATCATGCTTCATATTTGGGTTTTAGGTGTCTTCTTTTTGGCAATGAGAGACTCTAGTAGCCCAAACTTTATTTTGCATTCTAATTAGATATTCTCTTTGGATCATCTAAGGATTTTTCTGCCTTTTTTAGTTTCTAAGAAATGAGAAGGGGGAAGGGAGATGGAGAGGGAGGGACAGAGGGAAGTAAATGGAGGAGGAGGAGGAAGGGACAGAGAGAAGGGGAAGAGACATAGAGAAGGGGGAGAGAGGAGGAGGGAGGGGAAAAGAGGGAGAGAGAGAGGAGAAGAAGAGGGAAGATAGAGGGGGAGGGAACAGAGAGAGGGGAAGAGAAGAGAGAGGGAGGGAGGAAAAGAGAGATGGGAAGGGGAGAGAGGGAAGGAGGAGAATCCTCATTAGGTGGGGTCACTGAGATTTTTGTCCAATATGTTGGAGCCAGAAGGTGTGAACTGTCCTTGAAATCCTTCAGCTGTATAAACAACAGGATTTAGTACTTAGTTGTCTAAAATAAAATTTAATTCGTTAAAATAGGAAGTTAATGTATATCCAACTGATCTCTTCTCCTTTCTATATCTTCATTCAGTGACTTCATAGGAAGCTTTCCCCAGGTGCAATCTGTGGTACTTAACCTCAGAATAAAAATTCTTAACTATGACTAATTACGTGTTTCCATTTCCTCTAAGTGGGGATAAATGTATGCAAGTCAGTAATGAACAGCCCATTAAAAAAATGGCTTCAAGCTTCCAACACTTAGCACAATCACAGCCCAGACCATCTGAAGCCTGAGCTTCCTACTCCCGCTGTTGAATGGTGATACTGCTATTCCCCACACCTCACTCCCTCTCCCAGCTGCCATTGGCCACCAGCTCCAACATAAGACATGTACAGTTGCCTCAAAACACAACCATAAGAGGCCCTGAAGGTGTTCCTGCCAATTCAGTCACAATAGAATAGATTTGACTATGGATGCCCTCCAGTGAGCAGAGGGGCAAAATAATCTTTAAAGTGGTAGAAAAATATAAGGCAATTATCATCAATAATTGCAGTAATTAATGAGACGGAGGTTTTTTTTTTCCACAGATGCATTAAGGACAAGTCCTATGCAAACCTCAACTCTCACCACAAGAATGTGGCACAGTTCAAATTTGATGCCTTCAACTTTCTCAACCACTATGATGTGGTTTACCTGCAATGTAAGGTTGTGGTGTGCAAAGCAGATGACCGCTCCTCCCGATGCTATAAGGGTTGCATGAACCAGAGAAACAAGAGAGATACGAGTGAACAGGAAGAAACAGAAGGGACCAAGGAAGGATCTGAATTTATAGGACCTTTAGAGATACACAAAGGAGTCAATCAGACAAGGAGACTACAGTGATTTCTTCAGTTTTCACAAAAATCAGTTTGGAAATGAAGAGGCAAAGTTTTGTTGTTTCATTTTTTAAATTTCTTCAGATTTCTTTAAAAAATTTTCCCAGGGAACTTTGGAACCCTCCTTTGTTTCTATCATACTCTATCTTGTAATATACATATATAGAGAGATATATATGTGTATTTGTATATATTCGTATTCATGCCTTATCTGTTGCTCCCCCACCCTCCCAAAAAAAGTACAGTAAGTTCTTTGAGAACCAAAATGGTGATATTTCTCACCTTTATATCATCAATTCTGTCTTGCACATAGTTGGCATTTAATAAATATTCCTTGATGTTTTGACATATTTAGCGAAAACAGAAAAATAAAGTAAGATTTGTTCACTTACTATTTCTTTCTAAATAAACCTTGTGTATCTGTTTCTCAAATTCTGTGATTAAGCCTTTTGGAATTTAGAAATGTTCTTTTTCTAAGTATTCATGATTTAAAAAAATCAATCAGTAGTTAAAATTAAAGAAATTAGAGTCTGTTAATATGAAATTCCTTATTTTAATCAGATTAAATTGTTGTGCTTCTGCATTCCCTCGATGATACATTATGGATTTTTAAATCATTTCATATACTTGGCACCAAGTAGATATTTGTTTATAGACTGATCTTACCTTGATATTCAGACAAATGCAAATAAGACTACTTATTTCTATCCCTGGTCTAAGTAGGAATTAATCCTTAATTCCTGACAAGCTTGAAAAGCCAGGATGGAAATATGTGATCAGCAAAAACAGAAATTGATCATTCTCTGCAAACCTCTTCAACCCTCCAGTCTCCAAAGAAAGGAATTAAGTGCCAGGGACAAAGTAGCAAAGTTAAGTCCACAAGATATGAAAACAGAACTCTGGGTAAGGAAGAATTCTTATGAATTAATACTGGAGAATTTTAATACTTGGAGTGCTCATTCATCACTGCCATTCCTCCTGTCTTCACAAACCCTCAGCAGACAGTTGACTTGAAGCATTGTGCAGGGCCAGGCCCCAGGTAGGGATCCCCTGCAGTTTCAGTGACTCTTTCTAAATACTTCCCTCCCTGACCCTCAAGAAGTAGCAGACACTTACTTCACCCAGCCCCATAAAGAAAAAGAGTAAAAGAAGAAATTGGGTGAGCAGAAAAAGAAATTGTTCATATGGCTACATTGAGCTTGAGGGAAAAGTAACTGGAAATCTACCTGAGGACAATTACTCATCCCAGAATACTCATGGCAGGGACCCAATGAACTCCGTATACCCCAGGAGAGGAAGCAAAGTCATCTCAGAATTGATCTCAGCTTCAGCAGTCTGAAGCACCAGAGACAAGGAAGAAGCCAGAGAGTGAGTAATGTGGAATATAAAAGACCAAAGACCAAAATCTCAAAGATAGCACAAGGAAAAAGAAACCTCAATAAAAGCACAAATAGATAAAGCACAGACAAGACTCTAAAAATCAGAAGAAAAAAGAGTAAAGCCCCAAAGCAAAATTAAAGCAGGATTCATAAGTATTGTAATAAGGAAAGTGAACAGATAATGCCTGGATGATGAAAGGAGGAACTGGCAGGTGAGAAACAAAGAGCAACAGCACTGAACACAAAAATTCTATGTGAGTTCAAGTGACTGACCTAAAAGACAGGTCACATAGAAATGACGTAAGGATCATAGGTCCTCAGTAAACCCAAACACTCAAGCACCCTAATGCAAAAAGAATACCAGAAAGCCAGCTTGAATTTCTGAATAGGGACAACAAAACATTAAACAATAGAATCCATAGCTCTCTGCCAAAAAAAAAAAAAAATAAAACCTTTAAACTCTAAGGCATAGTCATCAAATTTAATAATTTCAATGACAGATCATTGATTTCTGACCTGAAGAAAGAACTTCCCATATGAAAGAGGCAAATTGAATAACACATTATTATTCCATAGTTACAAGAAATCAGAAGAGGGAACAGGATGAAGTGTTTCAAGAAGCAATGGAGATCATGCAATAAACCAAAATGTGGCCTAACCATCAATGAGACAGGTAGACAATCAACAAAAAAAATTCATTTGAGGAATTGCTGAGAGAGAAAAAAGTGAGCAGATTTGACTGGCAAATACCCCAAATGTAAGCACAAGGCAGAAAACTACAACTATTAAGAAAAGAATAAGTAACAAAAATAGCTGTCTCAATTTTAGAGATTATTGATTTATTTTTAAAAGGAGAGAAAAAATACCTAAGGGGCAAAAGAAGAAAGAGCATCCAGAGGTAAAAAGGAGATGAAGATGTCAAGAGAACTTAACTCAGGAGAAGCAAAGTTAGAAAAGGTGGATTGAACCACTAGGGCTAATCCCTGGACCTCCCCTCCACAGGCCAAGTGGATCATACTCTCTTCTGTAGGAGGAAATAGGAAGGTAGGAAGTAAATAGGTGATATATTCATGCTAAATTTGTGGCTGAATCATGAAGGAATAATGGTTTTTACTGTCTATTAGCAAAGAAGAGGACTACAGATGAAATGGGGGGCATAAGAAAGGGACTGGATATAGGAGGATGTAACCCCCCAAAGGATGGTATTGAAGAGCATTTTTATAGGTGATGGAGGTGTGGGCCTACAGTGGGAAAGGAATCAACTGAAAAGAGTTTGGGGGAAAAACTTGCATATTGGGAGGTCATCTTCTCCAAGAGATTGTTGTGTCTTTGTGGGAATTATTCTGTCCCAGTGAAAGGAATGTGTGAATTCCTAAATAAAACACAATGGGGTAGGGAATAACACAGAGCCAAGGAAGGCTCAGCCTTGAGGATAGAAACTAATCATAGAGAAAGGCCTAGGCTTCATGATGTAAAGCATGAGGTAACTCCTACAACACATCAATGTTTTATTTCACAAATTATACTCAAAAATTATGAAAGAAAATATTCTACCACATTCTTCTTATGAGATAAATATATTTCTAATGCATAATATAAGGAGAGATAAAACAAAGGAACTATAAATCAATATCATTAATAAATAACAATTTAAAAACTTTAAAATCCAGCAAACAGACTATGGCAACATATCAAAAAATAATCTATTATTATTAAGTTGAATTTACATTACGGATGAAAAATTAGTTCAGCTTAGAGAAGGTAATATAATAAATCATATTTTTAAAACATCTAAAAGCACATGAAAATGTATTAAAAACCTTGACAAAGAACAATACTCATTATATTTAAAACCCTATTATTTATAATATTATAATAAATATATAATATTTAAAACCCTACAAAGCATAAAGATAGAAGGAACTTTTCAAAAATGACAAAAAAGTACTTGTCTAAAATCAAAAGTTTGTATTATATGCAATTGGGAAACACTAGAAACTTCCAGAAGAAATACAAGAATGGATATCTCCTTTCCAAGCTATTATTTGGAACAGTTCTAGAAATGCTAAAAATAGCAATAAGAACTGGAGAAATAAATATATAAAACTATTGCCTATGACATGATTTTTTACATAGAAAACTTGTGAATCAGCAAAAAGTGAAGTAGGAAGATGAAAAATAAATTAACTAAAAATAGCAACATTTCTTTATACCAGTGACAAATCCCAAGAGATTAGAACAGATAATAGAAAAGCAGGTTCCATTCAAAATAACTTCAAAAATGTGTTATACATGACTACACATGTAGAACCTATGTCAAATTGTTGCATTCTCTGATGTGCCAAAGCAGAGGCCAGGTGAAGTCCTTCTGAGTTTCCCTGGAGTTACCCTGGAGCTAGCTGCATTAAGTGTGAGGGAGGGGTGGTCTGGCCACAGGAGGTCTCCTCTCCTCAGCACAGGCAGGCTCGTGGTTGGTGAACACCATTTGCACTAGTGTCTTCCTTATTCCCCTGGTTGAGCTCAGGCATGCCTAGGGTCCTGGTGTTGGGGATTGTGGGCTCCACCCTCCTGAGACTCAGGATCTCCTCCCAATTTGCTGAGGTGGGGCCGTCTGGGACAGCTCCAGTCCTGCACTGATCCTCTTCAGCCACAGCAAGAGGGACTCCCCACTTTGCGATTTTCCTAGCCTCAAGGGCTAAGAGACTGTTTATCCCATCAGCTGATCCAATTGTGCCAATATTGTTCCTGGGGAAATATTCTCTGAATTTTTCAAAGTCAACAAGGGGAGGGGTAGAGCATTTACCGATCATTCCACCATCTTGGCTCTTGAAAGTTCAAGTAGGTGACTTACAGACATTTAATCTATATTTAATCTGATAGTTTCAGGAGTGGTTGCTGCAGTTACCTGGGGTTCTGCAGTTCTCTCTCATTCAGTTCCACTGGACTCTCATCCTGGGCTGATATGTTTGAGATACTGGAGTGCCACTTCTGCTTCAGATCACCTGGGGTTTCCTGCTTGGTTTTGCTGTGGTGGGGTCTGTGCTGGTACAGCCTGTGAGCCTTATACTCCTCCAGCCCTGTGCAACAAATCCTTGCCATTGACATTCAGTTTGTTCTGGGTTAGAAATCTGCCACACTCTGTCTCCTATTGGATTCTGCCACTCCAAAATTTGTTCAGATTCTCTTTTTAGAGGTATCTGAAGGAATTTGTCTTAGAGCTTAGGTAAGTAGTTGCTGTCACTCTGCCATCTTGGCTCCATCCCTGCTTGCATTCTCAATTTAGGAAAGGGAGGCATAGAATATGGAACTCAAAATTTGGGAGCGGGCGGGAAGAATGTTAAAATTGCTTTTACGTGTAATTGGGAAGAAAAAATAAAATATTAACTTTTTTTAAAACTTCAAAATACATCAAGTAGCTTGGCATTAATCTATCAAGGCACACTCAAGACTGTTGTAGGTAGAATTATAAGATATTCTTTAAAGAATTAATGAACAACTTAAATTATTGGAAGGATACCACGATCATGATGGTGGTGCACACCAAAGTAATTTTTCAAATATTATTACCTAAATTAATTTTTAGATTTAGTACTATATGAATCAAACTATAAAGGGAATACTTTATAGAGCCAGACAAAATAATAATAAAATGCATTTAGAGAAACAAAAAAAATTGCAAGGGAAAAATTTTTAAATTAGGAACAAAGGGAGAATAGTGCTTTTAGATCTTAAGTTACACTATAAAGCAATAATAATCAAAACTTTTTGATGCTGTTCTGAAAATAGAAAAGTAGATTGATAGAACAGACAAGGATAAATCAAAAAACTGAACTCAAGAACTCAATGTTTGATAGATGCAAGAACAAAAATTACTTGAATAAAAATTTCCAATTTAAGAACTTCTGGGAAAACTAGAAAATGTTTTGGCAGAAATTAGGTTTAGACTACCATATATAATCTCAAAATGAATACATGTCCTAAACATCAAAAAGTTAGAAGAAATCCAGATATCTTTTACAGCTATAGCTAGGGGGAGAATTCTTAACCAAACAAGGAATAGAGATGATCATAAAAAATAAAATAGATAACTTCAATTACAGGATTAAAAGGAAACTGGTCAATTGGAAACAAGCAATGGCATCAAATATCTTAAATGTCTGCTCTATAAGATATAAAAGGTACTTCTAGGCAATTAAGTGGTCTCGTACATATATAAAATAAAGAATCATTACCTAATGGATAAGTGGTGATAGAATATGAAAAAAAAGTTTTCAAAAGAAAAATTGAAAACTATTAACAAGCACAAGAAATATTGCTCTAAATTATGCCGAATATGAAAAATTCAAATCAAAGTAGTTCTCATATTTCACCTCTTAACTTACAAATAGGTCAAAAGTTTGGAGTAGTCAATGTTGGTGTGGCTATGACTAGAGAGACACACTGATGTACTTGAAAAGGAGTTGTGAATAGGTCCAACCATTCTGGAAAGTGATCTGGAATGGTGCTAAGTAACTAAAATCTCTATAATCTCTGACTCAGAGATCCTGCTCCTATACATGGACTACCAAGAGATTAGAGATAAAAAAATAAAAATCCAATATAGATAAAAATATTTATTGTAGCACTTGTCATCATAGAAATGAACTAGAAATAAAGGAGATATCCATTGACTGAAGAACTGCTAAATAAACTGGGATAAGTAAACACATAAAATATCACTGTACCAAGAGAAATCTTTTAAAATGTATACACGGAGACATAAAACATATAAATGAATTCAAAATGAAGCATACAGCACAAGAAAAACAACGGCTACAACAATGCAAATGGAAAGAACAACCAAAATAAATTTCAAAATTGAAAGAGGGTGCTGTGTAATTTAGAGACCAAATTTGACCCTGAAAAATAAAAGATATATGAATGGGGAACTATGGATATGGAATATAGCCTATGATGTTAAGTGCTATGTTTTTTTTGTGAACCTGCTTTTTTTCTCTCTTTTTTGTTATTCATTATATTTTTTTCTGGATAGGGAAGGGGAAGGATATATTGGAAAATTAAAGTGATACAGAAACAAAAGATATCCATAAAATGTTTTTGAAAAGAAAAGTAAGATTATGGATCAATTCTTAACTGACTGTTAAGTTGAATGAAATAACTTGTAGTCACTTAGAGGCTGAGTAATAATAATAGCATGACTTTATATAATGCTTTAAGCTTTACAAATTACTACATATCTCATTCGATCTCCACAACAGCCCTGAGGGTTAAATATTAATCTCCCTGTTGTCATTTTACAGATGAGGAAACTAGGTAAATAGAAATTAAGTCATTTGCCCAAGGTCATATAGCTAAAGTCCAAGGTGGCACATGAACTCAGTATTCATGGCTTCAAGTTTAGCACTCTTAATTAACACTAGAAAGATGGGGCACATCAATAGAGGTGTAATTGATTGCTCTGCTTAGTTTTTCAAGGTATCCTTAAATTCTCTTCCTCCTAGTGGAAGGCTACCTACTTGCCAAGAAGGCACCTTAGAGATCATTGAATCTAATTTTACATAGGAAGAAATTAAAGAAGTCCAGAAGAGCAAGGTAACTATTAATTACATAGTTAAGAGTTTGCAGATCAGAAATTCAGAACCAGGATTCTTTCCACTACAGTTGGATTTTTCCTTTTTATTCAGAGAACTGACCATACTTTTCCCTTGGTCAACTGGAGCTAATAAGTATTTATTTGTCATGTACATGCAAGTAGATAATGTAAAACACACCAGAAACACAATGACCCAGAACGCCTTTCCTCTGATGTGCCAACACCTCACATGCTTTTTTTTCTCAGATTGCTTCCAGTATTTAGTTTGCCTTACAGGAAACCTGAAAAGTACATGAGAAAAAATAAAATATTCCCATAGCTTCCCAGAAGTAGACAGAAGTCAATATTTTATCCAATTATTTTTCTTAGGGGAAATGTTCCAGATCTAGAATTGCTATCTCACGTAGAATGTGTCCTTAAGGAATTGAGTTATGTTCTCTCACTTTTCTTTGGTTTCAGAAAATATTTAGTAGTAGTACTTAAAAGATTCATGAGCCTCTACCTCTAACAAACCATCTCAATACTTTGCCAGTAAATAACACATGCAAGCTAGAAATACAGACTCATGATTGCCTACGTGATCTGTTTGACCTACTGTGTGTAGAAAAGGGCTACATTTCAATGATTCAGGTACAACATGGCAGTCTGGTTTATTAACTCTTCTTGATTTCCTCTGCTATGAAAAGCCTCAGTGGTCAGATATCTGAAAATTGGGCCAAAGGAGGGAACTAGAATGAGAAGACTGTAGATATAGAGATGAAATGAATCTCACAGGTCATCTGGCCCAGCCTCCTCATTTTATAGATGAGGAACTGAGTCTCTTGGAAATGAAATGACTTGCCTAAGGTCTTCAGGAAAAGTAACCCTCAAATCCAGATCCTCTGACTCAGAAGTCCCTCTTGTCCCATTGTACCAGGCTTTCTCCATCTCTGATGATAATTTAGGAAATTAAAAATCCTTAATCGTGGAAGGTATTACAAGCACCCATGCTTTGTTAACTAAAAGCATGGTTTCGATATTCCCTTTGGCACAATTTCCTTGATATAAGTGGTAGAATTTAATGACATGTGATTACTAGTCCATTAGGTGAAAATGGAGTACTTGGAGGTAAAAGGCAAAATCTGTGACCCTGTTGTATTCACATGTGCTACTAATTTCAGCTTCCTGCTGAAATGTAATTGGGGGTGGATAAATTAGTTTTTACAGGCTATGACAGGCAGTTGGAGTTTGCAAATCCAAAGATAATTGGCCTCTCAAATAATTACTCCCATTTGGAGTGCCACTTTAAATGGATAGTGCAAGTTAATGTTTCTCGGTTGAATTAGGAAATTTAGTCCTATCCATGGTCACACAGCTCATCCATATCAGATATGGGATTTGAGTCCAGTTCTTCAGACTCCTCAGTGCTATTTCCATTAAGCCCCAGTGGCTTAAAGGAACAAAGACTACCTCCCTGCTAACAGTTAAAAAAATCTCACACCTATTGGAGCAAATGTATATTGGGAAGACCATGAAAATGAAAGGGACTGCAAAGCGGAAAACAAAGGGGATTCAGGATATACATTACTGGGATTATAGGTTTAATCCTAGGAGGGACCTTAAAAGTAATCTAGTCCAACTCTCTTATTCTACAGATGGTTAAAAGACTTGGCGCTCTGCTAAGCCCACAATTCACTTTCTTCTCTCTTCCACCTCCTGGAATCTTTGGTTTCCTCCCAGATATAGCTCAGCCACCAACCCTGATCCCCTAGGTGTTGGTGTATGTTTTCCCAAATCTGCATTGTATTCCTTTAGTATATATTATGTATATTCTTAGGCATGTACACTCTCTCCTCCATTAAAAGGTAAGCTGCTGAGGGCAAGGATCTGATGTATCTTAAGCATTAATGAAATATTGATTGATAGTAAATAACAATAAATAGCATTTTAAGTGTTGCAAGTGTTACAAATGTTATCTCATTTTATCCTCACAACAGCCCTGGGAGGTAGGTGCTATTGCTATCCTGATTTTACATTACAGATGAGTAAACTGAGGCAGACAGAAATTAAGTGACTTGCCCAGGACCACACAATTAGTAAGTGCCTAAGGTCAGATTTGAACTCAGGTCTTTCTGACTCCAGGCCTAGTGCTCTAGCCACTGTACCACCGAGATGCCTTTCATCATTCAAAGTCAATAAATGGTAAAGCCAGAACTTGAACCCAGGTGCTCAGACCCCAAATACAGGACTTTCCGCTACATTATGCTGCTTTTTACTCACAGCATATTTATAAAGGGGGAAGTTAGGTGGCACATTGGACTAAGTGTCAGGCCTGGAGTCAGGAAAACCTGAGTTCAAATCCAGCCTCAGACAAGTACTAGCTGTGTGACCTTGAACAAGTCACTTAACCCTATTTGCCTCTGTTTCCTCATCTGTAAAATGACCTAGAAGAGGAAATGGCAAACTACTCCAGCATCTTTTTCAAGAAAACCCCAGATGGGATCACAAAGAATTGAGCACAACTGAAATGACTAAGCAACAATATAATCTATTAAGACTTCCCATTTCTTTTGTCCTTAGCAACCTAGTATACTTAAGCCAGGGAGGACAAGAGCTTCATATGGTAATGTGTATTCTTATGTTATATTTTTCATTGTGTCTCATATCCTATAAATCATTATATCCAAAATGCATTTAAGAAAATATTGTTTATTATGCATTTCCCCATCCTCATAAAGGAATTTTATGAGGCCAAGGCAGCTGACTACTATGTATACCTTCACCACCTCACAGAATTCAACTGATTATCCAAGAGAAATACATTTTTCTGACATTGAAAGTTTAAATTCCACATGACCGCAACTTGACATCTTAAATTATACAGCCTCTGATTTTTTTTGCTTCATGAAATATTCAGTTATATTTTAAACATTCTTGTATCTTTGATACTACTCTCAGGCCTTCTCTGGGCTGAGTCTGATAATTCTACATGTAAACGTGAATAATATATTAAATTACCTAGAAGCAGAGGATTTACAACAAATTTTTGTTGTTATTGTTGAAAGGGATGTATAGAATAAAAATGTTGGGAATTCAGCTGCTTGATTTTATAGATTTAAAGTATACTAAGGGTTCTGGTTTGGACTTCCCATCATGTCAGGCCTATTTTAAGCTTTACCAGGAACAGAGATGCTGAAATGAGAGGGTAGCATACATCATCTACAATGTTTTAAATGGGGGGGGGGGGGGAGGAAACCTGTAAATCTACACAACTCATTATAATTAAACAAGCATATCATGCCCATGTAAAGTGGGGAAATGGCTGAATCTTCTCTTCATGCCTCAGCAACCACTTTTTCTGGGTTTCCCTTAACCTTTTTGGTACTCACTTAGTACTCAGCCTAGAGAATAACCCAAACTCCCAACATCCTCCCTGCCATCAAAATGTATCTATCCACACATCACAAAGTATCAGAGATGGAAAGGACCTCAGAGCCCATCTAGTGACTTTAATCCACTCTGTACTCAATCAAAAATCTCCTCTAATGCTCCCATGACAAGCAATAACACATCCTCTGCTTGACAGTGTCCAGGGCAGCTTTCATTATACTACTTTCCAAGGTGGTCCATTCTACTTTGGGACAGGTCCACTTAGCAATATTTTTCTCACATAAGAAATCTGAAATCTGCCTCTCTGTCTCTCTGTCTCTCTGTCTCTGTCTCTCTGTCTCTGTCTCTGTCTCTGTCTCTGTCTCTGTCTCTGTCTCTCTCTCTCTTTCTCTCTCTCTCTCTCTCTCTCTCTCTCTCTCTCTCTCTCTCTCTCTCTCTCTCTCTCTCTTCTCTTTGTCTCTGTCTTTGTAGTTGACACATTTAGAAGGACTTCAGGAAAGCTCTGTCTCACTAGGGCAAAAAGAGGAGTGAAGCCCAGTGCAGGCAGTGACCTGGCAAGCCAGCAGGATGCTCTTAGCCACAGCACAGATCTCTACTAGGAAACTTAGAAGAAATATACTTAGATACAGGATATGGGTCTAAGTTGACTTTGATGTAATAATAAAAAAATTAATTAAGGGATTAAAAAAAGCAGGGGTAGAAATTCCGATCTCAAAGAAAGCAAAAGCAAAAAAAAAAAAAGATCTAATTAAAAGAGATGGGAAAGGAAACCACATCTTCCTAAAAGGTATCATAGATAATGAAGTAATATCAATACCAAACATATATGCACCAAGTGATTTGTCATCCAAATTCTTAGAGTAGAATTTCTTCCTGAGTTACAGGAAGAAATAGACAGCAAAACTACACAAGTAGGGGACTTCAACCTCCCCCTCTTTGAACTGGATAAATATAACCACAAAATAAATAAGAAAGAATTTAAGGAGGTGAAGAGAATTTTAGAAAGTTAGATATGATAGCTCTCTGGAGAAAATTGAATAGGAATAGAAGGGAATATACATTTTTTCAGTGGTGCATGGCACATACACAAAAACTGACCAGGTATTGGGGCATAAAAACTACACAATTGAATACAGAATAGGTAGAAATACAGAAAGAAAAAAATGTTAGATTCATCCCTTTCCTATCATGAAACAATAAAATTATATGAAATAAAGAGCCATGGAAAAATAGATTAAAAATGTGTTGTGAACTACATAATCTCATCCTAATTAATGAATAAGTCAAACAACAAATCATAAAAATAATCAATACTTTCATCAAAGAGAATGACAATAATGAGACAACCTAACAAAATGTGTAGAATGCAGCCAAAGTAGTCCTTAGGGGAAATTCTATATTTCTAAATGCTTACATGAATAAAATAGAGAAACAGCAGATCAATGAACTGGGCACCCAATTTAAAAAGCTAGAAAAGAACGAATTAAAAATCCTCAATTAAACACCAAATTAGAAATTCTGAAAATGGAAAGAGAATTAATAAAATTTCAATTAATAAAATTGAAAGTAAAAAAATTATTGAACTAATAAATAAAACTAATAGTTGGCTTTATGAAAGAAACCAATAAAATAGATAAAATTTTGGTTAATTTTATTTTTTAAAAAAGAAAACCAAGTTACCAGTATAAAAAATGAAATGGATGAATTCACTACCAATGAAATGGAAATTAAAGCAATAATTAGGAGCAATTTTGACCAACTGTATGCCAATAAATCTGACAATCTAAGTGAAATGGACAAATATTTGCAAAAATATAAATTGCCCAGATTAGCAGAAAAGGAAATAAAATACTTAAATATCCCCATTTTAGAAAAAGAAATTGAGCAAGCCACCAATGAATTCCTTAAGATAAAAATCTCTAGGACCAGGCTGATTTGCAAGTGAATTCTAACAGACATTTAAAGAACAATTAATTCCAATATTATATAAACTATTTGGAAAAAATAGATGGAGTCCTATCAAATTCACTTTATGACACAAATACCATGCTGATACCTAAAGCAAGAAGAGACAAAACAGAAAAAGAAAATTATAGACCAATTTCCCTGAATATTGAGGCAAAATTTTTAATAAAACATTTTATCATCAAATTTATGATAAAGCAATTTATCGTCAGGGTAATACACTTTTACCAGATGGAATTTATGCCAAGAATGCAGAGCTCATTCAATATTAGGAAAAATATTAGCATAATTGATCATACCAATAATAAAACCAATGCAATGAACCAAGACAATTCCAAAAGACTCATGACAGAAAATACTATCCACATCCAGAGAAAGAGCTCTAGAGTCCAAATACAAGTGGAAGCATACTATTTTCACTGTTTTTGTTGTTCTTTGTGGCTTTTCCCTTTTGCTCCTTTCGAGGAAAGGGAACGTGACTAATGTGACAATATATTTATATGATTGCACATGTATGACCTATACCAAATTCCTTGCCATCTTGGAAAGGGCATGGGAGGGAGGGAGAAAGAATTTGGAATTCAAAATCTTATAAAAAATGAATGCTGAAAACAATCTTTACACATGATTAGAAAAAAATAAATACTGTTTACCAAAAAAAATTAAATTTAAACAATTTAACTATCCACATAATTGTATTATCATCTAGCTAACCTCTCCACTTCACGGACATAATCCAAGACTGTCATTTGGACTAATTGCTGAAGTCCAGTTTCAATGTAGTTGCATAAAATTAATGTTTAACTTTTGTCAATTCAGGTGTTCGCACACAGAAAAAATCAGAGACAGAAAGATAGAAACAACAAGCAATAGCCAGAGAAACAGAAAAAGAGGGAGGGAGGAAGAGAAAAGGGGACAGAGAAAGGAAGAAAGGAAAGAAGGAAGGAAGGAAGGAAGGAAGGAAGGAAGGAAGGAAGGAAGGAAGGAAGGAAGGAAGGAAGGAAGGAAGGAAGATAAGAAGGAAGAAAGGGAGGAAGGAAGAGATTGTAAGATAGGAAAGAGGGGAAGAGAGAGACAGAGTGAGATGGAGAGAGAAATAGAAATTGAGAAGAGAGAGAGGGCAGGAGTGAAACAGGAGGCAGAGAGAGACAAAAAGAAGGCAGGGAAAGACAGAGAGTGAGAACAATTTAAATGGCATAGGTCATTTTGGCAGCTATTCAGTGACCATACATCCAGGAGTAAGCATAAGCTGCAACTCATGAATTTCCTCTGTCCTTTATTGTCTTGCACCTCCTTCTGCTAAGTGTGGTTCTAAAATCTCCTTTTCACGCTACCCACAATCTATTCATTTCACTTAAGCTGAGAAAGCTAAAAAGGTCTCTATTGTGTTCCCTTTGAAATTCTTCTGTTTTCTCTTATGTAAAGAAGCTAGAAGAAGAAACAGTTATGCAGGATATAGTAGCACTTTAGTCACATTTGAATGAAGTCCTTTCAGAAGTATATTTTTCTTTAATCATCAGTTTTTCTGACAGCTAAGTATATGCTTTTGTTTTCTTCTATTTGAGTGTGTCTTTGTCCCCACTTTTCATGTGAGTCATAACTTAGCAGGGTGTACAGAAAGATGAAATGTATACTCAATTATTTCCATAGCAACCATCTCATATCTAACTACTTTTCACATAGATGTCCTTCTTTTAAAGAGACCCTGCTTTTTTCCACTGAAAATGCTTAAAAATACTGTGGTATACTTGTGGGTAATTTAAGGGACTTTCAAGGGTAATTCTGACCAAACTCATAGTTATCTTATGTACTAACTTTAAAACTTTTCCCACCAAGAGATGCAACTCCAGTGGATATTATGACCGTAACATTCTCCTAATGCACTTGTTAAAAAATGAAACTATGCTAATCTGACATGAACTGATACTGATGAAACTGTACTGGTTCTTCAAGATTACTGTTTTCCTTTTCAAATACTCACAATTCAAACTTTAAAACTCCATTTTAAGATAACAACAAAATCCAAAATACAGTAATGGAAAAAGAAGCTCCATTAATCTGGATATCAATCTGCCAAAGCACACAAAAGACTTATATAGACTCAATTATGTGTTCTGTAAAGATATGAAAAACAATTTTAATAGCTGGAGGAATATTCAATGCTTATAGAAGGACCATGTCAATATGACATGTAAAAATGACTGTACCAGCTGGGTTAATTTACCTTTAACTACCTTAATCCTTTGCCAATCCTTTACCAATCAAATTGACAAGTAGATACTTCATAGAACTCGATAAAATAATTTTAAAAGCATTTTCTTGTAAAAACAAAAAATTTAGAATATCAAGAGAAATGATGAAAAGGTAAGGTTGAATGTGTAGTAGTATTCTAAACCCCATAAAGTAGAAATCATCAAAGTCAAATGGTATTATCTAAAAAACAGAGAGGTAAAAAAATGAGACAGACTAAACAAGGGAAAAGAAGAAACAATGGAAATCAGTAATCCAGTGTTCAATAAGTGGAGAACACAAATTACTTAGGGAATAATTCCCTATTTGATAAAAACATCTGAAAAAACTTAAAGCAGTCTGGTAGAAATTAGGCTTACGCCAACAACTTACACCATATCCCACAACACCTTCTAAATATATATGAAACCTTAATATTAATGATCATATGATTTTAAAAATGAAGGGCAAGAAGATGATATACCTCTTACAGCTATTAGTAAGAAATGTATTCTTAAACTAACAAGGGATAGAGGAAATTACAAAAGCTAAAACAGTTAACTTTGATTACGTGAAACTGAAAAATTCCTGCACAGGCAAAATTAATTCTCCTAGGATAAGAAAGGAAGTAATCTTTTTTCCCCCAAGATGGTGCCAATGCAAAGAAGGAAGCTGTTAGCCAAGTCCAAGGTCTTGAAGGGTGTCCATAGCCACAAAAAGAAGATCTGAACATCCCCCACCTTCTGGCAACCCAGGACACTAAAACTTTGAAGGCAACACAAATACCCTTGGAAAAGGGCCCCTTAGAGAAACAAACTTGATCACTATGGCATCGTTAAGTTTCCCTTGACCATTGAGTCTGCTATGAGGAAGATCAAGGACAACAACATCCTAGTCTTCTTTGTAGATGTCAAAGCCAATAAGCATAGGATCAAGCAAGCAGTAAAGAAGCTGTATGACATCAACATGGTCAAGGCCAATACACTGATCCTGCCTGATGGAAAGAAAGCCTGTGTCCATCTTGCTCCAAACTATATTAGGTTAGATGTTGCCAACAAAAGTGGCATCATCTAAACTGTGTTCACCTATCCCACGCTACCTAAAATAAAAGGTTTTCCAGTATAAAAAAAAAAGAAAGGAAGCAATCAAATGAAGGGGAATTTTGCAAAAATTTCTCTATTAAGGGTTTAGTATCCAAAATATATTGTGTTCACTCTTCATTGCCGAAGAAGACCACGCCATCAGAGAAATGATGGCATGACTTGCACTTCACTGCTTTGAGTGAGGAAGGGCTGTGCAGGTCACCAGCCTCACTTCTCCTCCAGAGCCATCTGAATCCAGTGACCAGATAGTCATCAGGATGACTGGAGATGACCCAGAATGCACTGGGAGGCCTTGGGCCCTTTAGGTCAAGGTTTTTGCGGATACTCACTCAGAGTGAGGCAATGCCCATTCATTGAATAGGCCTATTTAAGAACCAACCAGGGCATGGTCCCTTTAATGAGGCCAACATACATCAACAATTAACAGATACATGTAGACTGATAGATACATAGATATGGCCAATAGCCATTCCCCAACAGATAAGTGGTAAGAAGATCTGAACGAACAGTTCTCAAAAGGAGAATTGCAAAAATTATTAATAACCACATGAAAGAGTGTTCCAAATCACCAACAGCGGAAATACAAATCAAAACAATCCTGCAGTTTCACCTCATACCCTGAGAATAGGCAAAGATAGGAAGAGTCAATATTGTAGACGTTGTTAGAAGATAGGCATTGTTGGTGGAACTGTGAACTGGTGTAACCATTTTGGAAAGCAATTTGAAAGTATGCAAATAGAGTAACTAAAATATCCATACCCTTCAATCTAGAGATTCCATTACTGGATATATATCTCCAGGAGTGCATTGATAGAAACCAAATCCCCATATATACCAAAGTATTCATAACAAAATTTTTGTGCTAGTAAAGAATTGGAAACTGTGTAGATAACCATTGATTCTGTGAAGCATTTTCAAAACTGGAATTTCCCTTAATCATGAATTTTCCTTCCAGCAAAGTCTTCACCTGGCCTGTTGTTTTTTCCCTTCCGTTTGAATAGAAGTTCTTGTTCCTGCCACTCTCCTGATCACTCAATAGCTTGACTAGGCAGTGAGTGAAATATAAAATTTGCATTCATCTATTTTGATAGAAACTAACTTAGATCAATCAATCAATAAGCATTTATTAAATACCTACCCTATTCCAAGCATTGTGCTAAGGGATAAGGATAAAAAAAAGGAAACAGTTCCTGCTCTCAAGGAGCTCACCATCTAATCAGAGAGACAACATGTAAACAAATACATACAAAGTCAACTATATCCAGGATAAATAGGAAATAATTAGCAGAGGGAAGGCACTGGAATAAAGAAGGGCTGGGGAAGAGTCATTTTCTCAGGATGCAGACTCCCTTCTTTTAAACAGACTCTACCCCTTTCCAGCTGCAACTCTTTACAGGTGCAGTACTATATATATTACATCATGGATAAGTAAAAGGATTGTCAAAGGTAATTTTGATTAACAATGACTTGTTGCTTCACATGTTGACTTTGGAATCTAAAATGCAACTGCACTACATGCTAGGTCTATAACATTTACCTCAACTATCAGTCGACTAACACTTTTTAAAATTAAAAGACGTTAGTTTGGAATAACCTATTTCTGATGGCTTTTAGTGATTATTACTTCCCTATCTAAACACTCACAAATATTCCTTTCGACAGTAAATTCTAGAAATTTTCCAAGAATACAAATCTAACTCAATAGTCCATTTTATTCCCATTTTTTAAAAATGGGATACTTTCCATTCTCTACTTTTTCAGAACCTTTCTTATCCTCTATTATCAATACAAGATCATTCACAGCCTGATTTAGCAACTACATCTTTCAGCTGTTTCAGAACTTGGAGATAAAATCAACAAGGGTAAACAAAGGAACTCTTACAATTCTCTTCATTTGTCTAGGATTTCAATGGTCTCAACAATTCTTGTCCTTTCCATCTCAATAAGATCATTATCCTTAGTAGAAAATTCTTTCCAATTCTATTCTTTGGTAGAGAATAATAAATGATTATGGGTTATGCTCATTTTATAAGCTAATTTCTTCTAATAAATTCCTCTAATCAGGTAAAAGAATGAATCATAGAATGTTCAAACTGGAAGAGGCCTCAGAGATTATTTTCAATTTTTAGTCTTAAGGCATCATTTTATACTTTTTCCTACTTATACAGAAGAAGAAACTGAGGCACAAAGCAAGGAAGAGACATGCCTAAAAACTCACAGCTCTTGAAGGTTCCTTCCCCCAGGCCAGGGTGCATTTCTGGTCCCCTCTTCTGTATCCCAGCCTTCTTCCTCCTGCTCTCTCTTCTTTTGTATAACACTTAACTTTTGTGTGATTGAACAGAAAATAAAATTCAGATCTCTTGACTTCCAGTCCAAAAATTTCGCACTATACTACATTTTACCCCCTGGAAAAAATATAGTGTAGAGGAAAGAATGCTGGATTTGAAATTAAGGAACTTAGTTTCAAATCTCAAGCTTACTATTTGCTACCTGTGTCACCTTTTGGACCTGTTCTGGCCTTGTGCCTCAGTTTCCTCATCTGTAAAATAAGGAGCAAGATTAGATAATATCTAGGGTCTCTTCCAGCTTTGACATTTTCTGATTCCATAAGAAGTACCACAGGGAGTTGAAATTATCAGATTGATTCTGAAACTTTTAAAATTGGTCCTATTTACAATCAATTGATTTTGTCCTATTACTGCCTGTGTCATGCTTCTTTGTCTCTAAATTTAGTTCAGAAATTCAGCTGGACTGTAATGAGTTAAGTTCAGAACATCAGTTCTCCTGTTAACCACTATTCTATCCTTGCCTCAAGGAATTCATCTCTTGAGGGATGTGGGTAGACAACAGGGAGTCTGATCTAGTATCTTTATACCACTTAGTTATCCTTCAAGGATTTCTGGTGCGCCATCCAAAGAAGTCTAGTCCACTAACTCTAACTTTGCAGGTAGACTCAAACAATGAACAACTTTTCTTAGTCACAAAAGGGAGCTGTTGCTAGCCCTTATTCTCAATTTCCAAATAATCATATCGTCCCCCATGCCCTAGTCCTGTAACCATTGATGATGCCAAGCTCTTTTCACCAATCATAACCTGTTCTCCACCTATGAAATCCTATTCTTTGTTCAGGCTTTCCAAAAACTATACAAGAGAGCTGATCCCTTCACTCAAGGTCTTAGCTTTGCTAAGGAAACTGAGATTTTATTTATTGGTAAATTCTCACTTTACTAATAAATGGATCATGCTTAGGGCTTTGTGCCTCAGTGTACTTTTATTTTAACTGTTTTAGAGCAGTGGTAATGACAGGGGTTGTAGGTACCATATAGGAGAAAAGTAGGAGCAATTTTGGTCTTTAGGTACGTCACAGGCAGCAAGGTGCCACAGTGGATAGAGTGCTAAGCCTGGGATCAGTTCAAATATGACTTCAGACGCTTGCTAGATGATGATGTTGGGTAACTTGCTTACCCTCCATCTGTCTCAGTTTCTTCATCTGTAAAATTAGGACAGTAACAGTACCTGCCTCCAAGAGTTATTGTGAAGATCAAATTAGGTATTTGTAAAGTGCTTAACATGGTACCTGATATTTATCAGTGCTTAATAAATAAATGTCCCCTTCCCTTATTATACAGCTTCCTGAGCTGCCCCTCTCCCCAAAAGGGTAGCCTTCAAATTCAGAATTTGAAAGAAGTCAAGAGACTTCGATTTGGGGACTGACTCCACCACCAAATGATCATGTGAACCTGGGCAGATCTCATTCAGGGACAAGGCGTTGAACTATCTGACTTCTAAAGACCCTTCCTCTGCCAATATTCTAGTTCTTTCATTCAGACTTTAATGCCTCTATCACCACAACTTCAGATCAACAGACCTATAGTTCTAGTAAATAACCTGGCCTGCTGAGCTCCAGAAACAGCTTCTGATCTTTCTTAAATAAGTGACTCAAAGAAAAAAGTGATGGCACTCCCTCCCTCATATCTCCACAATGTGTAAATGTGTGTACGTCCATGTGCATGAGCATGTAGTGGGGTACAGGGAAGCATGAGGTATCAAAAGAAGAAAACACTGACAGCCACAGGCAACAAATGACCCTGGGCACATCTGTGGTTTTCTCACACCATCGCATTGCCTAGGTTATCTAGAAATATCAAGCACAGAATAATTGAAGTAAAACGTAGTTGGTATGACCCTAAAGGACTGTGAATACAGAATGATTATAGCCTTGGATAGCTCAGTGTAGTCCAATGGCAAACATGTCTACATTAGGAAGCCTCTTCACTCTTAACTCTTCTCATTCTGGAATGCCTGGCAGAAAAGGACTTGGCAGAACCTAAAGGTATGAAAAAGCGGTAACACTCCCATGCCTCCCATTTGTGATGCACTGTACATTTTCCCAAAACATCTCTACACATTCCCTTCTTACTTGACACTTGAATGTTTTTTAAAAATGGAAGTTTTATCTCCATTTATGTCAAGAGAAGTTATATTTTGTAGAGAGAAACAAACTGCCCTCCTCCCTGTCTGTTGATAACACATTCACTTAGTGACATGAAGGGTTTGTTACCCTTAAGACTCTGTAACTGCTTAGGTTTATTATTACAGATGGAACCAGAAAGGAGGAAGAGGATGCAAATCGATTTCACTGGCTATAAAAAAACCTCTCTTGGAGATTCTGGAGAAGTGAAGATGGTTTGCTTGATAATATATCCATCAAAACTAGACTTCTGAATTCAGAACAGAGTGTACAGTTCATTCCTTAGTTGAACAGGTACTGGCCTTAGAGAAGAATAATACCTGTAATCGGGAGAAAATGAATTTGGGCTGAATTTATGAGTTGTGAAAAATTCTGATCTGGTATCTTATTATCGTTTGTGATTTCTTTTCTTCCAAATTTATTTATTTGCTTGTTTTCATTTTTCAACAATCACTTCCACAAGTTTTAAATTTTCTCCCCCTCCCTCCTCTCTCTCTCCCAAGACAGAATACAATATTATATGGATTCTACACATACATTCTTATTAAACACATTTTCCCATTAGTCATGTTTCATAGAAGAATAAAAATGAATGGGGGAAAGCATAAGTAAAACTAAACAACACCAAACCTAACAAAAGAGAAAACAGTCTGCTTCATTCTGCGTTCCAACTTCATAGTTCTTTCTCTTTATGTGGATGGCATTTTGCATCATGAGTCCTTTGGAAATGTTTTAGGTCATTGCATTGCTGTGAAGGGTTGTCTATCAAAAACAATCCTCACACACTGTGACTGTTACTCTGTATAATGTTCTCTTCACTCTGCTCACTTCACTCAGCATAAGTTTATGTAAGTTTATCCAGGTATTTCTGAAGTCCCCATGTTTGTCATTTCTTATAGCACAATGGTATTCCATTACATTCATATACCACAACTTGTTCAGTCATTCCCGAATTGATGGGGATCCCCTCAGTTTCCAGTTCTTGGCCACCACAAAAAGAGCTGCTATAAATATTTTTGCATATGTTGGTCCTTTTCCCATTTTTATGATCTCTTTGGGATACAGCCCTAGAAGTAGTATTGCTAGGTCAAAGGGTATGCATATTTTTATAACCCTTTGGGCATAGTTCCAAATTGCTCTCCAGAATATTGGATCAGCTCACAGTTCCACTAGCAGTGAATTAGTGTTCCAGCTCTCCCACATCTTCTCCAACATTAACCATTTACCTGTTTTGTCATGTTAGCCAATCTGATAGGTATGGTGTGGTACCTCAGAGTTACTTTGATTTGCATCTATCTAATCAACAGTGATTTAGAGCATTTTTTCCTATGACTGTAGATAGTTTTAATTTCTTCTTCTGAAAACTGCATGTTCATATGCTTTGATCATTTATCAATTGAGGAATAACTTCTATTCTCATAAATTTGATTCGATTCTCTATATATTTTATTTTTTTAAAATAATTATTGTTTTCAGTATTCTATAATCACTTCCATATATCTTACATTTTTCCCCTCCCTCCTCTTTCTTCTTCCCTCCCTCCCCACTCCCTCTGCAAGTTGGTTTGCAATCTTATATAGTTCTACACATACACTCCTATTAAATACAATTTCACCATAGTCATGTTGAATAGAAGAATTAAAACGAATGGGAGAAACCATAAATCAAAACAAAACATAACACAAAAGAAAATGGTCTGCTTCATTCTGTGATCCAATTCCATAGTTCTTTCTCTGGATGTGAAAAGTGTTTTGCCTTAAAAATCCACTGGAAATTTTTAAGGTCTTTGCATTGCTATGAAGGACTAAGTCTACCAGAAACATTCCTCGTACACTGTGGTTGTTGCTGTCTACAAAGTTTTCCTGGTTCTACATCTTTCACTCAGCATCAGTTCATATAAGCCTTTCCAAACCTCTCTGAAGTTTTCTTGTTCATCATTTCTTATAGCACAATAGTATTCCATTACATTCATATAACACAACTTGTTCAGCCATTCCCCAATTAATGGGGATCCCTTTGATTTCCAGTTTTTGGCCACCAAGAAGAATGCTGCTATAAATATTTTTGCACATGTGGGACCCTTTCCCATTTTTATGATCTCTTGGGGATACAGTCCTAGAAGTGATATTGCTGGGTGAAAGGGTATGTACATTTTCGAAGCCCTTTGTGCACAGTTTCAAATTGCTCTCCAGAATGGTTAGATCAGCTTACAGCTCCACCAACAAAGAATTAGTGTTCCAACTCTCCCACATCTTCTCCAACATTTACCATTTTCCTGTTTCGTCATGTCAGGCAATATGATAGGTATGATGTGGTACCTCAAAGCTGTTTCAATTTGCATCTCTAATCAATAGTGATTTAGAGCATTTTTTCATATGTCTATAGATGGCTTTAATTTCTTCTTCTAAAAACTGCCTGTTCATATCCTTTGACCATTTATCAATTGGGGAATGACTTGTATTCTTGTACATTTGACTCAGTTCTCTATATATTTTAGAAATGAGGCCTTTATCACAGAAGCTACTTGTAAAAATCCTTTCCCAGTTTTCTGCTTCCCTCCTAATCTTGATTGCATTGGGTTTGCTTGTCCAAAAACTTTTCAATTTAATGTAATTGAAATTATCCATTTTGCATTTCATAATGTTCTCTATCTCATTTGGTCATAAATTCCTCCATTCCCCATAAATCTGACAAATAAACCATTCATTGCTCCCCTAATTTGCTTATAGTATCAGCTTTTATACCTAGAACATGTGCCCATTTGGACTTTATTCTGGTATGTGGTGTCAGGCATTGGCCTGTGCCCACTTTCTGCCACACTGTCTTCCAGTTTTCCCAGCAGTTTTTTTCAAAGAGTAAGTTCTTATCCCAGAAGCTGGGGTCCCTGGGTTTATCAAACAGTAGACTGCTATAGTCATTGACTACTGTGTCTTGTGTGCCTAACCTATTCCATTGATCTACCCCTCTAGTTCTTACACAGTACCAAGTGATTTTGATGATTGCTGTTTGATAATACAGTTTAAGATCTGGTATGGCTAGATTACCTTCCTTAGCATTTCTTTTCATTAATTCCCATGATATTCTGGACTTTTTGTTCTTCCAGATGAATTTTGATATTTTTTCTAGCTCTATAAAATAGGTGTTTTTTGGTAGTTTGATTGGTATGGCACTGAATAAGTAAATTAATTTAGGTAGAATTGTCATTTTCATTATATTAACTCAGCCGACCCACAGGCAACTGATGTTTTTCCAATAATTTAGATCTGACTTTATTCGTGCAAAAAGTGTTTTGTAATTGTGTTCATATAGTACCTTGGTTTGTTTTGGCAGGCAGACTTCCAAATTTTTTATAGTGTGTACAGTAACTTTAAATGGGATTTCTCTTTCTATCTCTTGCTGTTGGGCTTTGTTACTAATATATAGGAATGCAGAAGATTTGTGCTGGTTTATTTTGTAACCTGCAACTTTGCTAAAGTTGTTTATTATTTCAAGTAGGTTTTCACTTGGTTCTATAGGATTCTCTAAGTATATCATCATATCACCTACAAAGAGTGATTACTCAGTTTCTTCTTTCTCTTCTAATTCCTTCTATTTCTTTTTCTTCTCTTACTGCTAAAGCTAACATTTCTAGTGTCATATTAAGTAACTGGTGATAATGGACATTTGTTTTATCCCTGATCTTACTGAAAATGTATCTAGCTTATCCTCATTACATATAATGCTTACTGATGGTTTTAGGAAGATGATACTTATTATTCCTATATTCTCCAGTGTTTTCAATAGGAATAGGTGTTGTATTTTGTCAAAAGCTTTTTCTACATCTGTTGAGATAATTATATGGTTTCTGTTAGTTTGTTGTTGATATGATCAATTATGCTGATAGTTTTCCTAATATTAAACCAGCCCTGTTTTCCTGGTATAAATTCTACCTCATTAAAGTGTATTATTCTTGTGATAAGTTGCTGCAATCTTTTTGCTATTATTGTATTTAAAATCTTTGCATGCATATTCATTAGGGAAATTCGTCCATAATTTTCTTTCTCTGTTTTAGCTCTTCCTGGTTTAGGTATCAGTACCATATTTGTGTCATAAAAAGAATTTGATAGGACTTCGCCAATTTTCCCAAATAGTCTATGTAGTGTTGGTGTTAACTCTTCTTTGAATGTTTGATAGAATTCTCTTGTAAATCCATCTCACTCTGGAGATTTTTTTCCTAAGGAGTTCATTGATGGTTTGTTCAATTCCTTTTTCTGAGATGTGGTTATTTAAGTATTTTACTTCCTCTTCTGTTAATCTGGGCAATTAATGTTTTTGAAAATATTTATCCATTTCACTAAGATTGTCAAATTTATGGGCATACAGTTGTGCAAAATAATTTCTAATTATTGTTTTTATTTCTTCTTCATTGGAGGTGAATTTACTCTTTTCATTTTTGAGACTGGTAATTTGCTTTTCTTTTTTTAAAATTAGATTTACCAAAGATTTATCAGTTTTATTGTTTTTCTTTTCATAACAGCAGCTCCTTAGTTTTATTTATTAGTTCCATGGTTTTCTTAATTTCAATTGCATTAATCTCTCCTTTTGTTTTAAGTATTCCTAATTTCATATTTAATTGGGGATTTTCAATTTGTTCTTTTTCTAACTTTTTCAGTTGCATGCCCAATTCATTGATCTCCTCTTTCTCTATTTTATTCATGTAAGCATTCAGAGACATAAAACTTTCCCTATGAACTGCTTATGATGCATTCCATAAGTTTTGGCAAGTTGTCTCATTACTGTCATCATCTTGAATGAAGTTATTGATTATTACTGTGATTTGTTGTTTGATCCATTCATTCTTTAGGATTTGATTATTTAATTTCCAATTAATTTTTGGTATCTTTCCATGGCCCTTTATTACATATATTTTTATTGCATTATGATCTGAAAAGGATGCATTGACTATTTCTGCCTTTCTGCACTGGATTATGAGGTTTTTATGCCCTAGTGAATGGTCAATTTTTGTGTATGTGCCAAGTGCTGCTGGGAAAAACAGTATATTCCTTTCTATCCCTATTCAGTTTTCTCCAGAGATCTATCATATCCACCTTTTCCAGAATTCTATTAACTTCCTTAACTTCTTTCTTGTTTATTTTGATGCTGAATTTATCAAATTTAGAGAGGGGGAGGTTGAGGTCCCCCACTAGTAGAGTTTTGCTGTCTATTTCTTCCTGTAATTCCCTTAATTTCTCCGCTAAGAATTTGGATGTTATACCACTTGGTGCATATATGTTTAGTAATGATATTACTTCATTGTCCACAGTTTCCTTCCTTATTTCTTTTGATTAGATCTATTTTTGCTTTTGCTTTGTCTGAGCTTAGGATTGGTACCCCTACTTTTTTTTACTTCAGCTGAAGCATAATATATTCTGCTCCAGCCTTTTACCTTTATACTGTGTGTATCCCCCTGTTTCAAATGTGTTTCTTGTAAAGATCATATTGTAGAATTATGGTTTTTAATCCATTCTGCTATCTGCCTCCACTTTATTGGAAAGATCATCCCATTCACATTCACCTGGTATCTTATTATTAATTCATCTGTTGCTCCAAAGGTTATGAATAACCTGATTTTGGTATCGTTTTTGTTTCCCCAGAAAAGCTATTAGAGCCAGATCTTTATCCTTTATCTGTAAACTTGGTAGGTTTTTTCTGAGGTTTCCCCCAGTCTTAGGGTGCAGCAGTAGCATAGAGATGTTGGATTAGGAGTCAGGACATTTGGGTCCTTGTTCCTGCTCTGAAAATATTGAGTTTTATGACCTGAGAAAAGACACTTAATATCCCCTACCTTTGGTTTCATATCCTGTATAATAGAGGGATTGAAGGGGGAACTCTCCAAAAATATTTCTAGCTCCACATTCAATCAAATAACTTTTATTAAGAAAAATACAGGGGGGGCGGAGCCAAGATGGCGGAGTAGAAAGATGCACATAAACATAGCTCTGAACCCACAACCCATAGAACATCTGTAAATAGCAACTCACTGCGAATTCTGCAGCACAAGAGGCCACAGAACATTGGAGCGAAGGAGATTTCCGTTCCAGAGGGACCTGCAAACTTCTCGCAAAAGGTCCTTTGCGCCGTGGACTGGGTACCGCGGACTGGGAGCCAAGCACAGGCCTGCCACGGCCGTGGCACCGGGACGAGCAGATCCGAGTGGGCTTCAGGGACGGGATCTCCAGCGGCCGCGCAGGTCCCTCCACCCACAGTTGACGGGGGTTGGTGAGAGGGTCTCTTTGGCGGGTCGAGAGGGGAGTGGGGTGCCCCCATAACTCAGGCCCCCTCAGGAGGCAGAAGCGGAGGTGGGAGAAGACTGGGGCTCCCCAAGCAGGCAGGAGCCTGGATCCATTGCTGAAGGTCTCTGCATAAAACCCCTGAGGGAACTGAGCCCTTGAGGCAGCCCTGCCCCCACCTGAGCACCTGAACTTAATTCTCACACTGAATGGTAGCCCTGCCCCTGCCCAAAGCCCTGAGGCTGGGAAGCAGCATTTGAATCTCAGACCCCAAGCCCTGGCTGGGAGGATCAGGAGGCAAGATGGGTATGAAGAGAATATTCAGAAGTCAAGTCACTGGCTGGGAAAATGCCCAGAAAAGGGAAAAGAAATAAGACTATAAAAGGTTACTTTCTTGGTGAACAGGCATTTCCTCCCTTCCTTTCTGATGAGAAAGAACAATGCTTACCATCAGGCAAAGACACAGAAGTCAAGGCTTCTATATCCCAGCCCACTCAATGGGCTCAGGCCATGGAAGAGCTCAAAAAGGATTTTGAAAATCAAGTTAGAGAGGTGGAGGAAAAGCTGGGAAGAGAAATGAGAGACATGCAGTCAAAGCATGAACAGCAGGTCAGCACCCTGCTAAAGGAGACCCAAAAAAATGCTGAAGAAAATAACACCTTGAAAAATAGGGTAACTCAATTGGCAAAAGAGGTTCAAAAAGCCAATGAGAAGAATGCTTTCAAAAGCAGAATTAGCCAAATGGAAAAGGAGATTCAAAAGCTCACTGAAGAAAATAGTTCTTTCAAAATTAGAATGGAACAGATGGAGGCTAATGACTTTATGAGAAACCAAGAAATCACAAAACAAAACCAAAAGAATGAAAAAATGAAACATAATGTGAAATATCTCATTGGAAAAACAACTGACCTGGAAAATAGATCCAGGAGAGACAATTTAAAAATTATGGGAGTACCTGAAAGCCATGATCAAAAGAAGAGCCTAGACATCATCTTTCATGAAATTATCAAGGAAAACTGCCCTGAGATTCTAGAACCAGAGGGCAAAATAAATATTCAAGGAATCCAATGATCACCGCCTGAAAGAGATCCAAAAAGAGAAACTCCTAGGAACATTGTGGCCAAATTCCAGAGTTCCCAGGTCAAGGAGAAAATATTGCAAGCAGCTAGAAAGAAACAATTCAAGTACTGTGGAAATACAATCAGGATAACACAAGATCTAGCAGCTTCTACATTAAGGGATCGAAGGGCATGGAATAGGATATTCCAGAAGTCAAAGGAACTAGGACTAAAACCAAGAATCACCTACCCAGCAAAACTGAGTATAATACTTCAGGGGAAAAATTGGTCTTTCAATGAAATAGAGGACTTTCAAGCATTCTTGATGAAAAGACCAGAGCTGAAAAGAAAATTTGACTTTCAAACACAAGAATGAAGAGAAGCATGAAAAGGTGAACAGCAAAGAGAAGTCATAAGGGACTTACTAAAGTTGAACTGTTTACATTCCTACATGGAAAGACAATATTTGTAACTCTTGAAACTTTTCAGTATCTGGGTACTGGGTGGGATTACACACACACACATGCACACACGCACACACACATAGAGACAGTGCACAGAGTGAATTGAAGAGGATGGGCTCATATCTTAAAAAAATGAAATCAAGCAGTGAGAGAGAAATATATTGGGAGGAGAAAGGGAGAAATGGAATGGGGCAAATTATCTCTCATAAAAGAGGCAAGCAAAAGACTTATTAGTGGAGGGATAAAGAGAGGTGAGAGAAAAACATGAAGCTTACTCTCATCACATTCCACTAAAGGAAGGAATAAAATGCACACGCATTTTGGTATGAAAACCTATCTTACAATACAGGAAAGTGGGGGAGAAGGGGATAAGCAGGGTGGGGGGGATGATGGAAGGGAGGACTTGGAGAGGAGGGAGCAATTTGAGGTCGACACTCATGGGGAGGGACAGGATCAAAAGAGAATAGAAGTAATGGGGGACAGGATAGGATGGAGGGAAATATAGTTAGTCTTATACAACACAACTATTATGGAAGTCATTTGCAAAACTACACAGATTTGGCCTATATTGAATTGCTTGTCCTCCAAAGGGAAGGGGTGGGGAGGGAGGGAGGTAAAGAAGTTGGAACTCAAAGTGTTAGGAACAACTGTCGAGTAATGTTCTTGCCACTAGAAAATAAGAAATACAGGTAAAGGGGTATAGAAAGTGATCTAGCCCTACAGGACAAAAGAGAAGATGGAGACAAGGGCAGAGAGGGATGATAGAAGAGAGAGCAGATTGGGGCAATTAGAATGCTTGGTGTTTGGGGGGGGAGGGGACAAAAGGGGAGAAAATTTGGAACCCAAAATTTTGTTAAAATGAATGTTAAAAGTTAAATAAATAAATTAATTTTTTAAAAAATAAATAAATAAATTGTAAAGGAAAAAAAAAGAAAAATACAGCTCAGTAAGACTTGATTTCAGGAAGAATATCAAATGTGACTTTTTAATTCTGACACCATAGTTAATGCTCTCTTACCATTGTGTGATTTTCTCTCACCTAGATCACTGAAAATGAATGAATGAGAAAGACTTTATTTACTTACTATATGCCAAGCACTGAGCTAATTCCTGGGGATACAAATATAAGCAAGCATGACAGTCCCTACCTTTCTAGTAGCTTATAGTCTTTTTAAAAAAATACAAACACACACATCTAAAGTGAATTTCAGCCCATTGTGTTCTACTTGGGCAGGTTTGGGCAGGGGGTAGATCTTTTTTCTAGATTGTCTGGGAGTGAGAGCGATCAGTCACATCCCCCAGTCCCTCATTAGAATAGGCCCACCTCTAATTGTTCTCATGAATTGTTACCCAATCAGAGTTGATTGCCACCCTCAGGAACACTCACTATTCCAAGGGCTTATGAGAATTGAGTGGGTTCCATCAGGGGCCTTTGACATTTAAGAGTTCCACTGACCCCTTTTATTCATTATTTGCTGGCATGATTAATAAAATGATTAATTGCCCAGAAAGGATGTTTCTTGAACTTTTTATACATCACATAATTTTCCCTTTTTGTTTTACAGAAAGTAAAATTTTGTGGAAGCCACCTTTTTTATTCTTATGAGTCCTTTTACAACCTATTCTTATGAGTCCTTTTACAACCTAAACTCCCTTGAAAACTATCCTCATCTCCTGAACTGCATCTGAGAGATTTGAAGTGACTAAAAATTCCTGAATCAGTCTAATCCTGATGACCTACAATAAGTAAAATCCTGATCATTATTTAATAATATCATTACTCCAAATAACCTGATATTCATCAGCTTGAGCTGCAGTCTGGCAATCTAGGTGTTGAGATGGATAATTCTATTAGTATCTATCTCACCTCTCCAGCATGAGGTTTTCTTTTCCAGTGCTTTGCTTAAATTCGAGTACAACAGAATTGCATCATAGATATACTTAATACACACAAATTCAATTATATATGTTCAGTAAAAACAGAACGGGAGGAGAAAACCAAGACACAGAGATAATGATAGAGAGAGATGAGAGATATAGAACAATTTAAGTGCTTCAGGCAATTACATCCTTTTCAATGAGCAAATACTCCAGAGTTGGTATGAGATAGGAGATGTGAATGAGCTGCTCCTTCCACTGCCCTCACTTCCTCCTTTTCCTCTCATTTTGGGACAATCTTACTGCACTGACTATGCTTCTAAAATCTCCTCATCATCACCACCGAAGTTCTATTCATTCTCCTTAGGTTAGTAGAAGTAATCAAAGAGATACCTTTCCTGGTATTCCTAATTTGCTAAAAACAAACAAACAAAAAAAAAACTCCATTATGCGCCTTTTGACTTCCTTTTTTTCTCTTCTCTCATGATGTTACAAGAACAAGAAATCATGGTGTGATGATGTAATTTAATAAAAATTATATTTATGTGTATGTATGAAACACTTTGTGGGCTGCTAAGTGGCACAGTGGATAGAGCATCTGGCCTGAATCATCTTCCTGAGTTCAAATCTGAGACTTAATAACTATATGACCCTGGGCAAGTCACTTAGCCCTGTTTGCCTCAGTTTCCACATCTGTGAAATCAGTTGGAGAAGGAAATAAAAAACCACTCCAGTATCTTTGCCAAGAAAACCTCAGATGGGGTTGTGAAGAGTCTCTACTAGCCTAATCTCATTTTACAGTTGAGGAACTGGGCAAGTCCTTTAACACTGTGTGCCTTAGTTTCCTCATCTGTAAAATGTGCTGGGAAAGGAAATGGCAAACCACTCCAGATCTTTGCCAAGAAATTCCGAAATGGACTCACAAAGAGTAGGACACAACTGAAACAAATGCACGCATAAAGATAAAATACTTTAAAAAGTTTATTTCCCCTGATGAATCATCAACTGTCCTGGTAGATTCCTGGGTTTGAGTAAAAATCCTTGTTCTTCCCCTTTTCCTAATCAATTTTCTCTCCTGATCAATAGCTTATCTATGTGTGGTAAAAATATAAAATCTGCATTCCACTTTTTCCATGGGATCCCTCTTAGATCCATTTGCTCTCGATTTAAGCTCCCTTTAAAAAATAAAAGATCTTGGTCTCTTTTCAGTAACTACTATTTAAAATTATAGTGCTGTGTGTACCTCATGAGGCTGGTATAGCATAATCTGTTCCTGCTGAAGTTATATTGACTTTTAGTGATTACTTTTTCCCTTCCTAAATATTCACAAGCCTTCCCGTTATTATTGAGTTCTATCATTTTGCCAGGAATAGAAGTCAAACTCAATGGCTTATAATTTATAATCAACACTCTCTTCCTATTTTAAAATGGGACATTAGTCCTTTGCCACCATCACAGTGCCTCTCTTCATCTCGAAAGCTTCTAACGATCATTGACAGCCCCACTAAACAATCCCACACCAAGCCTGGGATGCAGTGCACCTAAACCTAGCAACTTGAACTCAACAGGAACAAAAGGGCATCTTTTACAACCTACTGCATTTATCCAAGATTTCAACTCCCTTCTAACAATTTTTTATCCTTTACTTCTCAATCTGAAAATCATTATCCTTGGCAGAAAATTTCTTCAGGGTTTAGTCTTAGATACAGAATAATAAGTGAAAATGGGTGGTTATCCCAACTTGACTAGCTAATTTATACTACTGAGTTCCCCTATCCAGGTAAAAGAATGAATCAGAAAATGTTGAAGCTGGAAGGAACCTTGGAGCCTTCTCTTCATTAAATAGAATCTGAAAGTCTAGAAAGGTAAGAGTAGGACTTATAGATATCATCAGCATATGGAAGGCCTGGATGTGGAGACACCCTTTAACCAATGCAGGATGGCAAACCTATTCCTAGAGTCACATAGCCAGGATATCAGAAATGGAATTTGAACTAGTATCACCCTTACTAGATCCCTAATCACTATTCCACACATCTCACCCAAAAAAAGTGTGAGTTTGATAGAAAGAGTGCTGGATTTGGAGTTGAAAAGCCTGTGTTCAATTTCCAGGTCTTCTATTTTCTATTAGTGTAACTATGAGCAAAACAACTAACCATAGCTCTATACTGTCCTTTTATCTCAGTTCTCTAATCTATAAAATAAGAGGATGGGATTTAGTTATCTCTGATACTGCTTCCAGATATAATATCCTGTGATTTCATAAGGCATAATAAGGACCTCAGGGAGCAATGATAACGCTAGAGATTTCAGTTTCTAGATATGAGAGCAGACATCCTTAGGTGCACCTGAACTTATATAGCACCTTGGCTCACCCAGATTAAAAAAGAAACCAGCCTTCACTTTTAGTGGTTGAATGAGCCCTGATCCTGGATATCAGGAGACTTAGATTTTAGTCTTAGCTCTGTCACCAAGTACTTGTGTGTGAATCAGGGAAAGTATCCACCCTGGATCTGTTTCCTTGTCTGAAAAATAAAGGTGTTAGAGTAGATAACTTCCAAAATTACTTCCTCCACTAACATTCTATTTCTCCTTTTCCCTCCAATCTTTTAATCCCATCCTTATCACTTCAACATTAGACAACCAGAGTCCAGCTGAGCTGGCAGGTGTCTGCGCTGTGAAGAAAGGGAAAGTGAGTGTATTCATTATTTTTTCACTGGAGTCATTTATTTTGGAAAGACCCAGCATCTTTTAACCAAATGAAAATAGTGAAGGGAAACAAATAAATGGAGACTTATAACTTATAATATTGAAAGACCACTCCAACCCATCAGAATTATTATCCCTAGAACCTTGAGAGGGAGAACTTATCTCAGAGTTTGTACTCCACAACCAATGGCCATGAATAACACTAGACACATCTGCAGTTTTCTCACATGCCCCATTACATAGTTTATCTAGAAATGTCAAACAGAGAATAATGAAAGTAAAACATAGTTGGCATGACCCTCAAGGATTGTGAATACAGAGTGCATATAAAAGACTTGGATAACTCAGTGTAGTTCAGTGGCAAACATGTCAACCTTAGGAAGTCTCTTCACTCTTACCCTTCTCATTCTGGCATGCCTGGCAGAAAAGGACTTGGTGGAACCTAAAGGTATGAAAAAACAGTAACAGCACTCCCATGCCTCCCATTTGTGATGCACTGTACATTTTTCCAGAACATATCTACACATCCCCTTCTTACTTAACACCTGAACATTTTTTAAAATGGAAGCTGTTATCTCCATTTATGTCAGGAGAAGTTGTATTTTGTAGGGAGAAACAAACTGCCCTCCTCCCTGTCTGTTGCAGACACATTCACTTAGTGGCATGAAAAGTCAGTTGCCCTTAAGAGTCTGTTACTGTGTAGGCTTATTATTACAGATGGAACCAAGAAGAAGAAGGAGGAGGATGTAGATTGATTGCACTGGCTTAGAAATTGTCCCTCTTAGAAATTCTGAAGAAGTGAAGATGACTTGCTTGCTAATGTACCCATCAAAACCAGATTTTGGAATGCAGAACCGAAGGCCTGAGCTTATAATTTATAGGTTTACCCCTTAGCTGATGGGAGATTGGCTTGAGAGCAAGGAAAGTGAGTCTGAGTGGAAATAGAGAGCTTTTTAAAAAATCTAAACTAGAATCTTATTGCTAATCTACCTGTTGCTTCCATGGCTATAAATGTGAGTTGTCTAATTTGGGTATTATCTATTTTCCAGAGAAGCTACTGGACCCAGATTCAAATACTTCATCACTTGGTACGTGTTATTTGGGTTTCTTCCCCTACAATCTTTGCCATTAGTAGAATGTAGAGGATGCTGGACTAGAAGTCGGGAGACACTCCCATGCCTCCCATTTGTGATGCACTGTGCATTTTTCCAAAACGTCTCTACACATCCCCTTCTTACTTGACACCTGAACATTTTGAAAATGGAAGCTGTTATCTCCATTTATTTCAGGAGAAGTTGTATTTTGTAGGGAGAAATAGAAGTCATAATGACATTTAGCATTACTGCAATATTTGTGATATCATGCTATTTGTAAAGTTCTTAGCACAATTCCTGGCATATAACAGGTGTTTTAAACTGCGTTTCCTTCTTTACTTGCTAAAAGGGAAAGCCAATACACATAGAAAGTAACAGTCAGAATAGGGGTAGAAGATGAAGCAGAAGGTGGCAGACCTTGGAGATAGCCAAGGAAGTGGGATGGTGGACCAGGATGTGAATTAGATAAAGTGAAGACTCCAGATTCAGACCAGCATCCAGTTTGGGTAGGAAGAAGATGGCAAGGCTGGAATACAGGTGCTACGTCTTAGAGATGTACAGGAAGCTGTCTTTGGAATCTGATTTCTAAACTAAAAGTCCTTTTAATGTCTTCTCAAAATGCATATTTCTTAAATACGTATTTTATGTGTCATCTTCCTCTTTGCAGACACTATAAAGATATTTTTTTCCATCCATATATGGACCAAGAATCTGCATGAATTCTCTAATTTGGGGCCATTCTTAAGTTTTATTCTCTGGGAAACAAAGACTTACTATAAGTACTTGGGACCCCAGCTAAGTGCCAGTTCCCAATAAAATATTAAAGACCATAACTATAAGATTTTGTGTATGGTAATATACATCAAGGATACAGCAGGAACTGAACAGATGATCTAAGAATAAATAACTGACAGAAAAACCAACCTAACATCTCAAATTCTCACAAATAACAGTTTTTCCCTTTCTATTATTTAGGCAGGAGCATAATTTGTGGGGGCCGTCTTACTAATTCTAGTGGATCATTTACTAGTCCATATTATCCTGGGCACTATCCTATCCTTCTGAACTGCATCTGGGAAATAGAAGTGGCAAAAGATTCTCAAATCATGCTGGTCTTTGATGATTTCCAGTAAGTAAAAGCCCGGTCACTTAGTAATATCAGCCCTCTTCAATAACCAGATATCTGTTAGCTGGAGCATTGGTCCAACAATCTAAGTGCTGAGGCTAGTAGCCTCCAACTCATAGCTAAAGATATGTCCCCTTTTTCACTTTGATGTCTCAAGATTCTAAGCCAGGAAGAAGGCCTCTTGAAAGTATGAAGTTCATTTACCCTCACCTCCAATGAAGTAGTATTTTTCTCAAAGCAGTCTTTGCAAGATGCTGGAGACCCAGAAATACTACTTCTTAGGTCCAAGGAATAATGGAGAGGAACTGGGGAGGGGGAGAAATGAGGGCATTTTCTCTGAGAATGAGAAAAGAGGCTCTGGATATTTATTTCCTCCATAGATTAGCTGTCTAAACCATACTTCAATTGTTGGAACACTATGCTTCTCAAGAAAGAAGAAAGACAGGTTTTCAAGATGCTTTTATAATTTGTGATCCATACTTCAATAGTTCCTTTAGAACTAATTATTGGTATAATTTAACATAAACCCTAGCCAACATTTTCCTTTTTCTGAGTAGTCTTACTTGAACACTTAGCTTATTACCTTGGAAACCTATCATGACATCTCTCCCTTCTCCTGGTAAAAAAGAGTGAGTAGACGACAGGTGAACAAGACATAAACTGTCAGATATGGGCTATGTGTCAATATGTTTGTTTTCTCAGATATACTTCCATATTTCTAAAGAGAATTCTACTTTGGTGGAGGAAAAAACAATGAAGTTTAAAAAATATCAATAAGCCTATTTTTAAAAAATCAATGTTGGGCAATTTAGCATGTTCACAACTCAGATGGCTCATTCTGAATTTACCATTATTAGCCAATGCTTCACCTAATCACGGTAGAAGAGTATTTCATGGTGAGGAGAGAGAAAGAATAAGACCTTAGAATCCAAAGATGTACTCCAGTAAGCTTCTTGGAACACTTGTGCAATTTGGAATACATTATCTGATCAATAGGAAACAATGTAGGCTGAGAGCATTTTCAGCTCATTTCCAGACACCTTGATAGGCAAACCCACCTTATGTAATGTTAATCCATGAAAATACGGATTGACACAATGGATTCATTTAAAGGATGATCGCTCATTCTAAAAAATAATTTACCTTGAGCCATTTATATGGCAAATATTCAATGCCTAAAAAATAATGTAAAGCATTAATTCCTTTAAATGATATACACCTATGTTCTTTGAAGAATTCTTCTAAATTTATTGTTTCTGTGAAAACACAGTTGGGGAAATATTTTCAACCAAGTCAATGGTTTCTTGTCATTTTTCTTATGGGATGAGTCCAAGTGAGAATCATAAATATAGGTGCCATGAAAACATGCTACAGGAAGCCCTGTCATTCTCTAATATTGGCATGGCTTCGAATGTAACTGAGATTAGTAGAACAGGACATTTTTCAGCTTGTTTTTATGTCCCACAGAGTGGAATTTGAAAATTCCTGCACTTATGATTACATTGAGATTTTTGATGGCTCGTTGGAGGCTCCTTCATTAGGAAGATTCTGCAGAGCTCCCATCCCAGAACTAACATCACAATCCAATCAAATGACAGTGGTTTTTAAAACTGATGGCAGTGTCACAGATCGAGGGTTCTCTGCTTCCTATATTTCTATCTACAAAGGTAAAACACATGCAGGTCAAATGTTTGGGATGGGGTAAATCATACATTGTCTATCTTCTCTTATTTATTTGGTCTATCATTGGTCAAATTATCCATTGCTGATAATTGTATTCCTGTTTCATTTGAGACTAAATTTGAAAAATGGAGAATCTCTTCCATTTCCCATGGGCACGTTGCCTCTCCCAACCTACATCTTCCCAGTCAAAATGGAGCAGAGGGTTGGAAAAATCATGAAATAATTCACCTACTGATATGCCCTTTGGATAATAGACCCTTCCCAAACCTTCCTGGACAAGAATTGTCACTGATCGCTAAACATGAAAATAGAGAAAATCTCAAGCAATTCAGATGTTCTCAATGTGTTTTCCAGAAGATGCCTTGAGATTGGTGGGCAGCCATAACAGATGTGAAGGTCGAGTAGAGATCTACCATGATGGAAAATGGGGGACCATTTGTGATGATGATTGGGACCTAAATGATGCTCAAGTGGTTTGCAGACAACTGGACTGTGGGAGAGCTATTTCTTCCCTGGGAAATGCCTATTTTGGAGAAGGCTCAGGACCCATTGCAATGGATGATGTACGATGTACAGGGAGTGAATACTATCTGCAGGAGTGTTCCCACAGAGGCTGGTTCTCCCACAATTGTTACCACTATGAAGATGCTGGTGTCATCTGCTCAGGTACCATCTTTTACTACTGTCTTAATCTCTGAATTAGAAGGCTTCCCTCTAGGGAATAACATTCCCATATATTTATGAAGACCAAAAATTTGATAAAGAGATTTGATAAAGAGAAATATAAAGTCTAATACTTGGGTTTAAAAAATTAATAAGATGGTTAAATATCAATTCAACTTTGGGAAAAAAAATCTGGGAGTTCTACTGGCCAACAACATAAGAAGGCAGACCAAAAAAAATGGTAATATAATCTTGGACTCTATAAAGAAAGGTCTGTCTTATAGGAATAAGAAGGAAATAGCCCTGCAGATTTCTGCACTGGTCAGACCACATATGGAAAATTGCATTCACAGTTTAGCGTGGACATTGACAAGTTAGCAGGCCATTCAGAATGATGGCAGACCTTTAGTACATATCAAATGAAGGTCAGTTAAAAGAAATGATGGTGTTTAACCTAAAGAAGACTAAGGGATGGCATGATAGATGTCTTCAGTATTTGAAAGACCATCTTGTAGATGAGCTTAAGATTTGATCTAATTGGCTTCACAGGGCAGAACCAGCAAAAATGGGCAGGAGTCTTAAAGAGATAAATTTAGATGTAAAGTAGGGGAAAACTTCCTTTCCAAAAATGGAAAGAGTTACTTCTGGAGGCAATGAGTTCCCAGTCACTGGAAGTCCCCAAGCCAAGGAGACAGGAATATTTGTCAATTGTGTTATAGTTAGAGTTCTTTTGGGGATATGAATGAGACTAAATGACTTCCAAAATAATATCAAATAGCTTTATGTTTTCCAAATATCAAAATCTATGATTCTGTGAATTTGGTTTTACAAAGAAGGCAAATGAAATATCTCATGTATGTTGGATTGAGAAGATTCTAGGAATCAAATATTACTAATACGTTATCATTGAAGAATGAGCCATTCCACAAAAGTAAATTGTCCACATAACTGAATCTTCCTCCTTCAAATGTCCCACTCCTACTTAAATTTTAATATTTGGAAAAAAAAGTATTTTCAAACATTTTTATTCACTCCCTTACTATCTTAGGGAGAGGATACTGAACATAATTTCAACATTTTTGAAGATTCAAAATCATAATCATAAATTACAGTGAGTATAATCAGAGACAGCCTCAGGAGGGATTGTAATATATGGGTCTGTTGACCCCAGAATTAAATCCTGTGCTGTCTGACTACATGAAAACCAGTAGAGAATTTCCTACCACAAAATCACATTACCCTGGCCTACAGTCCATGGTTTAGAGGCTGATTATGTTATATAAATGTACACCAAACTTTAGCATATTAACTCTGTTCTCCATCTGATCTGGGAGGAAGGCAATGTAATGACAAGAGCACAGGACGAGTTGTGAAAAGACTTGGATTCTTCTCCTGGATCTAATACTAATTAGCTGCTTGACATGGGGACAAATCATTAAACATTTCTAGATTTCACTTGTCTGCAAAATGGGGGCAATTCCTGCCCTCTGTATTTAACAGGGGTTATTGGGAGGATGAAACAGAGGTGAAAGCACTTTGAGAAAGGTAATGCTTCACTCATCGTCTCTTCCCCTTCACAAGCAATAATCAGTAGGAAACAATGGACTGTTCTGATGCACCGTGTACTGTCAGCTAGTAACCCTGAGTTGAGAGCTTTGGTCAACAGCTGCTCATCAACATGCTCCTCTGGTACTCAAAATTTCATTATTTCTGTTCTTGTTCCAGATACCACCACCTTGAGACTGGTAGCTTCCTCCAATAGATGTGAAGGTCGTGTGGAAGTTTACCATGAAGGACAGTGGGGAACAGTTTGTGATGATAATTGGGACCTTCAGGATGCCCACGTGGTCTGTAGACAACTGGGCTGTGGAGCAGCTATTTCTGCCCCAGGAAATGCTTATTTTGGTCAAGGTTCAGGACCCATTTCCCTATATGGTGTCCAGTGTACAGGGAATGAAAACAACCTGAGAATGTGTTCTCATAGATCCTGGTTCTCCCATAATTGCAATCACCTCAATGATGCCAGTGTCATCTGCTCCAAGATCATGTGATGGTCTTTTTTTTAAACCACAATCTAAGAAAGACATAGAAAGAAAGATTATATAGCATGGAAATACTGTTGTGGTCAATTACTAGAAATTATGTCCCTAGTACTTAAAAGGGGGGGAGGGGAGGCAGCTAGGTGGTGCTATGGATAGAGTGCTGGACCTGGAGTCAGGAAGATTCACTTTCATGAATTCAAATACAGCCTCAGACACTAGCTGGGCAAGTCACTTAACCCTGTTTGTCTCAAGTTTCCTCATCTGTAGCAGAATGATATGGCAAATCACCTAGTATCTTTGCCAAGAAAACCTCAAATGGGGTCATGAAAAGTTGGATGTGACTAAACAACAATAACACTAAGCCAGGAGAAGCCTGATCTTCCCTAGTCAATTCCCCTGCCTCATGGCAAGTCCTCCTCTAGGTTTAGGCATTTGTGAGATCTTTATAGTCTCCTTTGTGACTCATCTCAGTGAGTATGAGCACACCAAAATCCTGTTTTCTCAGCCTGGATTAGAAACTATTTTTTTTAATCTGGCCCACAAAGAGTCCTTTCCTAGACTTCAATTCTTCTGTCCCAACCTGACAGGCACCTTCATCCTCCTAGGATCAAAGGATCATAAAATCAGAGCTGGAAAGGACCCCAGAGGTCATCTGTTTTAGTTCCCCTTATTTTACCAGATGAGGAAACTAAGCCCAATGAGTTTAAGTGACTTAGCTAGTTTTTACAGAGTCAGAGGTAAGATTTAAACCCAAGTCTTGGATGTTTCAATGGCTGTAACTTCAACAGTCTCCCACCCTTGACCCATTCTTCTCTTTCTTCATTGATTTTCCTGATACAAATTCACCATCCAGATACAATGGCCAGTTCTATCCTCCTAGTGAAGTTAACATTTCCATCTTCTGCCTTAGACTGGAACCCAGGCTTTGTCTTCTCTGGAATTCATGTGTTTGGAGACCAAGGAGGCATAAGCTTCTATCATCTCCCTTCCTGAGTTTGCCCCTCAAAGGAAACTCCCAATATGAGTATCTTAAGGAGACTTTGCTTAGGTTTTTGTTTTTTGCTTGATTAAAATTCATGCCTTTGTGAAATTCTCAAGCCTCTTCTCTTGCCCTTACTTGTAAAGAAAATCCTATCCCTAAATCCTCTAAGACTAACTTTTCTCCAGTCCAAAAACTGCATCAGAGGTGGGAGCTACAATGTCTCCTTGACAATCATTTTAAATTATTAACTAACTAGGGCCCCAACTTTCTCTCTAATCACTGACAATGGGGGAAGAGAGAAAGAGTATTGAACATGGAATCAGAAGTCATGGGTTAAGTCTTAGCTCTTCCACTTGTGTGACCATAGGTAAGTCACTAAACCACTCTGGTCCTCAGTTTCTTCATCTGAAAGTTGAAAGGTTTGGATTAGATGACATTCCTTCCCAGATTCCTTAGGCTCCCACACAATAGCAGAACTAAGATTTTAAAAAAACCATATCCTGTGTTCACTGCACAAGGGGCAGTTCCATCCATTTTTCTGGATCATGGCTAGCTTCCTAAAGTAATTAATAAAAAACTATCCCCTTCGTGGGCATGTATCCTAAGTCTCTAACCATTAGTAGAGCTGTAATTTCTCATGACTATAAGTACCATTCTTTATTCACAAAATATACATCCATCTGCATTCTTGCATGTTTCAGTTTAAATCACTGTGGCATCTTTTAAATGGTCTTCACTTGATTTTCATATACAAATAAAATATTCTATTGTTCAGCCATACCAACCTAGCATCATGCTTACCTCATGAAAAAGAGCTACCTAGCAGAAAAAAGCAAGTGTTCCCACATCATTACATGATAGACAGAGTACTGGACTAGGAGTAAGGAGATTTGGTTTCAAATCTTTACTGTGCCACCTTGGGTAGATCACTCAGTCACTCTGATCTTTAGGGTTCTTATTCTTAACATTAGGCATTGGTCATGCACAAGAGATTCTCCAGGAAAGGGCTTATGCGAGGGGACCCAAATGACACAAGAAGTTTAGGTGGAGGGGCAACATGCCTGGATTTTGGGAGCTCCGTCTGGGTGGAAACAGAAAATGGAGGGGCATGCTTCAACCTCCCCAGGCAGGAGTACACATGCACAGGGGAATGATATTGTGCTAAATATACAGATTCTACAGTCAGTATTATTTCTCATCACCCTGAGAGTACAGAGGGAGCTTGTACTCCATTCCACAGTATGGAGAAGCTGGAGCCAATGGCTTCACAAAAAATGTGATCTTGAGAATAGTAGAAAGCATGGAGAGCAGTAGAGGACAGAGAAAGATAAAGAAGTTCCTATAGTGACTTTGCAATGGGAGTTCACAGACTAGAGCCTGGGCATTGCAGGCATGGTTGCAGTGGGCCTAACCTCATGACTTGAATGAGAATGGTTGTAACAGACTGAAAGTTGTTCTTGCTCCTTTGGTATCAGCATGGACAGTGAAGGTTTAACCCTTCTGTACCTTTCCTTATGCCGATAGCAAACAATGATTTCTATATGGTTGTACTATTTCTTTAAGTTGTTCCTAATTTCTGATTTGTTGCATATAAAATTATGATCATTCACAACTTCTTTGTGACTCTTGCCTGGTAATTAATTGCATAGCAGATATTGCAATGGAAGAAGCCAAGGGTTAGCTTATGGTACAGAAAGAGAACAAAACTCTGTCATTTGTATACTTATAACTCTATAATGTCAGGGTTACTGGTCCTGAGTCACTTAATTTGTCTATCTCTGCTATTCAGGAGATATTAAGAACTATTAATAAAATAAAAACTATAAGTTTCTCTCTACAGAGAGATCCGTATGTAATTAGCACACTGCATGAATAGCATAACTAACTTTCATATGTAGCATGGGGGTGTTAGAGTAAAGAATTATTTTCTTCCTATCACCCTCACCTCCAGCTTGGGGCTGAGCCAAATTAGAGGTGTAACCATTCCCAACACTCATTGGTATGGAAGTTTTTCCTTATTGATGGAGATGACTGCACTGCCCAACACGAAAGGCAAGACAGAGTTGGCAAGAGAAAGAGAACTTCAGGTATTGTCTGGTCTTCAATTCAATACTCTTCAACCTTCAAGTCACTTCAGGAACTTCTGGCTTCCAAATTGAAGAAAAAAGATGGACGAGACCAATCCTGCTTCAGGTTACGAAGGGAAAAACTCTGGGAAGACATGAAAGGAACTCGCAGTCTCCCTCATGTCCCTATCCCCAGCTTGCTACTTTAGAAACTTCGGGGAATTTTACCAAGAGTTATCTCACTCCCAATGAGAGAGCTCCTTCACTTTATACTGTCTGCTATATGTTCTCCTATGTATGTATACCTGCTCTGATTTCTGTTTTGCTATGAGTTGGATTAATGGGTCTCTTTGCTATTTGCTACATGTGTTCATCATGGGACTGATATTTGGTGGGGAAAAAGTCATCCCTGGATACAGAGCTTGGGATTCTGCTTCCCCCATAATAATAACAAAGCAATCAGAAGTCAGTTTGAATCTGATAATATCCCCTAGCCTAGAATAACAGTATTTAAGGGTACAGATAGGTATGATTCTAGCCCTTTACCCTGTCTCTGAGGAGAGGACAATAGCCCCTGGCCCCAAACTCCTAGCAAGAATGAAAGCTTCCCTTGGAGAAAGTTTGGGGGAGAAGAGGATAGGGATATCTATTCTGCTTCCCTTCAGGCCATACAATGCCACCCCCATGCTACATATGAAAGTTAGTTATGCTATTCATGCAGTGTGCTAATTACATACGGATCTCTCTGTAGAGAGAAACTTATAGTTTTTATTTTATTAATAGTTCTTAATATCTCCTGAATAGCAGAGATAGACAAATTAAGTGACTCAGGACCAGTAACCCTGACATTATAGAGTTATAAGTATACAAATGGCTTAGATGGAAGATATTCCAGAATGAGGGGAAGAGCGAAGGAATAGACAAAGGGAAGAATACACCTCTTGGCCCACTTGATGAAATGAAGAAGGTATGGTCTAAGCAGAACAGCCATGCCCTGGGGCAAAAGACAGAAAGAATTTCCATAGTACTAGAAGCTATGAGTTATCTTGTCACACATGTAACCTACATGTATGTCTTATTATCAGCATTCTCTAAACTTGCAACCATTCTTCCTACAGATGCTGTATGGTATGTAGAGTATACTCCAGGTACCTAGAGAGGAAACAATTTTTAAACTATGACTTTTACTTCTTCATCATGGTAAATACCTTTGCTAAAAGCTAGTTGTTAATGGAAGGCACATCAGTGGACATTCATGAGCTATAGTGTTAAAGTATAGCTCCCAATAGAGTTACGCTCTTGAATCTCAAGGTCATAGTTGCATTGATAAATAATAGATAGATGTGTGTGTAAATATGTATGTGTGTATATGTGCCTATATATGTGTGTGTGTGTGTGTGTGTGTGTGTAGGTAACTTAATTTCAATACCATTTCTTTTATAATTCTATTTATTTTATTTTATGCATTTAAAACATTATTCTGAGAAGGGTCTAGTAAGCTTCATCAGACTACCAAAAGGGTCCATGACTCAAAAAAAAAAAAGGTTAAGAAGAACTGGTCCCCTAGTCTAGAGGTCTTAAATATTAAAAATTAAGAGGAGTTAAATAAGGAACAATAAGCAAACTGGGCTGAGTTCTTTATTAGTGATCATGGAAGAGAAGCAAGATTTCTTTTCCTTATTGAAAATGTTGTCCCCTTTCTACCTATTTTGAAAAGAAAAAGCAGACTTGATTTACCTCCACCGAGTGGATGAGAAATTGGTTTTGCCTCTTGAAGCTTTGGGACTCAGTCTTAAAGAGTTTGTTGTTCTGTTAAAAGATAGCATGCACTTTGGATCTAATATTGCACAAATAGAAATCAATAACAACTAGGCCTCTGTTAAATGTAGCCACCTCTAAGTAATCTCCTCAGAAATGCAGCATATTGAATAGGATCTTCAAACTTAATATCTGTGCACATTCCAACAATGCTTATTCAATTATTGAGAGGGTTGGATCTCTAAGGTCCCTTCCAGCCCAAACAACTGTGGAGAGAAAGAAAAAGGGAAAAATGAAAAGTGGGAAGAGAGAAGGGAAACAAGGAAGAGAGAAGGAACGACAGAAAAAAGAGAGGACTTCATGAAAGGAATAAAATAAAGGACAGGGAAGAAAGATGCTGTGGGCCAGGGTACCCTGGGTACCACTGGAGAGGCTTGAGTTCAACACCAATGACCCAATAACACGAATGAGGCTAATGTGAGTGCCGTGATGGAGCAGACCTGGGGCAATTTTAGTTGTCTTTGTCCTCCTTTGATTTGGGACCCGGTGGGGAGAGGTTTGGGCAAGGAAAATACAAAAGAGGTTTGGAAATCATTATCAGAGAGCTCCTAAGATGCCAGGAGCCTCCTTGCTGCCTGCTTTTGCTTTACCTGCTGATGGCTTTAATCTCCTTTTACCTACCTGAGAACTGCTTGTTAACCCCCCAAGAGACTTATTTTTACCTGGGGGTATTTTTATATGTTTTAATTAAAGAGATTATTTCTTTGAATCCTCAGGTTCTGGGTGATCCACTGCTACACCAAATGTGGAACCATAGTAAGGATAGAGAAAAAAGTATGAGAATACGAGATGAGGATACAACATTGGGAGTCCATTGACACAATAGAAATCACAGATCAGGGGAACAATGCACAGAAAGACGTCATTTCATTCAGGGTCCCTGCTGCTCCTTTAATCTAAGAACCTTTAAAAATAAGATCTCCTAATGAATAAAACATGTTCATTGTTTCAATCTGTCCCTAAACCTCATTGTAGAGCTTTGAAGCTTTTCACAATGGAATAGCAATAATTCAACAGGTAAAGAAAGTACAAATGAGTCCCTTAGTGGTCTGTGAATGGGTACATGCCATTGCTTTGGAGAACTGGTGCTTTTTTAAACTTCTACCCTGACTTTCTAAACACTGAAAATAATAGCTGATTAATCACACTTGGGTAGGTTGTCATTTGCCCCTGGTGGAGATTAAGTGACTGACTCTGATAAGTCTGGCTCTTAAGTCACATGGCATTCACAGTCCCAGACCTTTGCTTTTGCCAAAAAACTACAATTAACCCATCCTTCCAGTAGCTTTAGTAGTTCTATCCTCAAATTAATTGCTTTGCTATTTGCTCATTTATGGGCTTCAAGTATGTTCTGTTTGGCAATAGGTAGCTTTCTTAAACAAGAAAATAACCTGAAATTCTAAATAGCCTATGTACAAAAATATTGATGGCAGCTCTTTTGGTCTCAGGAAAAAAATGAAAACGAAGTCAGGAGTCATCAATTATGGAACGCTTGAACAAATTATGGTATATAAACATAAGGGACCACTATTATAGCAAAAGAAATTATGAAAGAAATGGTTTCAGAGAAACCTGGAAAGATTTGTGTGAACTGATAGCGAGTGAAGTGAACAGAATCAGAACAATTTATACAGTGCAACATTGTGAAGAAAAACAACTTTGAAAGATTTAAGGACTTTAAGCTATGCAATAACCAGTCATGACACCAAAAGATCAATGAAGAATGATCAATCCATTTCCTGACAAGTGAGTGATGAACTCAAGGTAGAAAATGAGACAAGGAAAATATGTGCACTACATCTATTTGTTACTACAATTGTCCTTTTTTTAAATTTGCGATAGGGGATATAGGGAGAAAATTTGAAACATATTTTAACATAAATACGAGAAACAGAAGAAAGTTCAGAAGTAAACAGACAAATTGGGCAGTTTAGAAAGGAATATGCTATGTTTATTATTTTTAAAGTATGATATAAACTCTAGATACAGTTTCATGTATAAACATTTCTATCTCTTCTACTTTGTATGTGAAAATATTTTCTTGAAATTTTTAAATGCAGAATATTTTTAAAAATTAAAGAAAGAAAAACATGGCAGCTTATTTATATGAATCTACTGATTCACGGATTGATTAAATAGACCCAATGAATGTAGATCATAGCATTTATCACACAGTCCAATTCCCACATTTTACAAAGAAAGTCATAAAAGAATCCCAAAGTGAATGAAAGGCTTCAGCAAAATCACATAGTAAATAATTGAGCAGGGAATTCATAGTCATGGCTGCTAGTCGGAAATCCAAGGTTCTCTTTCTTCACTGGAATGGGAGATTCTTTTTCTTTTTTTCTTAATACATTTGATTGATTGAGGCAGCCAGATTACTTGATGAATGGTACTCTAGACATGGTGGAAGACCTGAGTCAGATACTGCCTAAGGTATTCACTGTGTTACCCAGAGTAAATCATTTAATTTCCCTCAGGCTCATTTTCCTCAACAATGTTGTGAGGACCAAATGTCATAAGGTAAGGTGCTTTGCAAACCTTGAAGCACTGTTACTGCTAACTGACCTAATTGAAAAGATTTCTTCCCTGAACTGGATGAAGCAAATAATCATTTGGGTATCATATAAGAGCAACTTGAGAAGGTGAAGAATTTGAAAATCACAAGAAACACAAAGATCCAGAAAGCCTCTTTCTCAAGATGCCAAGGACTCATGTGCTCTTTTTCCCAGCCTCTTTCCAGGATCTACTCTGCATTACAGGAAACTTAGAAATCTGCATGAGAAAAGATTAAAATATTCCCACAGCTTCCCAGAAACAGAAAGAAATCCTCATTTTATCTAATCTCTCCTTTTTCTTAAAGGAATTGTACCAAGGTTAGAATTATTACCTTCAAATTTGTCCTTAAGGAACTGAGTTAAAGTGAATACAAAGACTGTAGCTAAAACTTTCATTTTTCTTTTTTTGCTTTTCAGAAAATATCTCTATTTCTCAGCAGCACATGGCACCTTTACAGAAATTGTCCATATGTTGAAGTAAAAAGGGTAGAAAGCAAAACAATTAAGCATATTTACTAAAGAATTCAATATAAATTATATACAAGAAAAAGCCCTTAAAGAAAGAATCTTAAAATAATTGTAGACTAAATAACATAATTCTAATGAACTGGTGGATCAAAGAACAAATTATAGAAAAAAATAGAAAATATCATCATAGAAAGTTACAATAATTAAATAACATCAAAATGTATGGGACATAGATAAAGCTGTTCTGAGAGAAACATTTATAGCAGTAAACATGTTCATCAATGAAAGAGAAAAACAGTAAATCAATGAATTTGTCAAGCAGTTAAAAAAACCTGAACAATAAAAACACCCAACTAAATAATAAAGCAGAAATTCTGAAAGTTACAGAGATTGATAAAGAAAAGCAAAAATACCATTGAATTAACAAATAAAACTAGGAGCTTTTAAAAAAACTAACAAAATTAATAGTTAATCTAAAAAAAGATAGGAAAATAACATAGCTCATATCAAAATACAAAAAAATCAAAAACTCACAACGATTACAGGAGAAAAAAGTTATCAGAAACTATTCTTCCCAATTATATGCTAACAAAACTGATAACTTAGAAAAATTGGGACAAATTTACAAAACTATAACTACTTAGATTAACAAAATAAGAAATAGACCAGTTAAATAACCAAAAATTGGATCAGTCATAAATAAATTCTCAAAGAAAAAAATTCCAGAACAAATAGATTTATAAGTGAATTATGTCAAACATTAAAAGAACAACTAATTACAATATAAACTATTTGCAATAATTAGAAATAGGCAACACTAATTTGTTTTTTACAATTGTCTATGTCTAAACAAGGAAGGATAAAATAGATGAAGTAATGAACACTGACGCAAAAATTTTAAGCAATATTAGCAAATAGGCTATCATAACATTTTAGAAAGATTATATACTATAACCAGATCATTTTTATACAAGAAATGTAGGGTCAGCTCAAAATAAGGAAGAATATAAATATAACAAATCATGTAAATACCATAGATAATAAAAACTATATTATTGTTAAATGAATGTTGAAAAGGTGATCCAAAAATCCAGCACTCATTTCTATTGAAAATTCTAGAAAATATAGGAATAAGTAGGCCTTTTCTTAATATAGCAAATGATATCACTCTAAAGCCAAAAGAAATTTTATATATATATATATATATGTAATGGGGAAAAGTAAAAGAACTTTCCAATAAAATCAGGAGTAAAGTCAGAATGCCAATTATCACCACTGCTGCTTAACATAGTGCTAGAAATACTAACTGCAGCAATAAGACAAGAAAGAGTAATGAGAAGAATAAACATATGAAAGAGGAAACAAAATTATCACTTTTGTAGATACGTTGATATCATTACATAATCCTAGAGAATCAAGTAGAAAATCATTGAAATAATTATTAACCCCAGCAAAGTTGTAGGATACAAAATAAATCTACTTAAACTATCACCATTTTTTAAATATAGCTAACCAAACCTATTAACAAAAAGCTAAAAAGAGAAATTCCATTCAAAACAACTACTAAAGCTATAAAATATTCCAGAGTGTATCTACAAAGATTCACCCAAGACCTAAAGGAATTCAACTATTTTTTAAAAATTTTTATGTGAATTCAACTATTTAACAATCTTTGCAAAATTAAAAAACAGATCAAAATGATTATGGAAACTTGGTCACTAGTCAAATAACTATAATAATAATGTTACTTAAGTTAATTTATTTATTAAATGATATACTGATCAACCTACCAAAAATAGTTTATAGAGCTACAAAAATGATAACAAAGTTCATATGAGGAAACAAAAGGTCAAGAATTTCAAGAGTTATAAAGAAAAAAAATGAGACAAAGGGGTGACTATCAGTCCTAGAACTAAAACTATACATAAAAAAGCAGTTGTCATTGAAAACAACTTTTAATGGTTAAAAAATAGAGTAGTTAAACAATGCAATAGCTCAATTGCCCAATATGCCAAAGAAAAAACACAGCAGCATCATTTTTGATAAACTGAAAGACTTTAGTTAATAAGGGAAAGAAGTACTCACCATTTGACAAAAAAATTCCTGGAAAATTAGATAGCAGTCTGGCAAAAAATAGTTTATAACAACATCTCACATCATAATCCAAATGAATACATGACCTAGTTGCAAAAGATCACATTGTAAACAGATTCAAGGAGCAAAGATGAAATTTCCTTTCTGATTGGATTAACGTATTAAAATTTAGAAGAGAAACAGGCAAAATCTTTCCATCAGGTTTCTCTAATAAAGGCCTTATATCCAAACGATATAACAACATGATATAAATGTATAAAACTAGGGGGGTGGAGCCAAGATGGCAGAGTAGAAAGATACACATACACCAGCTCTTCCCCCACAGCCAATAAAACACTTGTAAAGAAGGACTCTCAACAAATTCTAGAGAAGCAGAAGCCATAGAACAATGCAGTGGAAGAGATTTCTAGCCCAGAGTGACCTGAAAGACCGATGGGAAAGGTGTGTCACACTGGACATGGAGCAGAAGCCAGTCCAGCCTTGGCCACATAGCACCAGGAGGAGCAGAACTGAAACAGGTTTCAGGGACAGAATCTCCAGTGGCAGGGCAGATCCCTCAACCCACAGGAGCTAAAGGTCAGTGAGAGGGTCTTTTCAACAGGCTGAGAAGGGAGCAGGGTGTCCCCATAACTCAGACCTCCTCAGGTGGCAGCAGCAGAGTCAACAGATGACTGGAATCCCAAAAGAGGCAGCAGCCCTCATTCATTGTTGAAGGCCTCATCGTAAAGCCCCTGAGGGAACTGAGCCCTGTGTGGCAGCTCTGCCCCCACCTGAGCAGCTGAATTTAATCTCACACTGAATAATGACCCTGCCCCCACCTAAAGCCCCTGAAGGATTGGAGCAGCTCATCTGAACCTCAGCCCCTAGTGCTGGCTTGGTGGAACTGGAGGCCAGGTGTTGTGGAGAGGAAACTCAGAAGTCAAGTAAATGGCTGGGAAAATGCCAAAAAAAGGGGGAAAAATAAGACCATAGAAGGTTACTTTCTTGGGGAACAGGTGTTTCCCCCATCCTTTGGGATGAGGAAGAACATGGCATACTGTCAGAGGAAGTCAAGGCCCCTGCCTCCAGGGCCTCCAAAGGGAACTTAAATTGGGCTCAGGCAATAGAAGAGCTTCAAAAATGAGTTAGCAGCTTACAAAAGGAGAACCAAAAAAATGCTGAGGAAAATAACAGCTTTAAAAAAGAGGCTAACTCAATTAGAAAAAGAGGGCCAAAAAGCCAATGAGGAGAAGGAAGCTTTAAAAAGCAGAATTAGCCAAATGCAGAAGAAGATTCAAAAGTTCACTGAACAAAATAATTCATTGAAAGAGAGAATTGAGTTCAGGGAAATGAATGACTATGAGATAAACCAAGCAGTTAGAAAACAAAACCAAAAGTTTGAAAAAATAGAAGATAATATGAAACATCTCATTGGAAAAACAACTGACCTAGAAAATAGATCCAGGAGAAACAATTTAAAAATTATAGGACTACCTGAAAGCCATGATCAAAAGTAGAGCCTAGACATTATCTTCCATGAAATTATCAAGGAAAACTGCTCTGATATTCTAGAACTAGAGGGCAAAATAAATATTGAAAGAATCCACCAATCACCTCCTGAAAGAGATCCAAAAAGAGAAACTCCTAGGAATATTGTGGCCAAATTCCAGGGTTCCCAGATCAAGGAGAAAATACTGCAAGCAACTAGAAAGAAACAATTTGAGTATTGTGGAAATATAATCAGGATAATACAGGATCTAGCAGTTTCAACATTAAGGGATTGAAGGGCTTGGAATGGGATATGCCAGAGGTCAAAGGAACTGGGACTGAAACCAAGAATCACCTACCCAGCAAATTTGAGTATAATACTTCAAGGGAACAAATGGTCATTCAATGATATAGAGGACTTTCAATGATTCATACTGAGGAAAAAACCAGATCTGTATAGAATTTGACTTTACAATATAAGAATCAAGAGAAGCATGAAAAGGTAATCAGGAAAGAAAAATCATAAAAGACTTTCTAAAGCTGAACTGTTGATATTACTACATGGAAAGAAAATATTTATAACTCTTGAATCTTTTCTCAATATTTGGGTAGATGGAGAGATAGTATACACACACACACACACACATAAAGACAGAGAGTACAGGGTATGTTGAATCAGAAGAGATGATATCCACACAAAAAAAATGAAATAAAAATTAAGGGGTGAGGGAGGAATATACCCAGAAGAGAAAGGGAGAAATGAAATGGGGCAGGTTGTAACTCATAAAAGAGATAAGAAAAATCTTGTTCAATGGAGGAGAAAAGGGAGAAGGGAAGTGGGGAAAAGTGAAGCTACTCTTTCAATGTATGGCTTAAGGAGGGAATAACATGCTTACTAAATTTGGTATGAAAATCTATCTTACACCAAAGGAAAGTAGGGGAGGTGGCAACAAGTGGGGTGAGGGGAATGATAGAAGGGAGGGCAAATGGGAGAAGGGAGTTACTAGAAATAAACACTTTAAAGAAGGGACAAGGTCAACTGAGGGGGAAAAAAATAAGGGGGATAGAATAGAATAGAGGGCAATATAGTTAATATTACACAATATGATTATTATAGAAGTCTTTGCAAAACAACACATATTTAGTCTATATTGAATTGCTTCCCTTCTCAGTGGGGCTGGGGAGGGAGTGGGGGAGGGAGAGAAGTTGGAATTCAAAGTATTAGCAATGAATGTTGAGAATTTTTATTGCATATAATCAGGAAATAAGAAATACAGGGATGGGGTATAGAAATTTATCTTGCCCTACAAGAAAAGAGAGAAGATGGGGAAAAGGGAAGGGTGGGGTGTGATAGAAGGGAAGGTACATTGAGGGAAGGAATAATCAGAATGCAAGGTATTAGGAAGCAGGGGGAGGGGAGTGATGGGGAGAAAAACTGGACATGTTACAAAGTGAGGTGAAAATTAGTATTAAAATACATGACTGAATTAATTACTGAGAATAAATCAATGACATCTTTAGTTTGGGGAAAAGAATTTTAGTCTAAATTTCCTAGAGGAAGGTAACCTTGGGTAAAATTTGGCATAGATGGAAAAGTCAAGATTTTAATAGTAAATTTGATTTTATGATTGCCATTTAATCAGGAACTAGAACATGTATAGAAAGGCATATAAGCCACTTAAGACTTGCCTCAAAAGATGTTCCATGGCCAAAGTGAAATTATAATCATATTTGATACCTGGTTATTGGAACTTGCTATTTTTAAATGCTATGGGACTATTAAGTGACTGTTCTTCTGAGTCTAACTCCAGGTATGGATAGCAAGAAAGGTAGTCTGAGCCTCCAATTCATGATGCCAGTAAGCCCATGAGATGCTGGTATGAACTGCAATAGGTGATCTCATGGGAAGGGTGGGAGAGTAGCTGTTTAGCCTGGGCTGAGGTAGGATTCTCCTGACTCAATTTCCCCACTGACACCTGGCAGACTTTAAGCCTGCCTGAATGCAAGTTGATAATCTACTCCTGCCTGGAAAAGTTGAGGAGATAGTTTCCCTGCAACATCCCTACTCTTGGTGGCAATTTTCTATAGTCAAAAGGTTTGTAAGCTTAGTACCAGATCTATTAAATTATAGATTATTGGCAGGGGAACATCCTAGGTTAAGTCTAAAATTAAACTATTAGGCTTAGGACTTTAGACCAACAACAATAAGTTAGGGTCCTTTAATTCTTAGTAATACTGTGGTGACAATTAGGTCAAGAGTTTTTGAAGTTAGCAAACATACATATTATTTGTGTCTCAATTGCTTAATGTTTAAAAAAAATTCTTTTGTGGTCCATACTGTAAATGCTTTAAAAAGAACTAAAGTCTGACCAAAAGTCTGAATTGTTTTATCTGTCATAAACTGTGTTAAAAATGAAAAATAAAATTTTAAAAATATATAAAACTAGTAGCTATATGGCCAAATGATACAAACAGGCAGTTTTCAAAAGAAACTCAAGCTATCAATAATCGTTTCTTTTTTTTTTTTTTTTTTTTCAGAGTCAAACAGGGGTTGAGCTTTATTACAGGGTTTCGGTTACAAGTGCAGGGGGTCTTCTTTCTTAGGACGAAGAGGGGGAGATTTCCTAAGAAGGCTAAGCTTAAGGGAATGGAAGTAGAAGTACAAGCGGGGAGAGAGGGGGAGGGGAGAGAGGAAAGAAAAGAAGCGGAGCCCTACTTTTCTCTTTGGCTCCACATGTGCTAAGCGAGCTTTTAGGCTTCCTCAATCCTACTTAATCTTCAGCCACACAGTTTGCATCTCAATACCGTGCTGTTAGGTAACTAGGTGTGCTCCAATCCGGGACGACCTCGAGGGCAGGGAGACTCCACCCATCAGGTATCTCCGGGGGAGAGGCGGAAATACCGGAGCCGAGCTAGCTCGGTCTGACCTTCTCGAACCCCCGCTGTTCATGGAGGGCCTCGTAAGACTCTAAGATTTAGAAGTCCCACTTTTACCTGCCCGAGACTGTCCACACGGAATTGAGCTTCCAGTCCCAACATATCCCCTTCTTTGTTATGCGCGGAGCGCACCTGGCTCTAGAGCAAACAGTGGCTGGAGGCTGAGTGGATTAAGGAAGGCCTTTAGCATATGAGTACCTTACAACAAGACTTCATTCACACAGAAATCTGCAGCTAGCACAACTGACAAAGGGAGGCATCAAATAAAACAAAGATGAAACTAAATGGCTGAGTTACAACAGGGGAAGTGCAATCAACTAAAATCCCAAAGCATATTTTAAGAGAAGCAGGTGGTGTAGGCGCCTTACACGTCACCACTCCCTTAATCTTGCAAATGGATCTATACAGGTGGAAAATTGGTCACCTCCTCCCCACCCAAGTGTCCTGGGTTTGTGATATCAAAGTCCTCATTCAGCTGGCGAAAAAAGGATGCCTAGATGGGAAGCTGTCAGCAGCAGTGTCTGCGGTTGTGATGAGGGCTGCTTCCTCTCTGGGCAGCAAGGTTAAAGCTGTCAGCAGCAGGCTCAGGTGGTGTATGATCCTTCTCCGGGGTCTCTGGGCTCTCCGGGGTCTCCGCCTCCTGAGTCTCCGTCGTCTCCGACCTCGGTTCCCACCTACGGATCCTTCTAATGGGAATCCACGCATCACCTTTTCCTGTGGAGACACAAACATACCCTCGACCCCCTATTAGTATCTTAAAATGTCTCATAGCTGGAGTATTATATGAGTTTTTTGAGACAGCTGTATCAAGCTCTGATTGTATTAGGCCTCTTGATCTTAGCTCTGATTGTATTAGGCCTCTTAATCTTAGCTCTGATTGTATTAGGCGACCTTTTCCCCTTCTTTGTTTAGCGAGGATCGCCTTTAAGGTAAAGATGATAAGAATGCATAGTGGCTCTTTACTTAGGTATAGCTGCTGCCAGGTGCTTACAAATGCTTCATTAACATCTGTAAGGAACCTGACTTTCCCAGATTTTTTCTTTTTAACAAACACAGGAGCATTCCAGGGTGCTGATTGCTCCTTAACCTCAATAATCGTTTCTTAAATGTTCTAAATTTCAAATGACTAATAAATGCTAGTAAACAAATTAGTAAATAATAAATATACAAATAAATAAATATGATAGATAAAACTAAATAAGTAATAATAAATAGAGAAACAAATTGAAAAAACTTTGAGGTTCCTCCTTACCTGCGTCAGTCTAACTAAGTTAACAAAAGAACATGACAAATTATGGAGAAGGTGCAGGAAAAGAAACACACTAATGTATTGTTAGTAGACTATTGAATTTGCTCAACCACTCTGAACAACGATTTGGAATTATAACCAAAAATTACTAAGCCATACTTATTCTTTGATCCAACTATACCGCAGTGAGACCTGTACCACAAAAAATATTTAAAAAGAAGACAGGACAAAAACATTATTAGCAGTTCTTTTCATAGTAATCAATTTTCATTGATAATACCTTTTTTCTTATTGTCAATATAATTTTTCTTCTTAATGAGATTAAAGATCTTTCCCATCCATTAATGGATCTGCCCATTAAGGGAAATTTGATTGGGGAAGATTTGGCCCACACCTTTTGTTAATGAGGCACTGGTTCTTAAGGGCTGTGATGCCCTCTGGCTCTGAAAAATGTATAAATACTCTGAGATGGGGTTTTACTTTGGGGTTTTCTGATTGGAACTGTTTGTCTGACCAGAAGAGACTCTGGGCAGCTGCTAAGGACTCCTCTGATTTGAAAACCCAGATGTTGGTGCTTTTCTCTCTGGTAACTGTGTATGTATGCAACGGTCAGTCAACAGTCTCTGTTGATTTATGATGTATGTATTGCTTACATCAGGCAGTAGGAAGCACTGTCTGTTGATTTTGATTTTTATATTTTCCCTGAAGTTCAAGGTGTTGACTTTTTCCCCTGAACTAAGTGAATGATACATGTGCTTGATTAAAGTGATTGCTGACCCCTCAAAAGTTGCATTCCTTTTATAAATGCAGAACTAAGAACCTGTGATAGCAGGCCCTCCTGTGTATGCCAGGGGCCCTGCTGTTAGAAGTAACCCAAAATAGAAAGCAACAGCTGTGCCCTCCTATTGGCGAATGGCTTAACAAATTATAGTATATGGATACAAAGGGATATTATTTTGCCATAATAAGTGACAAAATGGACAGTTTCAGAGAAAACTGGGAAGACTTCTATGAACAGATGCAGAAGGAAGTAAAAATAGAACAATTTTAATAATGACAACAACATAACAGAGAAAAACAAACTTGAAAGATTTTAGAACTCCAATTAAAACAACGATTAACCAGTCTGGTTAACTTATGTTAACCAGACCAGTCTGGAAAACTTATGATGAAACACTCCAGTCACCTTCCTCCAGAGCGACAAATTTAAAATGTAGAAAAAAAACATACATCTTTGGGTGTGGTCAATGGTTTGTGAAACTATGTATATTTATGATGAGGGCTGCCTTTTTTTTCTGAGTTCTTTTGCTTGTTTATTTAATGGGAATGGGAAGGAGAGATTCTAAATGAGTCTAAAATAAATAAATAAAATTCAAAAGACTGTTATATGTTGGGAGGGAGTGAGAGTTTATTAAGTGCCTTACAAATATTATCTCATTTGAAACCCACATCAACCTTGGAAGGCAGGTGCCATTATAATGCCCATTTACAGAATTTGAAGCAGACAGGGGTTGATGTCTGGCTCAGGATCACACAACTAGTAAGTATCTGAGGTCAGATTTGAACTTGGTTTCCTGATTCTAGGTCCACTGTTCATTCCACTGGGCCATCTAGCTGCCTCTCCATGGGGGATAGATATGGAAGCAATGGCAGTCTTTAGAACACCTAAGTTTATACAGCATACTGATCTGCTCCCCCAAACAGATCAGTGTTGGTAAAAGCCCTGGTCCTGCAAACTAGGAAACTTAGATTTTAGACCTGACTTTACCAATAACTGACTGTGTGAACATGGACGTGGCCTTTGGGCCTCAGTTTCCTCTTCTAAAAAAAGAAAATGGAGTAGATGACTTAAAAAGCCCCTTCTAACACTGACATCCTAAGCCTCCAATTTTTTTTCTCCATGTCTTTTCTCCCCACTCCCATCACCTCAGCTTTAGATCCATAGACCACATCTCTGGTAAGAATCTGACCTTCTAAGCTACAGAAAGGTTTTTTGATCATTCTGAAATAAGTGACCCAAAGGACTAAAAAAAAGTTTGCCCTTACTTCCTCTGTTTCCACAGTATAGAAATCTTGAATATGTATATATGGATGTATATGTCTATGTGCATGTGCAAGAAGTATGAGCCTTCCAGAGAAAAAAACACTTTATCACAGTCTAATGACACTAAAAAAAAAAAAAAAATCACTGGGCACATCTGTGGTTTTCTCACTTGTTACCATTGCATTGGTTACTTAAAACTGTCGATCAGAGATTAATTGAAAAAAAAATTTTGTATTTGGCATAAATCCCAAGGATTGTCAGTTCAGTGTGGGTATAAAAAGTGTGCATGGCCCAGAGTAACATACTGACAACATGGCGACATTAAGAAATCTCTTCCTGCTGGTCCTTCTCATTCTAGAATGCCTGGCAGAAAAAGACTTGGCACAACCTAAAGGTATGAAAAATTAATAACAATCTCATGCCTCCTATTTATGTAGCACTGAGAATTTTAAGAAGCACCTTCTTGTATCCTCTTTCCTGGCTGTCCTCAATAACGGTGACTGGTGGGTCTTGGTATTAAAGATGGAAGTAGAACATAAACTGATTACACTGCCAGCATTCTCACACACTATGAAGATCATATTGACGAAAGTTCTATAGACTAAGAAAATCTCGATCAGTTCTCTCTATTATGTGAGGTTATCAATGAATAGTACTCTTAGAAAAGCAAAGGCTCTTCTTCAACAGAACACAGGCATTGATGACATTACATTCGTTCTGATTCAGAGTAGAACATAAGAATATGGCCTCGGTGACCTATACAGGGCAATATGACTTAATACACTCCCAAGAATATAGCAGATATATAGGAATATTACTCAACAAATGTTCTAAAAATAAATAACTTCCATGAAAAATAAACTTAACTTCTCAGTTCTTCACAAATGATAATTTTTTCCCTTTCTATTTTACAGACAGTAAAACAAGTTGTGGTGGTCTCCTTGTTGATTCTAAAGGATCATTTACCAGTCCAAACTATCCTGGAGAGTATCCCAATCTCCTCAACTGCATCTGGGAAATAGAAGCAGGCAATGATTTCCGAATCAGCCTGGTCATTGATGATCTGCAGTAAGTAAGACCCTAGTTACCTCATAGTATGACCTCCCTTCAACAACCACATATTTATCAGCTTGAGCTGCTGTCTAATAATTCACTTCCTGATTCAGGTAACCTCTGACTTATGAGTCAAAACATAGATCCCATATTTTACTTTGACATTTCAAAATTCTGAGCCAGATTTATAGGCCTTTTGGCATCATGAGGTGATATTTTTCTCGTGGGTAGACCTACCCAGTAAGATGTGAGTGATCCAGGAATGCTAGTTTCCTGGACAGCCTAGATAGGATCTACTGTTCTTCACAACAGAAGTGATGTGGAATATTTTTCCCCCAAGTGACAGTAAGGAGCCTCTGGATATTTTCTGAATAGATCAACTGTCCAAACAATATACCAGTTGTTGCTCCTTCTACTTCTTGAGAAGGGTGGGAAATATACCTTTCCAAGATATTTTTAGAACTTGGGAACCAAATTTCTAGAAGTTTTCTTAAACTAAATTATTGGTATAAGATAATATGAAGGTCTTTCATGTATTTTCAAAGCATCAGTTTTATTTGGATGCTTAACCTATCACTTTAGAAAACATACGTGGCCCCTAGGACTGCTCTTGCTTGGAGACATGGTGGACCCCAGATGCAGAATGAGATACATGATGCCAGATACAGTCAATGTAGAAGTTTATTTTGTTTAGCTGTATTTTATTGTTCCAGGGAGGATTCTGTTGTAGTGTTTGGGGAATGGTAGGAAGGGAGAGGGGAGAGACAGTATTAAGAAATGAGAATATTAAGAAATTAAAAAAATATTCTTTTAAAACACTAGTTTGTAATAGTTTAAACAGATTCATGATTCATAAGGAAAGCTCTAAATCTGTCATCACCAAAAAAAATCATCTGTATCTGATCATATGTGGAAAAAATTTAATGGGGAGGGAGAAAGAATAAGTGAGTTCCTTAAGATACTATGTTTTTGTCTTTTTTGTATCTTCAGTATTTATCACAGTGCCTGGCGCATAGTAAATGCTTAATAAATGTTTGCTGAACTAACTTTACTCCAAAGACTCCAAAGAAATGCTTCAGTCATATGTCATCATGACATCATATGTCTGTGATCTTTGTGTTAATTTAGATGTTTTGTTTTGTTTTTAACAACAGGGAATCTTTGAAGCTGGGACATTCTGCTCATTTCTAAACATTTTGGCAGCATTCTATGGGGATTTTTCTCTAAGTCTATTGCTTATGTGAATGCACTTGGGGTTGGAGAAATATTTTCCATTAAACCACAAGTTTCTTATTATTTGTAGTGTAAGATGATTGCCATGAAATTCTTCTTGTTATGAAAGCAAGAGAAATGAGTATCATGATGCCAAATTATGCTGCATGAAGTCCTACCAATCTCTACATTCCTCTTTCTTTTCTGTTCTGCAGTTTGGAATTGGAGGACTCGTGTGCTTATGACTACATAGAGATTTTTGATGGTTCATTGTATGCTGCTTCACTTGGGAGATTCTGTAAAGGTCCCATTAGGACACTGATATCAAGCTCCAACCGAATGACAGTTCTATTTAAAACTGACGGCAGTGTCACAAATCGAGGGTTTTCTGCTTACTATAGTGATAGCCAGGAAGGTAAGAAACATCCAGGACTAATATTTTGATGTGATGAGTAGTAGAATGATTATCTGTTCTTGCTTTTTTGATCTGTCACTGGTGTAGTCACCTATTATTGTACATTGAGTTCCCTTTTCATTAGGGCTAAATTTGGGAAATGGAGAATCCCCTTCATTTCCCATGTATAGGCTTTCTTCCAAGCCTCACTTAAAGTGGAACAGAAGGCTGGAACAATCATGGAATAAATTAGCCTAATGATGGGCTCTTTGGAAATAGCACCCTGCCCAAAGTTCCCTAGAAGAACATTGCCACTCTTCATTATAACAACAAAATGCATAGAAACTCAAACAATTAGTATGTGTTTGAAGTGCTTTCCAGCTGGTTCCTTGACATTGAAAGGTTCCTAGAATAGGTGTGAAGGATGAGTAGAGATTTATAATAATGGAATATGGGGGACCATTTGTGATGATAACTAGAACCTCAACAGCGCTCAGGTAATCTGCAGACAACTGGGCTATGGAGGAAGCTCTTTCTGCCCTGACAAATGCTTGTTTTAGCCAAGACTCTGAAATCATCACAATGGATAACGTACAATGTAAAGGAACTGAAGACTATCTTTGGCAGTGTTCCCACAGTGTCTCTCATAACCATGAAGATGCCAATGTCATCAGTCCAGGTACCACCTAGTAACTACTGTCTTCCTCATCTTGGAATAAAAGTACTTCTCCCTAGGGTATGATAGGTACACATTTGTAACAACCAAAATTTAATAGAGATAAATTTAAAGTCATAATTGGATTCAAAAAACTGACTGAAAAAATACAAGACAGGGGAAGCATCATTAAATGGAAATTTGTCACTCAAAAAAAGAGTCTGGGAGTTTTCAGAGACTCAATGTGAGTCAACAGTTTAATACGACAGACACAAAAAAAAATTTTAAAAAGAAATAAATGTCATCTTGAACTGTATCGAAAGAGATTTAGCTTCACTAACAAGGTATTGACAGTATTGTTATATAGCAGCTAGGGCATGTAGTGGTTAGAGTGCCAGGTCTGGTGTCAGGAAGACTCACCTTCCTGAATTCAAACTCAGCCTCAGACACTAGCTGTGTGATCCTGGGCAAGTCACTTAACCAGATTTGTCTCAGTTTCCTCATCTGTAAAATGAGTTGAAGAAAGAAATGAAGAACGACTCCAATATTTTTTCCAAGAAAAACCCAAATAAGGTCATGAAGGGTCAGACGCAACTGAAAAACGACTGAACGGTAAGAAAGATTGCAGAACACCACCTAGTTGGTCCACATATTGAGTATCATTTTCAGTTTGGAACAACATAGTTTGGGACAGACATTGATAATATGGATGCCAAAGGAGGGCAAACTGAGTAATAAAGGGCCTCAAGTTGGTGTCATAAGAGGACAAGATGAAAGAATTAGAGATGTTTAACCTAAAGAGAAGACTCAAGGGGGATGTGATCATTGTCTTCATCTACTTAAAAGACTGTCAAGTGAAAGAGGACTCAGATCTATTCTTTTGTTCTTATAGGAAAGAGGGAGAACAAAGGATAGAGGATGCAAATTCAGGTTTGATGTAGAAGGGAAACTTAAGAACAATCAGAACTTGGTGAAAATGGAGTGGGATGCCTTCTCCTCACTAGCGTCCTCTGGCAAAGGCTGTACACCACACTCATCCACAATAGTAATGGCAGGGACTCTAGGAGAGGTGGAATATGTATTGGTCATAGCTCCTAAAATCCCTTCTGACTCTCAAATCCAATGATTCTGTGAATCAGATGTTACCAAAATAGCAAATAATGGGATCCTAAGGATCAAATTGGAATAACATTGCATCCTTGTGGAAGAAAGCTGTTCTATATCAGCAAACTTATATGAAACAATTTAGTTCTTAACCTTTTCGACCACTCTGCTGAATTTGATACTGTTGTCTATTCTGTCCTCTCCCCTGGATTCTCTTTCATCTCTGAATTTTCATAATGTTTACTCCTTCCTACCTGCCTGACTGCTTCTTCCCTTCTTCCTTTTTTCATCACCTGTTTTATCCTTATCTATGGATCTTCTCCAAGGCTCTGTCCTGTGTTCTCTCTGCATTCTCTCTTAATAACCTCACCAATTCCTATGTGCTTAATTATCCTCTTGGTGCAGATAAATGGTAGATCAATATATCCAACCCCAATCTCTTGCCTGAGCATCAGTCCCAAATCATCATGTGCCTATTGGACATTTTGAACTGATTGGTACAGAAATATCTCAGACTAGAAATGTCCAAAATATAACTCACTGTCTTTTCCCCAAATCAATTCCTCTTCCAAACTTCCATATTTCTGTAAAAGGCATTAACATTTTTCTAGTCTCACAGGTTTATAACTTTGGTACTATTATCTCATTTACCCCAAATATACACTTACCAAATCTTATCATTTCTTCCTCCATAATATCTAATGAATCTGGCCCCCTCTCTATTCCCACAAAACCACAACCTTCATTGATGGTCTCATCATATCTCTCTTAGACAATTACAATAACCTCTTAATTGTTCTTTCTGACTTGAATCTCCTCTCCTCCAATCTCTTCTCTGCACAGCTGATAAAATAATTTTCTTTAATATCTGATTATGTCACTCTCCCATTCAGTAAACTCTAGTGATTCTCATTGAATCTAGGATAAAATATCAGCTCCTTTGTTTGCCTTGTAAAACCCTCCATGAATGTGGCTCCATCCTATCTTTCCAGCTTTATTATGTATTACTATCCTCACCCCACATAATACAGATTTTTCTCCATTTGAGTCAATGGATATTTGGAAACATTTTCATTTTATCATGATGAATTATTTTTTTTGTCTTCTTGATTGATCTCACGTTGACCTCTTTCTCCAACAGAATTCACTACAGCTTATCCTCCAACATTTGGTAAGTCCATTCTTCTCTTGGTTAAATGAATCAAAAAGCATTTACTTAGCATTACTGTGTGGCAGGACCTATGCATTGGGGATGAAATACAAAAGGAGACAGTCCCAGGCTTCAAGGAGCTTAAAGGGACACATATAAGAGTGTGACGGTCAGAGAAGTGAGTTTTAGGCTGAGGAGTTGTAGAGATGATGAGTTGATCCATAAAGCAATAAATTCTGCCCTTTCCAGAAGTGATGGTACTAGTGATTTGATTACTATAACCAGAGCAAAAGGTGCCAAAAACATTCCAGTACCTTTGCCAAGAAAACCCCATTTGGGGCCACCAAGAGTCAGATATGACTGACATGACATAAAGAAGCTATATATTGTCTCCCATATGTATATGTTGTATGTGCTATCTCCCATAAGTTTCCTGAGAGAGTGTAGGGAACTTGTCCATTTTTTGCATTTGAGTCTCCAGTACCAACATAGTTTCTGGCACAAAGCAGATACTTAACAAATCCTTTGTAAATGATTGAGTGATTGAACCAAAGCTTCCACCTTTAAGTGCCACCCTTTCTCAAAATTTTAACTATTTTTGGTTAGAACATTTTCCAAAATAGTTTACATGCTTCCCTGTCTCCTTAAGTAAAGAATCTTGAATAAAATGTAACTATCTCTTGAGGATTCCACGGTATCTCAATGGCAACAGCTTCAAGAGCTATTGGAGTGGATAGGGCTGGTTGTCCCTACAATGAACAGTTCCCATGGTACTGTAGTGTTTTGAGTCTTTGGTACTGCTTTTAAGTTTTTCCCCCCTTTTGCTGTCATTTCTCAATGCTGAAGGTGACTGTATTTCTTCCTCACTTCCAAATTCTTCATTTATTCATTCAACAAATATTTATTAAGCACCTACTATGTGCCAAGCAATGTACTTGGAGATAAAAAGCCAGTACTAAGATAGTCCCTGCCTGTTATTATCCAAATAGTATTAGAATCTTAAATGTGCTGTGACCTGGGAAACAAAAATGAACTGTTAGAGGTTCAGGGCAAAGAGAATTGACCAACTGAAGGGCAGAGGGGAGGTACTGCAGAAGTCACCTCAGCCAATGTTAATAGATGCTGAGTGACGCCCGAAAGACTCTCTTATGAGTAAAGCACATGAACTTTATCACAGGCACTCTGGACCATCTACCACAACTGCTCAGAGGCCCTGTTTGCCTTTTCATATGGTTCTTGGCTATGTCCCAGACAGATAAGTTTGCCAGATAGGTGATCTCTTTGTAAGTAAGGAGTTCTTGTAAAGCATATGGAGAAATACAGGTGAGGAATCAGACCCTTAAAAGATTTTAAAAAACAAAAAGAATAGGCTTACCATGACTTTGTATATAATAAGCAAAGAATCCAAATGTGATTGGTCTCTGTCTCCTTTGTCAAACAGAAAGTCATCCTACCACTCCGTTCCCTACCACTATTGATCCCTTCACTCTACCAGGTAAGCCATGGCTTTCTAGGCTCTCTACAGGGCTCAAGTCCAGAAGGTTTAGATTATAATGGTCAGTGGACTCTTGATCCTTGGTGATGAGCTGAAAACTTGACAGAACTAATATTCCCTATGACAATCTCTACAAATACATCAGAGTGGGCAAAAAGGAAGTGGGTTAGCTGCTGGGTCTCAAGGGATTAAAACTAATAGGGTCAATCTAGTCCCCAAATTCCAAGTATAAGCAATAAGAAAGCAGTGAAGAGACAGAGAGAGAAACAGAGAGAGAGAGAAGGAGAAAGAGAGGAAGGGAGGGAGAGAGAGACAGAGAGAGAAACAGAGAGACAGAGAGAGAGGGAGAGACAGAGAGACAGAGACAGACAGAAAAAGAGAAAGGGTGGGAGGGAGAGAGGGAGAGAGAGAGACAGAGAGGGAGAGAGGGGGGAGGGAGAGAAAGAGAGAGAGGGAGAGAGAGAAAGAGAGAGAGACAGTGACAGACAGAGAGACAGAGACAGAGAGAGAGAGACAGGGAGGGAGGGAGGGAGAAAGAATGAGAGAGAGGGAGAGACAGAGAGAGAGAGAGGTGGGGGGAGGGAGGGAGGGAGAGAGCTTGAAGCCAAGAAGACCCCAGGTTCAAATCCTGACTTTAATACATACTGGCCATGTAACCCTGAAAAAAAGCTCTCACTCTTCCAAGCCACTAGAATGTAAGTTGCAGAGAAAGTGGCAACCTGCACTGTTAGAAAGGGTCCCCTCACCTGGGAGTTTCCTACACCAATTAAATCACCACTCCAGTGCAGGGAGGAAAACCTCCACCAATGTAAGAAACTCTGCAGATTTCAGGGAAAAAAAACAATCCCTGTCCTCAAGAACTTTATATTCTTCTTGGGGTGGGGGTGGGGGTGTTGGGGAACCATATGCAGATTTCCCTCCATTTGAATCAACAGGCATTTGGGAACATTTTCAGTCTTATCAGGATGAATTCTTTTTTTCTCAATTGATCTCACATTGACTTCTTTCTTCAACAGAATGCAACACAATTCCTCCAACATATGGTAAGTTCAATCTTTTCTTGGTTAAATGAATTAAAAAGCATTTACTCAACATTTACTGTGTGCCAGACCCTACGCATTGGGAATAAAAATACAAAAGGAGACAGTCCCAGCCTTCAAGGAGCTTAAAGGGACACATATAAGGGTGTGATGGTCAGGGAAGTGAGTTTTAGTCTGGGGAGTTGTAGAGATGACGAGTTGATCCATAGAGCAATAAATTCTGCCCTTTCCAGAAGTGATGGTACCTATTATTTGATTTCTATACTCAGAGCACAAGGTGAAAAGGGGGTAGGGGCAGCTAAGTGGCACAGTGGATAGCTAACAGACCGGGAGGCAGGAAGACTCATCATCCTGAGTTCAAATCCAGCCTGGGACACTTACTAACTTGTGAAAGCCTGGGCAAATCACTCAACTCTGTTTGCCTCAGTTTCCTCATCTGCAAAATGAGCTGGAGAAGGAAATGACAAACTACTCCAGTATCTTTGTCAAGAAAACTTGAAATGGGGTCACCAAGAATCGGATGTGACTGAACAACAGGCACTAACACATACATGATAGCAGGACAGATAGCCAGATGGTCTAAACAGAGAATTAGAGGGAATGTCAAACAGTTTGGCCTAGGGGTCAGCTAAATATGGTTCCCTACATCCAAGGCCATGCAAAATGTTACTGCTTTATGGTCCCAAATCACCACAGATCACAATCCATTAAAGGCTATAGTTATGCCCTCTTTCTCAAACTGTACTCCTCTTGCCCCTACCCCAGTCTGCTGATAAGCTCTGATGGCAAATATCCAAACCAAAAACGTCCACTTAATTCAGGCAGGCACCATCTATTTTTTATCTTTGTATTATGATAATACCTAGCATTTGTCATAGTACTTCAAGATTTGCGAAGTGACTTAACATGGATCATCTTGTTTTATTTGATTTTCAACAAACCTGCGAAGTAGATATTCATCATGCTCATTTTCTAGATGAGAAAATTGAGGCACAAGTAACCTGTCCAGGGTCAGAGAGCTAGAATCTGAAGCAGGATTCAAACTCTGGTCTTCCTGACTCCAAGAATAATGCTCAAGGCACTAAACCACCTAGCTGCTTTTTGGACACCTAATAAATGATGATTTAATTAATACATTAGGACCTTTTTCTTCCAGAAACTGTTCTGGGTGTTAGGGACACAATGGCAAAAACAAGGCAGTTCCTTTCCTCAAGGTGCTTCCATTTTCCTGGTACGATTATATAGGAACACAAACAAATATAACATGAGGAAGAATCGAGCACCACAAAAGGAGAGATGAAGATGTAGCACTCAAGGAAAGCAGAGAGATCACTTGGAGCTTCACAGCTAATAGGTTACTTTTTCATGTGAGATGTAATACATAATAATAAAATATAATATTAATAATATTATTATTGCTAGTTAACATTAATTAGATATTAATAATACTACTAATAAAAATATCCTATAGTTTAGACTCCTCATTAACTTAGACCAGTGTCTCCTCTTCTCTGCACTTTGATTTAATGAAAGTTAACTGAATATCTAAAAAAGGCTTTTCGTTTCATTCCATAGATCCTTATGAGGGTTGTGGAGGTTTTCTATCTGGTTCTGAAGGCTCATTCTCCAGTCCCTCCTACCCAAGCGAGTATCCAAATGACGCTTACTGTGTGTGGCAAATAGAAGTGGACCCGGATTTACTCATACACCTCACCTTTGAAGATATAGAGTAAGCACTGACAGGCTAGGATTACAACTGATAACAACTATCCATATTGAAAATAGTGGCAGCCTTTGCCTTCTCTTCCAGTTCCGAGTAGTTCTGTAGAAAGACCTTTGGTTTACTACCTGCCAGATCACATGGCAGCATAGCATATGTTCTGGGCAGTTCTTTTAAGTCCTGTATCTTAAGTCTAATTGTGATTGTGATGGGTGAGATTTTAACTTCATCAGAAAGTCAGAACCAGACAGGGTGGTGGGATTCACTCAACCATGGCCCTTTCTATAGTCCCATCACACTGAGACCCCAGAGGATAGGTCCTCTCTTTGGAAAGGGCAGGCTCAAGAGAATTCCATTAGTTTTGTCTGTCACTTCTGTCTGTAGGCTTAATCACCAGTAATTTATTAAATACTTACAATGTGCCAAGCACTGAGTTAAGCTGCAGAAATACTGAACCAGAGAGTTACTATCACTTAGCAACTACCTATAGTGATGAGAACTGCCCCCATGATCAGCTACCTGGTGCATGCCTGATCAGTTTTGACTAAGATATTTCTTTCCCCACTTTAGAATCTAAAAAGACAGAACTGAGACTGGCTGTCTAGTGTTCTCAAAGTCTCCCTCCTTAATATCAATTACAATGGTCCCCAGGACCATATGGAAAGAGAAGCTCACCTCCTTACCCTCTGTCATCATATAAAAATGTGAAAGGGATCCAGGGTAAGGGGACACCAGAATGAGTTATTAGTCTTTAATCCTAACCCTTATATACTCCTCATGATGGCCCTATCTGGGTGGCCCCACATTGAAACATGGCATGAACTGAACCCCAAATAGTGTTCAGTTAATCATAAAACCTATTGAATTTTTGTGAATTGTCACAGCTCATAGTGTGGAGGAAAAAAACTTAAAACACATGTTAGTGCTTGCTACAGTGGGGAGATATGTGTGCTTGTGTGAAAAGACTAGTGTAAGAGTAAGATACTAACATGCAATTATGAAAGATTAATCTAGATACAGCACAATAAACAGAACGTCTCCTCAATTCCCTTCAGGCTAGAGGGTTGCTATTTCGATTACATTGACATCCTAGATGGATCACCAAATGGATTTTTGCAGCAGAGAATTTGTTCTGGCTCCTCAACCACAATTGTTTCACTTAGAAACAACATGACAGTTGTATTTACAAGTGATAACAGCATTCAAAAAAGAGGATTTCAGGCTCGGTACCAAACTTTTCCCAGAGGTAAGAGTCTTAGTCATTCATTTATCATTTAAATAACAAGAATAATTTACATTCATTGTCTCATTTGACCTTCACAACAAAATTATGAAGTAGGTATCGGGTATTAATGCCTTCATTTTTACACTTAAAGAAACTGAGTCTCAAAAAGGTTAAATGACTTGTCCATGGTCACACACAGCTAGAGCTCCCCTTGTTAGAGATAACCTTCCCCATCCTGCAGAAACCAATGGAGGATTTCCCTCCACAGGATGAGGCAGCCCATGGTAATGAGAGCCAGGCTGATGAAGCTAGCAAAGTATAGACCCAATCTTTGCTCTATTGCTTCTGTCCTCCCATTGACAAGAAAAGCAGTATGATGGAAAGAGCTCAACATGGAAGACTACGATAAATCTCCCCCCACAAAAAATAATAAATTATAGTCCTTCTTTATGAAAAATAAGTATCATCAAACAAAAAAAAAACATTCAGATGCTGGTTATGTCTGAAAATATGTTTCATTCTGAACCAGTAGTCCATCACTTTTTGGCCAGAAAAAGAAAATTATTCTTTCACTATCAGTCTTGTAGAATCATGTTTACTCATTGCATTGATCCAAGTTCTGAGTCTTTTCTAAGTTGTTTTCTTTTACATTATTATTATCACTGTACCAAGTGTTCTCCTGGTTCTGTTCTCCTTACTCTGCATCAATTCATGTAAGCTTTCCTAGCTCTCTTTAAATTTTTATCATTTCTTACAGAAAAATTATTACATTCACATACCACAGTTTATTTAGTCATTTCCCAACTCATGCATTCCTCCTTTGTTTTAAGGTCTTTGCTTTAAAAAAAAAAAGTGTTGCTGTGAAAATTTTATATATATTATTTCTCTCCACATTTTTTAATCTCTTTGTAGAATATGCCTAGCAATGAGACCACAGAGTCAAGGGGAATGCTTAGTGTAGTGACTTTTGGAGTTTAATGCTTTCCAGAAATCACATTGCAGAAAAGATGGAATAATTCACAAGAGTGTATTAGTGTGCCTATCTTTCCACATTCCTTCCAAAAATTGCCATTCCCCCCCCCACCTTTTTTAAATGACCTTGTAAGTAAGAAATGGAAATTCAGAGTTATTTTAATTTGCATTTATCTTATTATAAGTGATTTGAAGCATTTTTTCATGTGGTTATTTATGGCTATTTTTGTTCTTTTTCCAGGTGGCAACCTGAGACTGGTAGCTTCCTCTAACAGATGCGAAGGTCGGGTGGAGGTTTATTATAATGGACAGTGGGGGACAGTTTGTGATGATGAATGGAATCTACAGGATGCCCAAGTAGTATGTAGACAACTTGGCTGTGGGACAGCTATTTCGGCCCCAGGAAATGCCTATTTTGGCCAAGGAACTGGACCCATTGCCCTAGACGATGTTCAGTGTACAGGGAATGAAAATCAACTCAGTGACTGTTCTCACAGGGATTGGTTCTCCCACAATTGCGGTCACTATGAAGATGCCAGTGTCATCTGCTCCAATGTCAAACAATAACTTTTTGAGCCACAACCCCCCAAGAAATATCAAGCAAAGTTATCCACTAAGAAAATGGTGCCACGATCAATCAATTTTTTTTTTTGTCCTAGACGTTAAAAGGATTAGAAGCTAACATTATCTAAATGTTTTGAAGTCTTGAGCTTGCTGCAACTGACCCTCACCTTTCTTCCACTAGTGAGCTCCATCATTTGGTTTTGTTGACCCTCCCTGCTTCTCACTGCCAAGACCACACAATGTCACCTAAGTTTGCCTGATTCTAAAGCACTTTCTCCCCTTCTTATGAACTGTAGAATCATCTGCTGTTATAAATATGGATGCGCTCTCCACTCTGTCAGTCATGTAGTCTAAGCTTTTTATTTGATATGAGGAAATTGATGCCCACAAAATCAAGTATTTTAACTCAGTTCCTATAGCTCATTAGTGGTGAATCTTGCACTAGAACCCCTGGTCTTCTAACTCCCAATTTATTGTTTTATTATTTTATTTTGTATACTCATGTTGCTAGAAATCATCAAACAATCTATCTTTAACTGTTCACTCTTACTCATTATAGAGAAAAATGAAGGGAGGTTAGGAAACCAAGCTATGGGGCCTTGATTCCCCACCCTCTTCTCTGACTAAACCCCTTCTTCCAGATCTTTTCCCTAAAGTAAGCTCAATAAATCTTGTCTGGAATAGATGTTGAATCAAGTTCTGTTTCTTGACAAACGGACACTGTACTTGGAATTAGAAAATCTGGGTTTAAGACTTGGATCTACTATTTACGAAAGGTATGATACAAGATCACAAGGCGCCTGATCTCTCTGAGCTCATTTTCTCCTTTATAAAATGGGAACAAAAATATACTGTTACCTACCTCATTGAGGTGTTGTGAAGAACGCATTTTGAAAGGCTCACAAATATGAGCTTTGACTATACCTATATCTAGGTATCCTTTAGAGAAAACAATGAATCTTGTGAAGGAGTAGTATTAATTTGAATTTGAATTCCATTGGGATGGAACCAATCACCTTCATAGGATTCATTATCTGCATCCTTAACCTTAGATCTGGTGATAGATGTTCCCAGCTGGCCAAAGGCTCTACTTCTCTAGTCACTCCAACTCCCCCACAACAAGACTGAGCTTTTAGGCTCTTCTACAAGACCTATGGAATCTTTTCCTTCACACCTGGTCCCAGCAAGTCCGTACTCTTCCTTCAAAAACCTGTTTTTGCTCCCTGGATTAGAAATCCTATATTTTATCTGTCCTCCAAAGATTTCTCTCCTAATCCTGCTGCCCCAACCCGACAGAACCCAAACCTAACTCTCCTTTTCTCCAGCCTCTTGTACTTAATGCCTCTGGCTTCTGAAAGTCCTCTCTCACCCTTGACCCATCATTCTCTATCCAAGTTGGTTTTCCTGATGCAAATTGACTATCTAGGTACAACAGCTGGTTCTACCCTTCTGGTAAAGTTAGATTTTTCCAATTCCCTGCCCTGTATTGGCACCTGGGCTTTGTGTTCTCTAGAAGTCATGGGCCTGAGACCACTAGGTTTGGGCCTCCATGATCCCTCTTTCAAATGAGTATCTAAGTGCAACTTTTCTTTGTTTTGATCTGATCAGATTCATACCCTGATCGAACTCCTTTTCCCTTGCTTGTCAGGGAAACTGATCCCTAATCTCCTAGGACCAACTTCTCCTTCTTTCCAATACAAGGAATGCATGGGGAAGGATAGGGGTAAAAGTCATAGTATTTGAGTGACAAGAATTTTAAATCACTAGTTCCTGGGCTCTCAGTTTTCTCTCTAATCACTGACTATAGAATAAAGTAGAATAAAAAGACTCAGAAGATGTGGGTTCAGATCCTAGATCACCTATTTGTGTGGCATTAGGCAAATTGCCTAGTCACCCTGGGAGTCAGTTTCTGATAAGGATTCTGCCCTGATTAGATATAATGGCAGAGACCCAAGTGTACACATCCCATTGTGTGCATAAACCACCATTCATTTTTGTGATTGTGGAATTATAGAACTGGGAAGTCATACACTTGCATGTCTATGAGTAATAAACTGCCTAATTCATGATCCTTTGATTATTTATGTTCATTCTTGGTACCTCATCCAGGAATTCCTCATAGTAGTCACAGATACAGTTTATGTATGTAAGTTATCAAAGTCCATCTTAGCCATCAGGGCACAATATGGTGGTAATGAGGTCTCACTTGTGTTATCCCTAATTCAAGCCGATGCAACAAGCATTTATTAAATACCTACTATGAATGATGCACTGTGCTAGGTGCTGGGGATAAAAATAAAAAGGCTAGAAACACCTGAGGGGAAATGCTTTATGCCATTCGCTCTCATAGTACACATTTTTTTCTTCTATTTCTTCCCTCTCCTTCCTAGCTTCCCCATCACCTCGGCTCAAAACCTTGTGCTAGAATGTATCTGTATGCTGCATTCCCACTCACAGCCCCTTGGCATTTGCAGTTTAGGATTCTTTCTAATGAATAAAACTTCCCAATTGCCTGATGGGGGATGAGTAGTAATCCAGAAAACGCATGGCATCATTCCCAGGTATGATCTTGACTGTCCTTAGGAATTCAGAAATATTCCTTATACTAGTATTTCTAAAAACCAAGCCTGATATGATCATGAGAATGGAGAATTTTCGTTTATGCCCTGTTCTTAATGAGAAAGCTTCCAACGTTTCTTCATTATATAAAAAGAACAACTTGGTTTCATTGAAATGTTTTTTACTACATTAAGATAAAACACATCCTTTCTTGGGCAGTAAGGTGGCATAGTGGATATAACGGCAGGCCTAAAGTTAGAAAGACTTGTCTTCCCGAGTTCAAATCTGGTTTTAGACACTTATTAGCTGTGTGACCCTGAGCAAGTCACTTCACCTTATTTTCTTCAGCTCCTTTTCTATAAAATGAGCTGGAAAGACGATGGCAAACCACTCTAAGGTCTTTGCCAAGAAAATCTCAAATGGGGCCACAAAGAGTCAGACACAACTGAAACAACAGAACAGCAATAAATTTTTAGGGTTTTTTCAGTATTAATAGGTACTAAAATGTTTACTAATGCCTTTTCTGCCCTATCTTACGCTCACAATTTCTCTCTCTCACAAGTGCCCTTTCTCACAAGTCCTCACTCACACTGGCAGATAAGGTCCCTAAAGAACAACTGGTTACTTCTCTCCTCAAAGTTCTAGGAGTAACCCTGAGGGAAGTGGAGGACAGAAAAGCATTTATATGGCACCCACTATATTCCAGCTTGTACTGAGCACTTTAGGAAAGGACTGGTTTCTCTAGTACTATCACTAATAAGCCCCCATCCAGTGTGTTCCCCCCAATATCAGTCACTAGTTGGTATCTCCCCAATATCAGCTAGCCAACATTGATCTCTCCACGATATCAATTAACAATAGTAACTATTACTGTTTCCCTCATAGCCTGAGGTAGCTATTTTTCTTTGCCTCATTAAAGGGACCCTCCTGACTACTTCTTATTCACCGGATGGGCATTACCTCACCCTAAGTGAGTACCTGAAAAGACCTTGGCCTAAAGGGGCCAAGGTCTCCCATTGCATCCTGGACCATCTCCAGTCATCCTGATGAATATCTGGTCACTGGATTCAGATGGCTCTGGAGGAGAAGGCTGGTGACCTGCACAGCCCTCCCTCACTCAAACCAAAGTCAAGTGCAAGTCATGTCTTCATTTCTCTGATGGCATGGTCTTCTTTGACAACGAAGGACGAACACAACAACAACAACCACAGCTTTTTAAAAGGCTTATTTAGGAGAGGATTCTGGAAAGATGGCAGAGTAGTTCAGAAAATTCCAGTCGCTCAAGATTTTCCCCCACAAAAGAGATAAAATAAAACCTCAGGCCAAACATAGGGTGGTAAAAATAAATGAGAAGGGGCAGAACAGGACCCCTTCTGGGATGATCAGAGACAATCTGAAGAAAAATTCCAGGACAGGTTTAGTGAAGAGTAAATACCTCCGGGCTAGGGAACACTTGGTGAGCCCTGGGGTTAGCTGATTTGGGAGGTTGCCTTGGTCCCAGCCACAGAAACTTTTACCCCCCAGGATAGTGAGGGGAGTTGGGCATCTGAGCCAGGACAATTGAGGGAACCTCTGCTGACAAGGAATGCCAGACTTTGCTGTGCTGTGGCTGGGGATGAGAAGGAACCAGAACCTTCTGCCACTCCCACCCCCAGGAGTGTAGAAGCAGTGGGTCAGGAACACCACTGGCTGTGGGCAATAACAAGAGGCTGGAGGTCTTGGCTTCAGTTCCACACCAGAGGGAAGAATTGAAGATGGATCTGAGGTCAGAGGCACCATCTCCCATGTCCCAGGACTAGAGGTGATTATAAAAATTAAGCTACTACAAATTTTAACAAAATGCACAGGCAACGGAGAAAGAATCCAAACATAGATAGTTACTATGGGAATAGAAAAGATGGGTTTATCTTCAGAGGAAGATATTAAAACAAATAAACCCTAAAACAAATTACCCCAAAGAGTAACATCAAATGGTCACCTGCCCAAAAAAGAATTCATAGAAGAACTTTTAAAAAGACTTTTTAAATCAAATGAGAGAGACTGAGGAAAAACATTTTTAAAAAATCCAAGAAAAACAAGAGGATTATAAAAAGAAAGATTAGAAAAGGAGATCTAGAATCTTAACAAAGAAAATGACTCCCTGAAAATCAGAAATGGGCAAGGGGAAGCCAGCAAAATTATAAGAGATCAAGAAACAATAAAACAAAATATAAAAAATGAAAAAAATAGAAGAGAATGTGAAACATAAGAAAAACAACTAATCTGGAGAACAGATCAAGAAGAGAAAATATAAGTATAATCAGACAAACTGGAAGCTATAATCAAAAAAAGGAAATAATTAAAGAAGATAATCCTGAAGCATTAGAAAAAGAGAGGAAACTAGAAATAGAAAAATTCTACCTATCACCACTTGAAAGAGATCCTACAAGGAAAACCCACAGGAATATCATAGTCAAATTCTGGAAACCCCCAGCTCCAGGATAAAATATTATAAGCAACAAGAAACAAAATTTAAATATGGTGGTGCCACAATTTAGAATCATACAAGACCTAGCAGCAGTAACACTAAAACCCACCATTTTAGAACATTATATAGCAAAGAGCAAAAGAGTTGAACTCCTGGCTAAAATATCATACCCAGCAAAGCTAAACATAATCTTGAATGAAAAAGAAATGGATATTTAATGAATTGTCAGACTTTAAGGACTTTGTTTTAAAAAAAACCTTAACTTAATATAAGATTTGACATACAAGAGCCAAGAGAAATATAAGGTACATAGGAAAGATTAATTACAAGGAACTCAATAAGGACAAATTGTTTAGCTTTTATGTAGGTAAAATGTAAAATGTATGCCTAAGATTCTTAGTAGTAATTGCACAGTTTGTAAGAAAGATTGGGGTAGACCTGAGTATGATATGACTTTAAAAAGTAAAGCCATTTAGGAACAACTGAAAAAGAATAATTGTCTTACACAAATGAGGTAGGAGAAGTGACACAAAGGAATTAGATGGGGGAAGAGGACTTAGTTTTGGAAACTTACTTTCATCAAGAATAGGTCCAAGAGGGGACAATACATATGTATCTAAAAGAGTATAAAAGTCTTTTAAATTCAGAAAGAAATAAAACACTAAGGGGATAGGGAGGGAGGAGAGGATAAAATCTTTAGAGGGGAGGGTGAAGGAATAGGTTAAGCAGGAGTACAGAAGGAGTATAGATTAATGGGAATGGGAGGATAGGGGAGCGATCCTTGGAGGGGAAGTAGATTAAGTAATAGAAGGGCAAAGTAGCAGGTAGAAGTAAAGGAGTTAAGGTGGATAGGAAATAAGAGATACACTCAAACACAAAAACAAAGACCAGAAGTAGAATGTGTTTGGGAAAGTATGTATCTATAAATGTATTTATGTATAAATTTATGTATATATATATATAAATATATCCACACTTAATTGTAGCCTTCTGGGTTGGGGAAGTGGGGGAAAGGAAGGGAGAAAAAACGAAGTAAAAATATACAGCAGAGAGCAAAAGAAAACTTACAAAGAAGGAAAGATAAATAGTTTTAACACATTGTGTAGTATTTATTATATAGGCTTTCTTGAAATGGAAATTTATTGCCATATATTTTGATCCTCTCATGTTTTGCTATGCACATGATATGCTTTTTTCTGTTCTTATTCTGTATTTAAGATTATAAGGTTTCTTTTTTCTTTATTGTATATTAAAGCTTTTATTTAAAAAAATAAAAAGGCTTATTTACTGAGATGTTGTAACAAGAGTCAAAGTACAAAAACCTCCAAAAATGGGGAGTACACTCTCTTCTACTACTTCAGTCCCTGGGGAGAGATCGAGAAGAACCTCTCCAGCACATTCATTACTGGAAGCAGGCTCACCAAACCTCCATGTAGATACGTAGCAGACAAAGAATATTTCACAAACTCTAAGGACTAGGCTGCCAGTTGCCCTCTCCACCCCATTAGAGTCTCCAACAAATTACCCCCATTACAATCATTTTCATTCCCCCTCATATTCAATTTCTCCCGATCTACTGGTTCCTTCTCTGCTGCCAACAAGGATGTCTATGTCTACTCATGTTAGAAATCTTCAGTTGATCTTGCCATTTCTGCAATCTTAACATTTTCCTTGAGAAAGTTATTGATAGTCAATGCTTCCATTTCCCCTACTCTCACTCTCTTCTAAGCCATTTGCAATCTGACTTTAGACCTCATCATCCAGTTGAAACTACCTGCTCCAAAATTACCATTGGTCTCTTACTTTCTGAACCAAATGGATTTTTTCCTCAGTCCTAATCCTCCTTGGCTTTTTTGCAACATTAGACACTGTCAATCACCATCTCCTTCGAGACACTCTCTTCTATAGGTTTTCATGACACTACTTTCTCCTGGTTCTCCTATTTGTCCAATTGCTCTTTCTCAGTTGCTTTTGCTGGTTCTTCACTAATGTTGCACCCAATCTCCATGAGTGTTCCACAAGGCTCTGTCCTAGGATCCCCTCTTTGTGCTCGATGCAACCTCACTTAGTGATCTCATCAGCAATCATGAGTTCAATTGTCACCTTTATGCATATGATTCCACCAGCTGTCTCTCCACTGAGCTCCCCATGTATCTCCAAAAGTCTCTTAAACATTTCCCACTGGCTGCTATGTAGGTAGCTCAAACTCAAGTCCAAAATAGAATTCATCTTTCATCCCAAACACTCCTCATTCTGAATTTGGCTATTATGGTCAAAGGCACCATCACCTTCCCAGTCACAGAGGCCCACAACCTTAGTGGTATACTCAGCTGCTCATTCTCACACCTTATATCCAATCCAGTTATCAAACCTTATTGATTCTACCTTCACATCACCATATATGTTCCCTTCTCTCCCCTCATATGGCCACAATGCTAGTTCAGGCCTTTATCATTTATCACCTGGACTCCTGCAATAACTTTCTAACTGCTCTACCTTTCTCAAGACTCTCCCCAAACCATCCTCCACTCAGATGCCAAGGTGATTCTTCTAAAGAGCTGTGCTGACCATGTCATCCCCAGTTTAGTGAATACCCGTAAGTTCCTATTACCTCCAAGGGCAAACATAAATTACTCTTTTTGGCATTTAAAGCTCTTCATAACCTGGCTCCTTTCCACTTTTCTAGTATTCTTACAACTTACTCCCCTCAACTCACTCTACTATCCAACTAAACTAGTTTATTTGCTGTTCCTTTAACAAAGCACTCCCATCTTCCATCTCTATACATTTTAACTGGCTTTTCTCCATGCCTGAGATGCTCAGTCCTGTCATCTCTGTCTCAGTTTCCCTGACTTCTTTCAAGATTCAGTTGAAATCTCTGGAGTGAGCTTTTCTCAGTCCTCCCCAGCTACTAGTACCTTTCCCTCCAAGATCATCTGCTCTCTCTCTCTCTCTCTCTCTCTCTCTCTCTCTCTCTCTCTCTCTCTCTCTTTATATATATATGTATATATATACATATATATATACACATGTATATATAGTATTACTGAGTTATTTACATGTCTCCTCTATTAAAATGTATGTTTCTTGAAATCAGGAACAATTTTTGCCTTTCTTCATAGCACAGTACTTGGGCACACAGTACTTGGGCACACAGTAAGTACTTAATAAATGCTTCTTCTTGTTGACATTTGTTGTGATATCTGTTCTTATTCCTGATTTTGTCAGTTTGGATTTCCTCTCTTTTTTTAATATTGCATTCTAGAGTACTTTTCCATTCTGTCTTTTTAAGGAATAATATTCCCTTTCAACAAAATTTTATTTATTTATTTATTAATCCAATTATTCTTTTACTACTTTCTCCTTTTATTACGATTCTTCATTTGTGGTTATTTTCTGACTAATCTGAAAACTCATTAATTTTTTCTCCTATTAATATAGGCATTCAATTATCTAAAGTTGTTTTTGTGGGATATTTAAATGAATTAATTTTTATAGCCAATAATCAATAAAAACTTATTAAGTACCTACTATGTGCCAGGTACTAAGCTATGTGTTGGAGATACAAAGAAAGGCAAAAGACAGAGTGGTCTAATAGATGAAACAATATGGAAATAATTATGTACAAACAAGCTATAAACAGGATAAATTTGTAATAACCAACAGGAGAAAGGTACTAAAAAGGAGATTAAGGGATGATTTCCTATAGAAGGTGGGATTTTAACTGGGATTCTAAGGAGTCCAAGAAAGACAATAAGCAGGGATTAGGAGGAAGAGCACTCCAGGCAAAAGCAGGGTTACTGAATTAAAGAGTAGGTGGGGAGGTATAAATATTGTTTTTTTAAATAAGGATTTATATAGCACCAGTACTAAGCACTTTAAAATATCTTGTTTGATCTTCACAACCATCCTGAGAGATAAATTAGTCCCATTTTACAGTTGAGGAAACTGAGGCAAATAGAGGTTAAGTAACTAGTCTAGGGTCATACAGCTGGTAAATGTTTGAGGTGGTGCAGTGGATAGAGTGCCAGGTCTGAAGTTAGGAGGACTCATCTGACTCATCTTCCTCAGTTCAAATCTGGCCTCAGACACTAGCTGTGCCTCAGTTTCCTCATCTGTAAAATGAGCTGGAAAAGGCAAATCACTTCTGTATCTTTGCCAACAAAACCCTAAATGAAGTCATGAAGAGTTCAACATAATTTAAAAATAACATTTTCATTGAATTATGATTCGTTCATGTGTTAAAAATTTCTTTTCTCAAATTATTTATAACTTCTCTGTGTCCTAGAATGTGACTAATTCTTATGACTGTCCCATGTGTATAAATGAATTCCCTACTTTCCCCTTTTTAGTTCTTTCCAAATCACCTTCAAATTCAATTTCTTTATAACCCTATTCAAGTCTATAACCTTCTTCCTTCCTATTGAGTTTATTTGATTTATATTATTCTATTAGTGGAGTTAAACTTTTTTACATTATTCTCAATTCTAGCTTGATGTTAAGAGGGAAAAAATCCTATTCCAAAGTGAAATGGGCTTCCTTAAAGAGTAGTGGATTCCTTTTCCTTAAAGTCTGTAAAGAGAGGTTGTATGACCATTTGTCAGGAATGGGAAAGTAGGGATTCTTTCATGTACTAGATGGATAGAGATACTTTCCAACTATCAAATTCTGTGAATTTGTAATCTGTAATTCTGTGAAAAAATATTACACAATTTTTATTTTTCTATCTAATTCTTTTTAGAAATCATTTAACTATTCATTTTAAAATGTAGTTATTACACCTTAGGGGTAAAAATGGTAAATACAGATATTCTTTCACTGACAATGTTGTCTTTAAGAACAATACTATTCCTTCATCTATCTCTCATAATACTTTCTATTTTTAATTTCTGGAGTTAGCTAAAACATGTTTAATTTTAGTTCTTTGATCTTAAATTTTTGTGCTTTTTGTGCATTAAATGTTTCTTATTGGCAAGATACTATTAGGTTATGGTTTTTAATTAATTCATCTAGTTTTCTTTTTATAGAGGAATTAATTCAATTTAAATTCAAACTTCTGTTACATGTGACTTATCCTTAATCATACTTTGTCAAATTAATCATTTTGTTAGAAGGAAATATAAGATTCCTTATTTTACTAATATTAAAATTTACCAACCTTAACATAAAAATACTACTAAATATATTTGCAGTATTTCAAAAAATCAGATGGAAGAATATTTGTACCCCCAGCACCTAGCATAGTGCCTTGTATCTAGTAAATGGATATGGGATTGACTTAATTTCAGTGTTCTTTTTTTCTTAGACTTTATCTTTGGTGATTTTTGATAATATTGGTTCATTTGGGTATTTCTTTTGCTGTTTTTTTAGGGGGACATTAAAGAGCTAGGCTCTCATGTAAGTTCCTATTCTTCCATTTTCCCAAAAGTCTAGAATATTTTGATAAAAAAAATTAAAATGACAAAGCAGGAATTTGAAATACTGAAAATTTAGAGATATAAAAAAATTTATTCCAACTCAAAAACTAAGCATCATTTTTAATGACAAAAGTCCACCTGAACTTGAGAAATTTATGGAGAGAATGATTAATCTTAAAATAGTTTTTCTTATATATAACTAAGAAGAATACAGCCAGATTTGGGTCATGAAATCAAGCGCTTTAATCAGCAGACACTTTACAATTGTGATCAAGTAGTTTCTATTATAAGTAATCCCCATGGGCATGAAAAAATATTGCTTTAGTTAATTACTCTATCTTACAAACTACCTTGAATTGGAGGTAGGAAAGGTGGGAAAACAGGCAAAAATAAAGTGACTTTGCCCAGCATTCAAAGAGAGAGAGAGAGAGAGAGAGAGAGAGAGAGAGAGAGAGAGAGAGAGAGAGAGAGAGAGAGAGAAAACCAGGATAAGAAAGGCAGATAACTTTACACTGTGGAGGATGAGGGGAAAGGCATATTATACCAGACCAAAATTCCTTCCTGAAACAGATAAGTAAATAAGGAATTTGAGTGTTCACAAAATTTATAAGATTAATAGTATAAAATAGGGAAGAGGAAAGGAATAAACATTTCTTAAGGACCCAACATGTGCATAGTACTGTATTAAGTGCTTTACAAATATTATTCCATCTGATTTTTTGAAATACTGCAAATATATTTAGTAGTATTTTTATGTTAAGGTTGGTAAATTTTAGTATTAGTAAAATAAGGAATCTTATATTTCCTTCTAACAAAATGATTAATTTGACAAAGGATGAAAAGAAAATGGAATGGCTTATCCATAGCAATTCTGGAGAGGAAGAAAATAAAAACAGCAGACAAAAGAAATGGAGTCTATCCTTTGCATGAAAACCAATAAAATCCAGAAGGAAAAGAAAAAGACCCACCCAATTGGGAAGAGGGGAAATCTTGGCCACAAGTATTTTCTTTGTCATACAAAATATATAAGGAATTGGTACAAATTTATAAAAATAAGATCTATTCCCTAGTAGATAACTGGTTAAAGGAAATAAGCAGTTCTCAAGAGACCTGAATAAGCAAGAACCACCTGAAAATTTGTTCAAATAGTCTAATAATCTGAAAAATAAAAATTTTTAAACTCAGAAATGCCACCTTATTCCCATTAATTTGGTATAGATTAGTCTCTTGGGGATTTTTTAATGATAAAATTAATTTCTGGAAGGGACAAAGAGAAACAGACTACTACCTTGGGCTGTGATTAATGATTCTTGACTAGAATGAGATCTCTACCTCACTTCCTAGTGACTAGCTTCAAATCATGCAGCCATAAACATATACCCTCTTCCCCTCTTTCAGCTTCCCTTTCTGTATAATTTTCTCTCATTAGAATGTAAGCTATTTGATGTTATGAACAGAGTTTTTTGTCTTGTTTAGAGCAGTGTCTAGCACATGGCAAACACATAAATGTTTTATTTATCACATTGTTAGTGGAGATGTGACGATATAATCTTTCTGAAGAGCAAAAGTATTTGCACCTACTGACCTACTAGAGCTACACTATATGGGTGTTATTGATGGGGAGGACAGGGGTAGAAATATATTTCTGCCAGGTTGAAGTTCTGCTCCAATGGAGTAGCCAAGCAGTAGTTTTGATTATGAAATCACTGGCATGTCTTTTAAACCCAGAAATGATAAGTAAAGTGAACATGTTGGTCTCTAGCAAAAAAAATGTACTAGAAAGATAACTCAATTTCAGTAGGGAGCTATGGAAAACACCTGCTGTTTTCCCACTTGTATCAACTATCTGCCTTGCCTGAAAACTGACAAGAGCCACCAATCTCAAATAATAAAGCTATTAATCTTTATATAATTACAAAACTTGAGTATAAAAGGTGAGAGTCTCCCCAGTGGTTCGGTCACTTAAAAGAATGGAGGCAGTAGGAAGGCTCATTTCTTTTGCCCTTTTAATTTCATCATGTCTGGCAGAAAAAAATTTGACAGAGCCTCAAGGTAAGAAAAATCACATAGGAGACTTGGGGGGTAGGGGTGGGGGGTAAAGCCTAAACTTCTCTGACCCTCAGGTTCTCTCATCTGTAAAGATGAGGAGAATAAGCTCTGAGGTCTTTTTTGCCCTGATATGATTCCCAAACTCTGTAACTGAGGCTTCACTGGTCCACACCTTTCCTTGAAGAAAACAAAGGCAAAAGCAGGGTTACCTTCCTGTCAACTGCAAGATGAGCTGGCCAGCAAACAGAGGTGCTTTCCTTGTAACTAATCATGAGAAGTCTTTTTCATAAATACTTGACTTTCTTACTAATTCACCTGTATGGTAGTGGTAGGGTGTGTGCATATGTGTGTTTACCACCCTTCTCTTCTTTCTTTTTAATATACGCAAAGATCTTATGTATTTTTCAATATAAAAATTCTAGGAGTTGAAAATTCATTTCTAGGCAGCACCAGTTCCTCCATTACTTTGGGTTTTGCTAATTGGCATTTTAAAAATTGTGCATACATTTAGCTCATTCCTCATTGTGTAGGGAAATGGGATGCAGGAAATGACTGTAATTATTGATCACTTCAGTGAGCTATCTGAGCTCTAAAATATTGTCACAATCAGGCAGATCGAGTTGCGGGGGACTCTTGGAAGAGATCCAAAAGGCTATGATCCTGAACCCCAATGCCAATCAAAGCTGCACCTGGACAATAGAAAGACCAGAAAACCAAACTATCAGGCTCATCTTCTCCCACTTTCAGTAAGTCACTGAGCTTCAATTTCCTCAAATGGGGGAAATAAAATTCATTGTACCTACTACCTCTCAGGGTTGTTGTGGGTCTCAAATGATATAAGGAATGCTAAAATTCTTTACAAACATAAAGTGTTATGTAAATATTTACTATTATGTAATATGTAATAGGGGAGGATATGTGCCCCCTTTGCCCCAGACAAAGGGGGGAGAGCAAAAATAATATTAAATGTGTTGATTTCCATAGGAAATTAACAAAGTGGCACCAATTATGCTCTTCACCCTTTGATTTGAATACATTACACAAAACAAGATAGCAGAAAGCACAATCCCAATCCAACAAGCATTTATTAAGCACCGATTATGTGTGAATCATGTTGAGTGGTGCTAGAGGTACAAAGATAAAAAGGGAATCAATCCCTATATTCTACTAGAGGGATACAATATTCAGACAGGTAAGTACATACATGACAACTTGAGAAGGGAGAGAATTCTAACAGCTAAGGGGATAAGAAAGGTTTCCTGTGGGAAATGGTATGTGACCTTGAAAGTAACTAAGTATTCTAAGAAACAAAAATGGGGACTACTTTACATGATAGCACATGTTAAACCAATATTAGATTGCTTATTGTCTTAGGGAGGGGGAGAGAGGAGTGAAGGAGAGAATTTGGAACTCAAAATTAAAAAAAAAAATAAAAATTATTTTTGCCTATAATTGAGGAAAAAATAAAATATTAAAAAAAGAAAGCTGAAGTTTAGACTTAAGCTGCTTATGCAATCAGGGAAAATAATTAAACATGTGTGTGTGTGTATATATATATATGTTTCTATGGAAATCAGTTCTAAAATTCTAAATTCACTGGGAAATTATTTTTTAATTTCATTAAAAACTCAAGAATCATATATTTAGCATAGATGTCTCCACTTTGACAATCCAGCTTCTGGCCTTACATTAATACCAACACTCTCTCTCCAAAGTTACTAATGATCTTTCAGTTGCCGAATCCAATGGCTTTTTCTCAATCCTCATTTGTCTTGAACTCTCTGCAGCCTTTGCCATTACTAATCACTCTCTCCTTGATTCTCTTCTGTCTCGATTTTCTGGACATTTCTCTCTCCTGGTTCTGCTACCTGATGGTCCCTTCTGTGTCTCTTTGCTAGATTCTCTTTCAGATTAAATTTTGCTATTTAACCATGGGAATCCCTCAGAGTTCAGCTGATCTACACAGTAAACTCCAGCAGCAACCTATCACCTCTAGGATCAAACACAAAATTCTCTGTTTTGCATTCAAAGCCCTTCATCCCTTTCCAGTCTTCTTATACCTTATTCTGCAATATATAGCCTTCAATCCAGTAACACTGGCATCCTGGATGTTCCACCAACAAGACACACCATCCCTTGGCTCTGGGCATTCTCTCTGGATGTCCCCAATGCCTGGAACACTCTCTCACACTTAAACTACCAATCTCCCTGACTGCCTTGAAGTTCCAACTAAAATCCCACCTTCTACAGGAAACCTTCCCCAATCTCTCAAATCTAGGGCCTTCCTTCTGTTATTTCCTATTCATCCTAGGTATGGCTCACTTTGTATATTTGTCTACATATTGCTTCTCCTGTTAGACTGTAAGGGCAGGGACTATCTTTTGTCTCTTTTTGTATCCCCAGTGCTTAGTACTGAGACTGCCACATAGTGGGTGCTTAATAAATGTTTATTGATTGATTGATCGATTGATTGAAAGCTCTGTTCTACTGCTGCTACTTACTCCCTACATAATGTTTAGCAAGTTGCTTAAACCTCACTGGGCCTCAGTTTCCTCACCTACAAAATAAAGTGGTTGATTTGGTTGATCTCTAAGATGGCTTTAAACTTTAGATCCTTAGATACAAAAATAAATACAATACTGCTTCCTGACCCACAAGAGTTTATAATGTACTTGGGAAAGATAAGACATATAGACAGATAAGTATAATACCAATCAGGATATGTATACAAAGCAGACTTTGAAAGACCTTAGGAAGGAGGGATTCCTTCTATTTTTGGAGATCAAGAAAGTCTTTTTGTAATAGTAGATGCCTCAATTAAGCTGCAAGTACTCCATCTACTGTGCTACCTATATTTCAACAAATAGAGGGGAAAGGGCTTTCCTGATTGAGGGATTAACATGAGCAAAGACTTGGAGACACAAAGAGGCAAAAAGCAGTTTGGAAAATGGTGAGTAGTCTACCTTGACAATAGCACAGAGTATATGAGGGGGAAGAATACAAGAAAAAGCTGGTAAGATTGTGCCACCATGTTGTGGCAGGCCTCACATGCCAATCTTAAGCCAGCAAGCAATGGTGAATCATGGAAGGTTTGGGGCAGGAAAGCGACAATATCAGAACTGGGTCCTATGAACATTGCTCCGGTGATCATACAGGACACATATTGGATCATGGAAAGGGTAGATGCAGGAAAGACCAATCATTTCACAAGTGCTTTTTTGCCCATAGACTTGACCCAGATGCAAGCTGTGAAGTTGAAAACATTAAAGTTTATGATGGTGCCACTACTGATACGCCTCTCCTTGGGCAAGTCTGCAGCAAAGTTAACTATGTCCCAGTATTCGAATCATCATCTAACAGCCTGACATTTCAGATATCCACCAGTTCTTCAGTAATTCAAAGAAGTGTCTTTGTTTTCTATTACTACTTTTCCTCGGAAATAAGTAAGTTAACACTAATTTCAGGAGACAAACTTAAAGAAATATACCAGTAAAGTTCAATGAAACCCTGAGCACAAAATACCCCAAAGTTTCAGGCTACGGAATTCTCAAATATGGTTTCAGTTCAAGCCTGTATTATTGAACACTATATCAGGCACCGTACTACGCATTGGGGTTATAAACAACAAGAAAAAAATGCCAATCTTCAATTTATATTCATTCATGCATATGCATTTATATCTATATACATGTATATATGTGCATATGTATTGTATAGTTGTATAGAGATACAAGTATGTATACACATGTTGGGGGAGGGGGCAGTATCAGAGTCTGTATGTATCAGGGGCTGCCTGGCCTTGCATATAGATCTTCCTGATTCTAAGGCTGTCGCCCTGATATACCATGCTGCCACTCTAACACAATCTCTGTACAAACAAAATACAAAGTAATTGGGACGGGGAACGGAGCAGAGGTAGAGAACCTGAGTAAATGACTTCCCCTTCCCTAACAGCACTGGGTATAATGTCAGGTTTTCACTCCTTCGCAATTGCTGTTATCAAGGAGCTGAAGTTGTGCAATAAGGGGGAAAGACCTTTCTAAGTTGTAAACTTTGTAAAGTTGCTTTGTAGTCAGGTTCAAGACCCGGCTCATTTGCTGGCTATTTGATAATGAGCAAGGCTCTTTGTCTTTTCATAGGTCACAGTTCTCACGTTTATAAAAGAATAAAGACATAGTACCTTGGTGTAACTCACAGGACTTCTGTGATTTCAAATGATACAACCTATACCAAGTTCTTGTGTTATCTGATGCAAATTGTTAATGATATTGTGAAAATTAAAGCCTTCATGCAGGGGTCTAAAACAAATCAGATTTTCTTTCTCATAACCTGTCTAGAGATCCCATTGGGATGCAAGGGATAACTTCAAGATTACACAATGGTGGAGCCATGCCCAAATCATTTCGTCTCTCTGTAGAGAGGAAAGGAAGAATTCTTTTAGTGATCAAACTTCATGCAAGTCAAGATGCCCCAATAGGAAACGTAGTTAATATTTAACAAAGTAACTGACTTTGCTTGCACCTAGATTTGTAGATTTGGTCCTTCACTTTGTTGTTCCAGGTATTGATAACTGTGGAGGCTACCTTGATGATTTTGGGGGCTCCTTTACTAGCCCTAATTACCCATACGCACACCCAGAGTTTGCTTATTGTGTGTGGCATATACAAGTGGAGGAGGGCTACATAATAGATCTAAACTTCAAAGAGATCTTGTAAGTATTATAACCCTGCTTTGCCTATATGTCACTGTAGTTATGCAAAGCACAGTAAATCTTAAGTTTCTTCTATAGAGAGAGGTAGTAAATGGAATGCTCAGGTTCATTTATTGATCTGGTAACAAATAAGATTATTCATTTTCAAGTAATTAAAATATAATGAAAATTGATAATATGTCTACATGTATAATATATACCATTATATACATATTTGAAAATTATATGTAGTTTAAATTGTTGCTTAGTTGTGTCCAACTCTTTGTGATCCTATTTGGGATTTTCTTAGCAAAGATACTGGAATGTTCTCTAGTTCACTTTATAGAAAAAGAAACTGAGGCAAACATGGTTAAGTGAGTTGCCTAGGGTCATACATCTGGTATGTGAAGTTGCACTTGAACTCAGGTCTTCTTGACTCCATGTCTGACACTCCATTTACTGCGCTACCTAGCTGCCCAAGCTATCAATAATCACATGAAAAAATGCTCTAAATCACAACTGATTAGACATGGGGAACTGGCAGCCTCAAGGCTATGTGTGGTCTTCTAGGTCCTTGGGTGCAACCTTTTCACTAAGTCCAAGTTTTATAGAACAGATTTTTTTATCAAGGGAATTTGTTGTGTGAAGTTTGGATTCAGTCAAAGGGCTGCATTTGGAACCTAGAGGGCCACATGTGGCCTCAAGGCTGCAGGTTCCCCACCTAGGCTTTAGAGAAAGGCAAATTAAAACAACTCTGAGGGACCACTTCATGCTTCCCAGATTGGCTAATAGGACAGAAAGGGAAAATGACAAACGTTGGAAGGGATGTAGAAAAATTGGGATACTAATGCCCTGTTGGTGGAGTAGTCAACTGATTCAACCATTCTGGAGAACAATTTAGAACTATGCTCAGAGATATAAAACTGTTCATACCCTTCGATCCAGCAATACCACTACTAGAAATGAGCTGTGGCCAGTCTTGTCTTGACATTGAATCCCAGTAACTCTGGAGGAAAGAGTGAGGCTGATGACTTTGCACAGATCTGCCTCATTTAAATCCAATTCACATACAAGTCAAGCTACCACCCTGCTGATGTCATTAGTCCTCGAGAATGAAGGATAAAACATTATGTTATGTATGTATGAATAAATATATACATATATACACAAATATACATATACATTGTTGGGTTCGTCCATTTTTAAAGACCATGTAACATATGTGTATATATGTGTATGTGTGTATGTATATATGTGTGTATGTATGTATATATATACATATATATGGTCAGAGGATCTGAATTTGAATTCTATCTCTTCCTCATAAGTAAGAGGAAGTATAACCTGTATGCAATTTCATTTAACCTCATCTGTAAAACAAAGGGATCAAACTAAATGATCTCTAAAGCTCATTCAAGGTCTATAGTTGTTATAATCCTATGAACCTATGAGTCTGTTGTTTAAAATTCAGAAGGCATCATTATTAGCACGCAGCATTGGCCTTAAAGTCAGAAGACTTTAATTTAGCTTCTGGCCTTGAAGCGGAGCCACCATGGGCCCACAAGGCAAGTCATCTATTCATCTCTCTAAATCTCAAGCCTCCTCATTTGTGATATAAAGATAATACTTGAACTTCTGACTTTATAGGGTTGTAAGATAAGTACTTTGTAAACCAGAATGTGTTTAAGTGTGAATTTATTATGATTTAGGTTTTTTTAAAAAATCAATTACCATTGCAGAAACATTCTAATCATTTGAGCTTCATGGGTGCCAGGATTGTGGGATCAATAGTTGCTGTTTGGACTCTTAAAAATCTACTAATTGCATTTCCCTGATTTTTTAGCTTAGAAATAGATGACAATTGCAGATTTGACTTCATTGCTGTCTATGACGGTCCCTCTACAAATTCTGGCTTACTTGGACAAGTGTGTGGTCGGATCGCACCCACTTTCCAGTCTTCTTCAAATACCTTGACGGTTGTGCTCTCTACAGATTATGCCAATTCCTACCGAGGCTTCTCTGCTACTTATTCTCCAATTTATGAAAAAGAAGTCAACAGTAGGTCACAATTCCATGTTCTCTCATTGGTTTTTTAAAAACATTGAGGCTGCATGAAGTCATTCTTTTAATAAACTATGTACTAAGTGCACAATAAGTACTTTGCAGTCTACTCAGCCTTGTGGGAGATACAAAGATCAACAGTGAATGGTTCCTGCCTTCACGCTCTAGATTCAAATATGTTTTATCCTTCGTTGCATGTGATTTTCCACTGTTCTCACATCAAAGACACAAGGTCTTCTTTCAAGCTCTGGGGTAGGGGTTCTTTAAGATTATAGATTTCTTTGGCAATCTGGTTGATTTATGGACCGCTTCTCTTGAGTGATGCTTTCAAATGCATAAAATCGGATACATAGGATTACACAAGGAACCAATTACACTGAAATACAGTTGTCGAAATTATTTTTTAAAAATTCACAGATCCCATTTTAAGAACCCCTAAAAGTCTGGGGATTAAGCGTGTCTCTTTAGCCATCTTCCTCTAAATGCAGATAATACAGATCAATGCTTTCCACTCTTCATCAGTGAGAGAAGTAAATGGAATAGGGTGAAACTAAAAAAAGATCCTCTCCATTTTGTGATCTAACTAAATTCCTTTGGAAAAGACAGTTGTATACCACTTTTAGTAACTCATAATCAAAACTGAACTGAGTATCAGTAAGTAATCTCTTATCTGGGGATCGAATGTTAATGATTTTGGAATAAGCAGCAATCTAAACTATTCAACCCCAAATACATTAAGATATATCTAACATAACCCAGGGTTTCCTAAAGCCAAAGCCTTAAAGTACAGTCTTTGTATTTTTCTATGATTTAAAAATAGACCATCTACAAGGTCACATTGATAAATATTAGCCTTACAGACTCTAATGTGCAATTTAAAGTTCTTAAGCACAGATGCTATCTTTCCTTCTTAAAATTTAGGGCAAAATGCCTTTCAACAACTCACTTGTATAGATATTCCTTTACGACAGGCTTCATGAAAACCAACAGATTCCAAGTTGCATAAAATATAACTGTAGCCTCTTTTCATCACAGCATCCTTGAGTTGTTCTTCTGATCAAATGAGAGCTATCATAAGCAAATCTTATCTGGAGTCGCTTCACTATAATGAGAATGATTTACAACTGAATGATCCACTTTGCAAACCAAGAATATCAAATGTTGTGGAATTTCTTATCCCTCTGAATGAATGTGGTACAATTAAACAGGTAAACCTTGACAATGATGTGTATTAATGAGTTTAAGTGATCTCCAAGTAGATGCACGCATCATCATTGAAGAAATGAAGGATGATTTTGTTATCATACCTTAAAGTTTAATAATAATGTTTTAAAAAATGAACCAAGTTTAAACATTAAGGGACACAAAAGCTGATAGTCTAATGAGAATTTATATATGTGATACTGGTGTCTTTTAAATTTAGGAGACATTTGCTCAGAAAAGTTCAAAGCACTTTCCACCATATTCTCCTTTATCTTTCACCCATCATTATAAAACAAGATGATAAAGATATTCTCCTGTTCATTCAGGCACTATTAAGCATTGGGATTACAAAGACAAAAATGAAACAGTCCCTAATCTCAAAGAGTTTACCTTTGTCTGAGAGGAAATAACACATACATAGATAAGTGAAAATGAAATATTTGCAAAATAATTTCAGGGGAAGAGCATTAAGTCAGTTGGGCAAGGCTTTGTGAAGGGTGCAGGCACTTACCATGGGTTTATAAATGTGTTTAAGGAGGGAAAAAGAAAACAAGCATTTATTAAGCACCTACTTTGTGCTGGGCACATGCTAGGAGCTTGATGAACATTTTCTCACCTGATTCTCACAACCTTAAGAGGGTGGTGCCATACTCTCCCCATTTTACAGTGAGGAAACTTGAGGCAAACAAAAATTAAATGACTTACCTAGGGTCACAGAGCTAGCCATTTTTTAACTCAGCGTGGTGCCATGGAGAGAATGTTAGAGTTGGAGTCAGAAGTTATGAGTTCAGGTTCTGACTCTGATACCATCACCATGTCACTTAACTTGTCTGAATCAGTTTCTTCAATCGCAAAATGGACCTGAGTACCATCTACTAAATCTACCTTACATGGCTGTGAGGATCAGAGAGGATAACGGATTTGAGAAGGCTCTGCAGAATGAATAACGATACACAAATATAAGTAATATTACTAAAGTTACTTGGCCAAGGTAACAAGACCAGCATCAGAATTTAGAGATGATGGTTCAGATTTCTAGTTTACTCACTCCTATCCACCAGCCCCAGGGTTCTTGAAATTTCCTTGCCTGTAGCAGGAGGGTATGAGCTCTGAGCATACCGGGGAGGGAAAAAATCCAAAACAAACAAAACCCCTGAATTAAAATATTCACCAGGATGAACAAGAAAAATGTTACAGAAACAGCAAAAAAAAGAATCAAGTTTTACTAGAAACAAGTGTAGCTACTGTGGTATTGGTGTTTATGTGACCAAGATAAACCCACATAACTAGGACCCTGGAGGGCTACTACTGGATTACAGGAAGCATCTCTTTGCTGCTCACTGGGAGTTACAGAAATATTCTATGCAGTGTTCATTGATCAAATTGGCAATATAGTTATGTCCAGTGGTGAAACTTGACCAATGTTTACTATTCTATTTAATTTTTTGCCATTAGTTTTTTCATTGCCCCAGTATTTTCAGAGGCAAAAATAAATTTGATTTGTATTCCACTTGATACTTATGTCAAATCTTTAATCCAAGTCTTTTGTTTTTGTTTCTAAATGAGGGTTGTGCCTATTTTCGGAAATTTTGTTGTGCCTTAGTCTGGATTAATGCTGCAATTATTACATAAAACGTTACTTGCATCTGGTCCTACAGGCTGAAGATCACACCATTACTTACACAAACATCATCGCTGTTACTAACTCCTCCAGCTCTGTGGTGATCACTCGTAAGAAACATCTCCAGATTATTCTGAAATGTGAGATGGAAAACAATTCCACCGTACAAATAATGTATATAACAGAAGATGATATAATTAAAAATATAAGTGCCTTGGGGAAATATAATATAAGCATGGCTTTTTATGAGTCAGAATCTTTCAACAATCCTATACTCAGTTCACCATACTATGTGGATTTGAACCAAACACTCTTTGTTCAAGTCAGTCTTCATGTGCTAGATCCAAATCTAGTGGTGTTCCTCGATACTTGTACAGCATCTCCCACACCTGACTTGGCCCCACCGACGTATGACCTAATCAGGAGCGGGTATGTACTTATACAATCATATTTAGCAATAGCATTGTTATCTTAGAATTTTAGTGGCATATTTTATTTTTAAATTACATACATTTCCCATGTCTCTCCTACTTTCAGAATGCCACCCAGTGTAAGAGAATGAAAAAAATAGGAAAAAAAAAGTTCAGCAAAGCCAACCAGTCAACTATGACATTAAAAAAAAACAAACCTCATTGTATGTAGTGTTCTTCACTTCCTTTTCATACCTCTACTTTGGGGTCAAGTTTGAGCATTACAATTTTGCAGCAACATTAAAAAATAAATACAAAAACATTACAACGCCCATACAGGAGCATCTTTCTTATACACTACAAATATTTTAGTAAATCATTTAGGAAATTAACAAAAAAATAAAATTTAAAACGTGCCTCTTTGATGTGAACCAAGAAGGTTCAAAAAGTTGAATAGGAAATTATGATACAAACATTTTCTGGTGTTAAAAATGGGAGATTTATAATATTTAATTGAATAATTTTACAATGGTTCACATCGAAAGGGTCACTAAAGATAAAATAATTTCAATTGGATCCTCTGTTCTCTAAAATTTGGGGAATCTACTCACAGGATCTTTGCTGGTGGAAATAAATCTGTTAAGATTGCTTTATGCTAGCTTAACTTTTCTTTTAAACTTCTGTAGATCTTCAATATAGACGGTAATTAGTTCAAACTCGTCAGTCTCTGAAAATGCTTATCTTTTCAAAATGTTACACTATTAATCAACATGTGTGTTCGTCCTTCATTGCCAAAGAAGACCACGACATCAGAGAAATGATGACATGACTTGCATTTGTCTTTGTTTTGAGTGAGGGAGGGCTGTGCAGGTCACCAGCCTCACTTCTCCTCCAGAGCCATCTGAATCCAGTGACCAGATATTCATCAGGATGACTGGAGATGATTCAGGGTGAGGCAATTTGCCCAAGGATACACAGCTAGTGAGTATCAAGTGTCTGAGGTGAGATTTGAACTCAGGTCCTCCTGACTCCTTGCCTTGTGCTCTATCCACTGCACCACTTAGCTGCCCCAAACATCAACATGTACTTGTTACTTGGTGGCTTAAATGCAAAAGGAAGCCTAAAGGAGAATGGCAAAAAAAAAAAAAAAATGTTGGAAAATTTAGCTTGAGAGTAAGAAAAAAAGGGTCAAAGGATTGGAGATGATATAGAAGCCTCATACTTAAATCTCATCGTCTGTTCCTTGAGAAAATATTTGGAAGGCACTGGATATGGCAAGTCTCAAATAGTGTATTACAAAATGATTTTTTTTCCATTTGAAGCCACAAACGAAATGGAATTTACTCACAAATGGGAAATTAGTGGAGAAAAAGACATTGACAGGCCTCGACCACTTCCAAAAGAAGCTAATGTAATCAGTCACCTCAACAAGGAATTTAAAAGAGGCCAGAAGCCACCTTGGCCAACAAACATTTGATCTTCTTACCAAGCAGAGATGACAGCCAAAGGCAGGACCAGTTTAGTGTCAACTGGCCTACAAAAATTTTCAGATGATGAAGGGCACAAGTACAATTTTGACTCATAAAATGGCAAATACCACAGAAAGAAAAACTAGTTTAAAGTAAACTTGGCAAGAAATCCAACTAAGCCAACTATTCCCATTTAGGAATAAAACTGAACAAGCAAAAATGAGGAAAACTTATTTTTAGCAAATCATTTTCCCATCAAAAACAACCCATTGAACTCTAATGGAACATTCCTAGATGCATCGCATGAGGACAAAGAAATGGCATGGAATAAACATACAGAGCAACTGTACTAGATCAAATGGACCCGTAGTCAGGTGATCAAGTATCTAAGTGCCTTCTATGTGAAAGACATTGTGCTAAGCATACAGGAGGTCTGAGTTGGAGGCAATGGTTTTGAGCCACTAAAGGACTAATTTTCAAGGTTTCTGAAAAAAGGAAGGAGTATAGAAGCAATGGGATCACAGGTATATTAAAATGCTAATGTCAAGGCAGAATGGGGATTTCCCCCCAATAAGCAGCAACAATTTTACACCAAACCTTCCACGTTCTTGTTCATTATTTATTTATTTTTTGCTAATGGTATATAAGGAAAAAGCTCTATCTTCTCTGAGTTCATAAAATTCCAGAGCTGAAAAGGACTTTCAATGAATTCATGGCTTTGGTTTATTATATTAGCATTCTGACATATAGCTAATTAATGCAAACTTGTCACTCCCTTTTTGTTAAATTCTACATTTCCAAATATTTCACTTGGTAGTTGAGGATAAGTCACCAGTCACGCCAATAAGAAAATTGTCATCTATACCCAATATTAGGGTTAAAATCATTTTTAACTTCTCTATAAATTCTGTTACAGATGTAGTAAAGATGATACTTGTAAGATCTATCCCCTATCTGAACACTATGGAAGATTTCAATTCAGCGCTTTTAAGTTCTTGAGAAGCCTTGGATCTGTTTATCTCCAATGTAAAGTTTTGATTTGTGAAAATAATGACACACAATCTCGATGTAGTCAAGGTTGTGTCTCTAGAAGAAAACGATCTATTTCTTCATATAAATGGAAGACAGAATCAATCATAGGTCCTATTCGTCTCAAGAGAGATCACACAAGTAGCAATTCAGGTAAGCAACATGCTATTTATGAAGTAGAGAATCAACAGGGAGAAGAAAATATTCAAGTGTTGTCATTCTTAAAGAATGCAAATTTCAAGTGTAAAGGTTTTAAAGAGAAATATTTTGACAAAGTCCTAAATGAGTTATGAGTGGTTTTATTTTCAAAATGTCAATAAATTTTTAAACTGTTTTCTCTATTTACTAATTACTAACAAAGACATCAAAACATTTTAAATATTCCATACATAGTACATCACAACTATGTGATTTTAATCAAAATTGCAGTATTTCACTTGTATATTTGAATCCTCCACTAAAATGGCATTCTGCTACCTCCCCAACAAATAGAGATGTCCCTGAGTCTTTGAAAGCTCTGTTGGTGGAGCATAAGTTCTGGCAGATTCTATCAACCTCCCTCTCCCAGCCCCCCCCCAAAAAAGCTTTGACTAAGTATTGTCTCAGGGCCAATTTCATCCTTTGCTCCAAATTGTCTAGGAATTAGGACCTGTAAGGCCTTGAAAACGCATGGCTCGAGCGGTTTTTTAAAAAGAAAAACAAATTATCTTTGAAGATAAAACTATGATTTATTATTAAAAGTCTAGGGGAAAATAATCTAGACAGGAAAAAACCTGGCATATCACCATAGTAGAAAGTACACTTGACCTTGTTATGTTTGAGTATCAGTTACCTCATTTGCAAAATAAGAATGATCCATGTTCTATCTACCTTTGAGAACTGCTCCAAGAACCAAATGAGTATGTAAAAGTCCTTTGTAAATAGAAAGTGTCAAATAATCTAAATGCCATGTGTTATTACTCCTTCCAAAAATATTAAAAAGTTCATCATTTCAGTTGGCAGTTAACTTATTCTTATCTAGTCAAATTTTTAAACATACACCACAGAACGTTAAGAACATATTCACTGGAAATATTTTAATCACTTGGTTGTAAAATTATTTGACAGTAATTTGAAATTAAAATTAAATATAGAAATCATCCACACAAAGAAATTATCCTGTTTGCATTTCAAAGAAAGCTAATCAGTTAAATGCTTATGAAATAGATTTCCTACAACAGCATCAAGTCATTTAGTTATCATTGATGAGCACAGTTTTCATTTCAAAATTATGTTTAAACTCCATTGAGTCCAATTTCCCATCTGTATTCAAAGCTCAATTAATCATAAATGGAAAAACTTCATTCTAAAAGTTCAAACTGACACATTCAATACTCATTTGAAACCGATGTATTTTCAAATTTGCCCACTGTTCTTAACATTTACAGTAGTTGCCATCAAATTATCTTCTATCTGTATTTGTGTGACTATCCATGGATATATGTTATGAATGTTGTTGTTCAGTGGTTTCAGTTGTGTCTGCCTCTTTGTGAACCCATTTGGGGTTTTCTTTGCAAAGATACTGGAGGGGTTTGCCATTTCCTTCTCCAGTTCATTTTACAGATGAGGAAACTGAGGAAAACAGGGTTAGAAGACTTCCCCAAGGTCACAGAGCTAGTATCTGAGGCTATATTTGAACTCAAGAAGTATCTTCCCGACTTTAGGCCTGAGACTCTATACGCTGTGCCACCTAGTTACCCTATGTATGGATATATATGTATAAATATATATAAATGAACCCAAAATTTATATACTGTCATCCTTGCTAATTCCACTAAGTAATTTATTATGCTGAAAAAACCCTTTTCTTTTTCTGGATCTGATGTCTTTTTTCTAACTAAAGAATTTCAGAATCAAGCCCACGTTGAAGAACATCAACAGGCCCAGCCTTTCAGTAGTTTACATATCCTTTCCTTTCTGGTCTTGGCTCTGAATGTGGCGGTTGTGGCAGCAATGCTCGTGAGACAGTACAGAAATCATGGGACAGAATGCCAATACCAGAAGCTACAGAGTTACTGACGGAAGAATCCAGCCTCAAGTGAGAAACAGTTTTCCAAAACATGTAATAAAATGTCGTTTTAGACCAAAGCTAATTAATACTAAGAATTTCTAAAATAAATCTGAAGAGAGCCTAATAAAACCAATAAATTCCTACATCATTTTGGTGAAAGTACATTTCATTTTAATGAAAATCTTTAAGATACACCTTAAACTGAACAGCCCACAATTGCCTTACAAACAAATCCACGTCCCCATTAAGGCTACAGAGTGAAATTTTGCCAAAATTATTGGTAAACATATGCATATACTTTATAATAAATAATGCCAAGACTGTTTCAAATAAATACAATCCAAAAAATGAACACAATTTTTGGTAAGGTATTTTGCACGCAAAGAGGACAAAAGAGAGTTGGCTACCCTCTGCATTTTGCTTTTCAAATATGAAAACAGATTTACTTCTCTAAATAATTTTAAGTACAAAATTAGATTAAGGATTTTTAAGAAGTCTCTCTACCACATTTCCCCACATTAATTTCAAAATCTAACTCACAATAGTATGTATTGGGAAAAGTTTTTTTAATGTTTTAGTTTTTGAGTTTTAACTGTAGATGAACATCCTATAGTAAGTATGCTACTGGCTTAGGATCACTTAACCCTTGCTTAAAACATCAACTCAACAAAAGTAATAACCAAGAAGAAACATCATGTCTCACTAAAAAAGGAGTCAAATTACTTTAAGCAAAAATATTACCTACCATTCAAATATGTGGAATAGTGGATTTCCATTCATCTAAAATAAATAGCTTTCAGAATGGATGGATTTGTTTTTAGAAATGAATATATTTTCTTAAACATATGCACTAGTAGTAAATTCTAGAAATTGTGTCCCAAAGAGACCTACAAAGCCCTGCCACCATTAACTTAAACCCTGATAATCCTAAAAAGTATCATTATTTCATATTTAGCCACTTCAACAGATAACTGTGGAAGAAGGAACCTGACTGTGCACATATAAAGACCCTTACTTTACCAATCAGGAATAGGGTGAGAATTACCCTATCACAAATGAACACCATAGACGCTGGAGTTACTTAAGGATGAGCAGAGCCAAAAATAATAATCCTACCAAGAGGGATGCCAATGTTGATTTCTACTGTCCTATTCCATCCAACATGGTTAATAACGACCCTACGGTTAATTAATGCACAAATGTCAAATGCTAGATATAGTTTTCTAACTCAAGTAACCTACACATGCTAGGTTTAAGATGGTAACATAAATATCCAAGTCTCCATGTCTGAGAATATTTAATTTCCCAATAATGTTCAATTAGAAACAAAACCAAACCAACAGCAATCAAATCTTTTTCTAAAGCAATTTTTCGTAACTTTAAAAATTACAAAACAATTAAGGTGTTCATTTATATAAATAGAAAAACGTTCCTCTCTTTAAAAGGTGTACAGAGATCACAGTAAATTTTATTGAGCTGAATTAGAATTCTAAAAGTGAATCTTTAAAACAGCTTCTTTTTAAATAATAAAGCCACAGAAGTAAGGTCTTGTAAGAGTGAAAAATATTGCTAGTGAAAAATATCTTATGACACTAACAGGTTAACTTTTAGTGTACAATACTGAGAATTACAGTATCAAGTGCAATAAAAAATGAACACTGAAGTTGTTTTATGTTAACCAGATAATAACCCTTGGAAGGATATCAAACTGAGTAATTTCCCTCCAAAGCTTTTGGAGGTTAGGGTTTTGTGTGCATATGTCTAGCAGGCATCTGTTGCTCATAACAATATGAAGTAGTTATCGCTCGCCATTTGAGAGTCTTTCTCCAGAATCATAATGTTCTTGTGTCACCCGGGTAGATGTGGAATTGGAATTTTGGAGCAAGTCCATTAACAGAACAATTTTATTATCTATGTGCTCTTGGAGTTTGTACATACGCTGGTCAATGTAGTCCATAAGTTTCTTCTCCATTAGTTCCATATTTTTAGAAATTATCTTTTCCAAATAGGAACATACAGGCTGTTGTTCTACTCTGTAAATAAGAGAAAGAGTAAGTTGTCATTGACTAGTGTCCTACAGTTCAATAGCCAACATACTTCTCTATTTAGATCCCTCACCTCTGTCTCTCCTGAACTCCATGACCATTCCTACCACAGCCAATGTGCATTGGGCAATTCATTCCTACCATGGCCAATGCACGTTGGGCAATTCATTCCTACCACGGCCAATTCGCTTTGGGCAATTCATGTCCAAAATGGAAATCAGTTCCTTCACCTGAAATTCACCCTGCCTTCACAAGTCCCAGATTCATAATACTTGTAGTTTCCTCAACTCTTTTCTCTCTCCCCCACCATATTCAACAGTTGCCAGATCTAGCTGGTTCTATCTCATCTTGCATATCCTACCTTGTTGTCTTCACTCATACAGCTACTAGTTCATGCCCTCATCTCTCCTGAACTATTGCAATCACTTTCTTATGGGCTTCCTGTTTTGAGTCTCTCCCTATTTCAATCCATCATCCACACAGGTATCAAAACATCTTCCTATAAGAGCATGTTGTTCTCCCATTTCAACATTTTTAGGGGCTCCTTTCTAATTACAGGATAAAATAAGCCTGTCTGTTCATACTTACTTTATATTACTCCCTATCTCTCACACACACACACACACACACACACACACACACACACTCTCTCTCTCTCTCTCTCTCTCTCTCTCTAACTGGCCCATTTGCTGTTCCTTATAGCACATCTCCAACATGACAGGATGGATGGGCATTCTACCTTCTACTTCCATATTCCTTTACAAGTTATCCCTCTCCTATCATTCTCCATGCTTAGAAAGAACTTACTTCTCAGCACACTTCTTAGAAATGGTAGCTTCCTTCAAAGCTCAGGTGAGGTGCCATCTCCTACTAGAATCCTTTTCCAATCACCCAACCTGTGAGCACTTTCTCCCTGCTCAAATTATCTTTTACTTACTTGTCTGATTACATGTATCCAACCTAGTAGGTATATGTAAGCTTCTTGAGGAGACTACTTTTCATTTCTTTGTTTCTCTAGTACCTAGCAATGTCTTGAAAACTTAAAACTCTCAAAAATGTCTATTAAATTGAATATGACTAGACAATTTTTAGACTTAAACACATACCCAGTAAATAATTCCAGGTCATTTTTTTAAAAAACCCTCCAGGTTATTTTTGAATTTCAAAATTCGGGAAAAAAAAACTGAACTCCCAGCTTAAAAAAACAAAATTCCGTATCTCTCTTGTAAGTAGATCCACCCAAAGCTGGCTGAGGCATGTGTGTACCTTACGCAAGATTCAAAAAAATTATTTTGTGGGTAAATGTCTGGGACAGGTTTGAACATTTGTTTTAACATCACTAGACTAAATGGGTAATAAGAAGAAAGGGGAAGTAGTAATCTATACTAGACTACTACCCTGCTCACTGAGGGGCCTACCCCTGGCCTCAGCATGGTTCTGCATTCCCTACTTAAGCAATTGCTTTTCTCTATCACCACGCAAGTATTTAATTAAAAGCCTATTTTGTTGTAATGACAATAATAATTGCAATACCACTATGACTACTAACAGGTCCCAATTATAATGCTGTAAGGCTTATCATTCTCTTCACAGAAATGCAATATAGTTAGTGCAAGTATTACCACAATTTTATACATAAGGAAACGAACGTTCCTTACCTGAGCTTACAGATGGAGCTAGGACGTGAACAGAAGTGTTCTACATGCCAACACTAGTGTTCTAGGCACACACAAACACTTCATCTCCCATCTCAGTGTCTTCACCCTGGCTAACCCCCATGCTTGGAATACACTCTCCTTAGCCCCAGCTCACAGAACCTCTTTTACTTGTAAGATATGCCTCATGCACCACCTTTCCTGATCCCCTCAAATGAGTGTCCTTCCTTTCAAACTACCTTCTTTTAAGCACTTTGTATTTATTTTCTTTCTTTCTTCTGCACATACATATATGTATTACCTCATTGTGTTAGAAGGTGTACTGCCTCATTTGGTGTACTCATAACTCCAGCACTAAACACAGCATCTGCATAGTGAAGATCATGGCATTTCCCTGACCTTTTGAACTGCCTTGGTGCCTGCCATCAAGCCATCACCCCCATCAGCAGATGGCAATTTAACTGTCCATGCTACGTGTCCATATCAATGTAGCATGATAGCAATGCTGGCATCATGATGGCACAATAACATACCTAAATGCTTTTTTGATGATTCTGAAATTCTAAGTCAGATATAAAAAGGTAATTTATTGCCCCCTTTCTCCCTTTTCCTACCACTCAACCAAGTAATAAAACAAACATAGAATCTAAGCCCAAAACAGAAGTGACATATAAGTCATCTAGTTTATACATTTTTGGAACTTTGGATTTTCCCACTGTGCGCAGAGAAAGAAAATAATCATTCTCTACTCCATTTACCCCCATCCTTCCTCTCCCTAATTTCTATTTAGCAGTACCATCCCCCATCATCTAAGTTCCAAATCTCAAATTATTTCTGACTCTTTCCTCTACCTCAACCACATCCCATCAATCCACAAGTCCTACGAAATCGACTTCTGTAGTAACTATTCTCACCACCACAATCATATCTCAGACCTTCATTCTTTCTCCCCTAGACTATAGCAGTAGCTTCCTAATCTTGTTCCCCTGACTCTGGTTTGCCCTGGCCATTTCACACTACAGACTGATGCAAGATTAATCCTCCTAATCTCTGGTTTTGATCACATCATTCTCCTAACTTTAAAAAACCTCCTTGGTTCCTTACTGCCTATAAATTAAAAGTCTGAACCCCTAGTTATTCAAAAGCGTACAAAACAGGCTGTAGACTACAGACTCTTTCTCCAATCTTTTTCACCCTTCTTCCTTTCAAGACTCCTGTGCTCTACAGAAACTGAACTGTCATTTTCTGAATGCCTTGCCAATTTCTCTACCTTCATGCCTTCGTTCTCTCTATTTTCCACTGAAAAGCCTACCCAGTAGCAAAAAAATGGAAACAATATAGATGCCCATTGACTAGGGAATGGCTAAAGTAACTATGGTACATGAATACTATGGAGTATTACTAGGTTCTAAGCAATTTCAAAATGTAAACAGAGTAAAGAACTGAAGACTGTAATTTTAACGAACAAGTTTCACATAATCGCTGACACAACGTAAATTCCCCCTTTTCTTTTGCCAAAGCAAACAACTAAATGCTTTGGTTTGTTCCATATTACTTGTTACAAGAGATGGCTTACTGTTGAAGGATAAGAAGAAATGTATTAAGAAATGAAGGAAATGGTAACACAAAAGCTATCAAAAATTTTTAAGAGGAAAATCCACCTCTTTAAGATCCAGTTTCAAAGTAACTTCCCTCATGGACACCATTCTTAAATCCCACAGCCAGAGGTGATCTCTCCCTTTTCTGAATGTCAAGCACCAAGCTAGTCTTACACATTTCCTAGTCTGTTGTGTTATAGCTGTATTTGCTTTGTTTCTCATACTACGCGGTAAGCTGAAGAGGCAGCACTGCATAGTAAAAGAGAGTAGTGAAGCTGGGCCTCTGGGAACACCTGGCCTCACACTCTGCTTCAGACAGCTCCTCACACCATAACCAAGGGCAGATCAGCCTAACCTCTGTGCATCTTAGTTTCATCATCTGTAAAATCAGGATGATAAAAATCGTAAGCAGCTACTTACATTTCTAGACTACTAGTAATACCTACACTACCCAGAGCTCATAAGGTTGTTGTGTATGTTACTTCTGCAAAGCACTTTGTAAAACCTTAAAGAACTCCATAAATGTCAGCTATTACAATTAAACTCCTCAAAGGTTAGAAATGACTAAATCATCTTTGCATTGCCTCTGAATGTTTCACACAGCCTTATACGTAACACCTATTTAAAAAATGAATATTGAATAATTTCATGCACATACAAATAGCACTGCTGTAAAAGTGAACCAGAAAATGATGATGCGCCACAGAAAAGTAAATGACATAAATTAGCTATTCTCCAGCCATCGCACCCAAAACTATAATGGTACAAGACTTACCCAATGCTTACAATGCCTTCACTTGGCTTTGCACTGTTTCCCTGAGGCTTATTCTTGTCTCCTACACGGAGATGGTTTACTTGGCTACACAAGTTTTGAAGAAAAGGAAGCAGCTCAGAACTAGGTACGTTTGAATTATCATTTGCTTTTTTTTGCAACCAAGAGGATACTACAAATTTAAGATCATTTTCAGGAAGAATACTGTTTTGTTGTATGCTTTTACATTCTTCAAGATCTGGAATATTTCCTCTAGCAGACAACTCCATGTTTCTGTCAATGTAAGCTTTTATGTCTTCAGACACTGCTCCATATGTCAATCCAGACTTAAAAGGAAAGGGTGTAGTGGATGACTTGTCTAATACTCCTGAAGCTGTTGACTTGTGCAACCCATCAAGCATATGTTCATCTCCAAAAACAGCTGGTTCTTTCTTTCCCAAGATACACTGAAGCTGCTCTCCAAAAGGAATACAATTCTAACAGGGAAAAAAATATATATTTTTTAAAAATTACTTGGTTTATTAGCAGAAATACTAAAAAAATTTTTTTTTACTTTTGAAATTTTACAGTTTTAATTAGATCCATCATCATAGTAAGAGTTTTCATTTGAGTAAGTCACTCTAAAGGCAGTTTTCTGAAAATGCCGCTGTCTGTGTGGCCTTCGTAACTGCACCTCTCTGAGGAGAGGCTTTCTCTTCCTTAATATTCCTTTAAAATAAGTTAGAACTAAATGACCAAAAGTCCTAATTCTATTATGATTCTCTAACTATCCAATTATAAAAAAGTAACATTAACGATAAACTACTTTTAGAGTGGCTCTCTGTCCTCTTCTGAAAAGTCACTTTTTCTTATTCAGGGAAGATGCAAAGCTCAAAATTCTTTTTTGTATAGATGAAAAACCTCACAGTAATAGATTTATGGTAGGATACATATAACCAATCTTAAAATGTAGTTATTAGTAATTTTATAGTTAAAAATTAATATCCAGATGACACATTCTAAAAGCAGGTGACACATATGACTTTTTTATAAGTCCCCAAAAAGCAACTGCTAAAATCAATGTAAAAATGGGAAAATATATAAAGATTTCTAAAGTCAATGTATTTTTTAATGGAGACCCATCTGTTCACATAATTTTCCATTACTTTCTAATCAGTATGCTATTACTATATAGTATGATGACTTACCCGCTGTTGAAATCGAACCATGTTCATGAGTTGTTGAGCACCTGGTGATAATTTTGATCCCATGGATTCCATCATGGTTTGAACTCTGTCTAGATCTATCCTTGATCCTAGAGCAGGAAAGCTTGTTGAAGAATTTGCAGAAACTGCCCTTACTTGGACTACAATTTTACTAACAAATATATTTTGTTTATCACCAAAAGAGAGCAGCTGTTAAAAAAATGTTTTCAGAATATTAGAACGAGATAGTTACACATTTTTAACATAGCTGAAATATCTACATATTAACTTCACAAGAAAAAAATTTTCCATTTTTTAATACTTGTTTCAACTATTTTAATATTACAGTTCTTATTTATCCTATACCTGATACTCTCAAACTTGATACTAAGCTACTCCACAGAGTAAAACTTAATGTAAGAACAGCCTGTCTTTGATCCTATTCAGGAGGTTTATCTACCAAAATTCCCCAAAGAGTTCCTTTTAAGTTGAGTCAATTGCAAGATACCTTATGACCACATTAGAGTGAGATTCTGGGATATAAGACAATGTTTTAACCACCATAACTGCTACAAGTGAGTCTGACACACAATCCATCTGGTTCATTATTTTGACTTTGACAGTTAATACAACATTATGATGTAGAAGGCTGTTCTTCCATAAAGCAAGGTTACCCTTCCTCAACCTCAAAAAAGTTAAAGATACCTTAGTATTTCAAGTATTTTGGATGCCTGAAACAAAAAACAACCAAAGTCCATGGACCCCAACTTAAGAAACTCTGGTCTAAACTGCCTATAATAATTTCAATCAATATTACCACTTGAAAGTAATGAGTTACAAAACGTTTCATACTGGCTATGTGAAATATTAATTCTTTTCATTTGTTCTTAACTGTCTCAAGCTTCTAGGGGGACTTCATAGGATATGGTTAAAAAAAAAAAAAGTTGAGATCCATTCATAAAGGATTATAAGAACTTTCCAGTCTAAGGAGTCCTAATCATTTTGCTCTGGTCTGAATAAAGCAACCCCCAATCCCTGAATATTTTGTTGTCTTGCACTGAATCCTATCCAACCATGTTCAATTTTTCTCAAGAATCCCTTACAGAACTACAGAGTGTACCAACTAAATAAAGGTAAAAGTATTACTTTCAGTACCCTTCAAAACACATCTGACTAGTCACAAAAGTACAAATATTACATATGCCAATAGTTCAAAAATCCAAACGAAATAAAAGAATTTTAAGGAAAAAACTTGCTAAATTTTCATTGTTTCAAATGAAAACTGAGAAGTTGTTGTTTAGTCAATTGGTTGTGTCCAACTCTTTTTGATCCCGTTTAGGGTTTTCTTGGCAATGATACAGGAATGCTTGCCATTTCCTTCTCCAGTTCATTTTACAGATAAGGAAATTGAGCCAAACAGGGTTAAGTGATCTGCCCAAAGTCACACAGCTAGTTAAGTGTACGAGCCTGGATTCAGGTCCTCCTGACTCTGCAGCCAGCACTCTGTCTACTGCACCACTCAGTTGGTCCAAATTAAGTAAAACTAATTCAATTAAAATAGCTAACGATAAGACCTAACATATATTTTGCACTTTAATTTTATGAAGTGTTTTACATGTGTTATTTTATTTGACTTCCACAACACTCCTAGGAGAAAGTAAAATTCCCATTTTACAGATGAGGAAATTGAGGCTAAGAGAGATTAAGTGACAGAGCAAATAAGCAGGATTCAGACTCGGGTCTTACTGCCTCAATCACAACATTTTAGTCATTGCACCAAAATGGAAAATTAAAATAGTAAAGTAACTTTAAAAGTTAAAATTTAATCTTTTAAAAGAATATGTTAATGAAACGTCTTACCTTAATTTTACAAAAGTCTGTGGGACATTCTAATTTTAGGTATTTCTTATACAAAGTAATCTCATTTTCACTAAAAAAGAAAAGAAACAATCATTTTTTATTCCATGCATTAAAATGATAAATGCTAATGAACTAACATTTTAAAAACACCAGGACTGTTTCCTAACACTCTGCCACTGATTCGAGACAGTGACAGGACAAGGAAGGAATCAGCAAGTGTCTCAGTTTGGCTGGATCAAAGAAGTTAACTAAACGGACAGTTGCTGCTGCAGTTGTTTTTCAGTCATGTCCAACTCTCCTTGACCCCATTTGGGGTATTCTTCACAAAGACACTAGAGTGGTTTGCCATTTTCCTTCTCCAGCACATTTTACAGATGAGGAAACTGAGGTAAACAGGATTAAGAGACTTGCTCTGGGTCACGTGGCTAGTAAGCGTCCAAGGCTGGATATGAACTCAGTAAGAGGAGTCCCAGCACTCTTATCTACTGTAGATATCCAAAATGGGGTCGCAAAGAATTGGATATGACTGAAAACAACTAAACAAAAACTGAAATTTTACACTGGAAAGGTGACTTGAACTCAATGCCACGCATACCCCAAAGGAAATTATGTGTTATTTGGTAAGAAAACCCAAGATTAACTTGGCACTACAGTGTGAAGAATCAATCAAAAAAGAGAGCCTGAACACAAGGAGGCAATTTAAAAAGTAAGATAGTCCAGATTTAATGAGTGTCTAAACCAAAGGAGTGAAGAAGGAGTAGAAAAAAGAGGCTGGATTCAAGAAATATTGCCAGGGCAGAGTGGACACACTCTGGAAACTAACAGGTAGGGATGAGGGGAAAGGTGAAGCCAAAGCTTCAAAGATGAAGTCAAGGATTTGAATATGGAAAACTGAGAGAGAGATGGTGCCATGTGTAAAAATAAGGAAACTGAAAGAAAGGGACAGGTTTGAGGCAGGTGATGATGACTCTGGCATTAGGCATGTAAATTTGAGGGATGGTTGGGAAATCTAGGTGAAAGCATTTTGTGATGAGTTAAAAAATGGAACTTGAGGTCAGGAAGACAAACGGAAGGAAAGATAAAATCAGTTAAGAAGCACCTGGTGTATAGCAGGCATTCTCCAATGTCGGGAATGAGTTAGAAGTTACCTGAAAAGAGATGACTGAAATGATGGAAGAAGTGATGGCTAAGAAAAAAACCTTCTCAAGAAAGAAGTAGGCTAAAAAAAGCATTTCAGTGTTCTGGAAAGGGAAAACCAAAAGAAACTAAAAACAAGACTCAGATAAAAGAAGAAAAACCAGGAAAACAGATTGTTGCACAAGACAAGGAAAGAGAAGGTGATCAAAAATCTCAAATGATGTAAAAAGATCAAAGAGAATTAAAGAGTCATTGGACTTGACCTCAAAATATACTCTACTGATAACATCACAGATTCTTGGTCAAAATACTCAAAAATTCAATCAGTTATTAAGAAATGGAAAATCCAACATGATGAAAAACAAGCTCATTATCTTTCTGCCTAATCTGTTCCTCCTTGGAACTTTGTTATTTTGGCCCGCAGTCCCACTATTGAGCCAGTTTCTCATCTTTGAAACCTTGGACTGATCCTTCCCTTTCCTTCACCTCCCATATCTAACTGATTAACAAATCCTGTCTATTTCAACCTGCACCATTGCCCTCAACCATTGCCTAAAACTACCCTCAGTCATCACCCTACTACCATCGACCTGGATTACTGCAGTAGCCTCCTAACAGTTCTTCCCACTTTCAGACTTTCTCCACCCAATTCATCATTTATACTGCTGTAAAAATCATCTTTCTTAGACATACAGATCAGATCATGCTATCCCTCTGCTCAAAAATCCTCAGTGACTCCCTGTTAACTGTTGGATACAGTTTAGTCTTTATTCATTCAACATCTTTACATCTGATACCTTCCCTCTACTTTTCTAGCCTTCTTTTATTTCCTTTAATATACTCTATGATCTCAGCCAAAAAAAAACCACACCAACTCACAGACCTGTTGCTTACTAACAATACTGTTGACACTATTATCTGTATGTACACTGTCCACCTATGAAAGTTATGCCTATTCTATAAAGCCCAATTTAAAATCCACCTGCACCATGAAGGTTTCTATGACCCCCTTGGTCAGTGAAAATATTACCAATCATAATAATGCTAATTCATGTTATTACAGTGCTTTAAGGTTCAAAGTGACTTATATTTCCTTTGATTCTTACAACAACCTTTGAGGTAGGAACTACACGCCTTATTTGCCCCATTTCACAGAAGAGAAAATGGGGAGTCAGAGAAATTAAGTGACCTGCCCAAGGTGACACATGTAGTTAAAGGAGCAGAGGTGGGATCCAAACCCATGCCTACCTTGACTACAAATCCAATGCACTTTCCACTCTTCCATATTTCTCCCTGCTTTTACATAGGAATTCAGGAAAAAGGAAGAAAAGGAGACTTACCACGGGGAAGAAGAATACTTTCTATCCCAGGAGGTGGGGAGGAAAGAAGAAAAGGGGAGGGAAGGGGTATGTGGAACTGCTGCTTCCCTGAAGGGGGCAGATTTTTAAGGGGTCTGGAAGGAAACATGATTTCCAGCTGCCTCTGGCCCCTGACCACTAAAATTTCACAGTGACTTAACTTCTGAAATTCTAATAATTCTAATAATTCTAATTCTAATATTAACATTTCACATTATAGCTATTATCCTCTTACTAGACAGTGAGCTCCATGAAGGCAGGAAAGAATTCTAAAACTACATATTCCACCCTAGTGATTAGCAAAGAGAATGTGTTCAATGTTTGGTGAATAAGTGCTACTCAATTTCTTAGGCATATATTAAATCATTATGAAGACATTATGAAGACATTAAAAATATTTCATAATAACATATAAAGGATCTGGGATTTCAGCAGCGTGGGAAGTTCCTCTAATCATGCCAATCTATGACTCAGATGTTTTTCAAGAGCTACTGTGAGATGACAGAGGAAAGGCAAGGATTTGCCTGAGTTTTCCCAAATTCCCCTCCAAATGATTTTAAATAACACCTCAAAATGAATTCTAGAGCAGCAGGACCAACAAAATGACAAGTTGAAACAATTTTCTAGCCCAGGATAACTTCGAAAATGGGCAGGAATGATCCATCGCATGGGGGTGAAAGTGGAGTGCACTCCAGGGCTCTCAGTCCACAGACAGTAAGGGGGTGCTGGTGAACAACTGGTCAGAAGGAGATTTGGAATGCAGTCATGGAATAGTCCCAGGCAGAGGAGGAGCACTAGCATGTCAGAGCCTTTGGTGCCAGGGTAGCAGGGTCCCTGGTCACGGTTTCAGGGTGGAAGAGAGTGCTTATGGGTTGCTCACAGATCAGAACACAGGCCAGGAGAGTAGTAAGCACACCAGTCTTACATTGCACCACCCTGGAAGACCTGAAAGCTTACAAACCCTCCAGAACTAGTTCTGAGAGCAGCAGCAAGAAGGGCCTGAAGGTTGGGACAGCACCCCCTCCATCCCAGGAGCAGGGCCCCACTTTAACATGGTGTTAAAAGTCTATAAATAGGCTGCAAAAACTAGCAAACGACAACAAAGGAAGCTGACACAGAAAGCTACTATGGTGAGGGAAGATAAAAACAGAAACCCAGAAGAATATCACAAAATCAAAAATGCTACATCCAAAGGTTTAAAAAAAAAAAAAAAGGTTCCTCTCAGGTCCAAAAAGAATTTTTAAAAATCAAATAAGAGAGGTAAAGAAAGACTGGGAAAAGAAATGTGAGGAATGCAAGAAAATCATGAAAAAAGAGCCAACAGCTTGATAAAGCAGGCACAAAAAAATACCAAAGAAATTAATGTCTTAAAAAACAGAATAGGCCAAATGGTAAAAGAGGCACAAAAATCCACTGAAGAGAACTCTTTAAAAAGTAAAATTGGAGGAGCAGCTAAGTGGCTCAGCAGATAGGGAACGGCCCTGGAGTCAGGAAGACTATGCCTCAAACACTTAGTACTTCATAGCTGCGTGACCCTGGACAAATCACTTAACCCTGTCTGCCACCACCATCCCCACCCCCCACAAAAGCCAAATTAATAGAAAAATGGATACAAAAAATAGAATTAGCCAAATGGAAAAGGAGGTATAAAGGCTCACTGAAGAAAATCCTTAAAAATTAGAATTGGACAAGTGGAGGCTAATGAGACGTCAAGAAACAATAAAAACAAAATCAAGAAAATGAAAAATAATAAAATGTAAACTATCTCACTGGAAAAACAAGTGACCTGGAAAACAGATCCAGAAGAGAGAATTTAAGAATTACTGGACCACCTGAAAGCCATGACATAAAAAAACGCCTAGACATCATCCTTCAGAAAATTATCAATCAGAACTGACCTGATATTCCAGACCAGAGGGTAAAAACAGAAACTTTAAAAAAAATCTACCAATCACCTCCTGAAAGAAATTCCAAAATGAAAACTCCTAGGAATATTCTAGCCAAATTCCAGAGCTCCCAGATCATGGAGAAAATACAAGCAGCCAGAAAAAGACAATTCAGATGTCATGGAGCCATAGTAAGGATGACAGAAGATTTAGCAGTTTCTACATTAAAGGATCAGAGGGGGCTTGGAATATGGTGTTCCAAAGGGCACAGAAGCTAGGATTACAATCAAGAGTCACCTACCAAGCAAAACTGAGTATAATCCTTCAAGGGAAAAAAACTGACATTCAATTACATAGAGGATTTTCAAGCATTTCTGATATAAAGACCAAAGGTGAATAGGAAAATCTAACTTTCAAATACACGATTCAAAAGAAGCATAAAAATATAAACAGGAAAGAGAAATCAATAAAGTTAAAGTGTTTACATTCCTGTATACAAAGATGATATCTGTAACTCCTAAGAGCTTTATCCTTACTAGGACAGTTACAAGGAATATACAAAGACAGAGAACATGGGATGATATCAACAAAATGAAATTAAGAGACAAAAAAGAGAACTGCACTGAGGGAAGGGAAGGAAAAAAATAGAAGAGGTAAATTACACAAAAGAGGTGCAAAAGGTGCGGAGGGGAAAAAAGAGTGGAGGGGAAAATGCAGGAGGGGAAGCAGCTGAACTTTAAAAGGGAGGAAGGGGGAGTAATAAAGGGAGGATGGACTGGGGGCGGTGGTAGTCAGAGGCAAAACTCTTTTGAGGATGAACAAAATAAAAAGAGAGAGAGAAAGAAAAAAGGACAAAAGGGAGGAACAGGATGGAGGGAAATACAGTTTGTAATCATAACTGTGAAAAATTTTATAGCAAGTTTCTCTGATAAAGACCTCATTTCTCAAATCTATACAGCAGGCCTACACAACCTGTGGCATGCCAAAAGATTTTGGGAGGCCCACAAAAAATGTAGAGGCAATTTCCCTCTACATTTTTCATGGGCCACTGAAAATAAGAGCCATTCCCCAATCAATAAATGGTCAAAGGATATGAACAGGTAGTTTTCACATGAAGTAATCAAAGCTGTCTAGTCTTATGAAAAAATGCTCTAAATTACTGATTAGAGAAATGCAAATTAAAACAACTCTGAGGTACCATCCATTTCACCTATCAGATTGGCTAATATGACAGAAAATAAAAATAACAAATGTTAAGAGGGAATGCGGGAAAACCAAAACACTAATGTGCTGCTGGTGAAGTTATTAACTGATTCAACCATTCTGTACAGCAATTTGGAACTATGCCCAAAGGGTAACAAAACCGATGCATACCCTTTGACCCAGCAATACCACTACTAGATCTGTATCCCAAAGAGATTTTTTTTAAAAAAAGGAAAAAGGCCTATACATACTATAAAATGGTGTGTGGGTGTATGTGTGTGCGCACACGCATGCAATATATAAGAAATATAAGAAATATAAGAAATGATGAGCAAGATGCTCTCAGAAAAGCCTGGAAAGATTTAACATGAACTCATTTAAAATGGAATTAGCCAAACCAGACAACTGTACAGTGTACACAGTAACAGGAATACTGTACAAAGATTAACTGTGAATAACTTAGCTATTCTCAGCAATACAATGATCCAAGACAATTCCAAAAAACTTATGATGAAAAATGCTATCCAATTCCAGAGAAAGAACTAATGGAGTCTGAATGTAGATCAAAGCAAATTTTTTAACTTTACTTTTCTTAGGGTCTTACTTGGTCTGCGTTTTCTTTCATAACATGGCAAATATGGAAATGTGTTTTACATGACTGTGAATGATAACTTATATCAAATTGCTTGATTTCTCAATGAGGGGGGAGGAAAAGAATTTAAAATTAAAACTAAAAAAAGAACATTAAAAATCATTTTTACATGTAATTAGGGGAAAAATAAAATAATAAACATATCCCAAAAAATGAAAGAAAAAGAAAAAAGAGGTACTATGAACAAAAAATTAATTATCCTTCAGCCAGGTAAATACTCACAGGGAAAGCTGTTCTAGCTTGATAAGACTTACTGGGGCATATGCCACGATGACACAACTTTTGACTTCAAAATTTAATGGAAATTTTTTGAAAAGTAACAGAATTAAAAGGAAAAGTGAAGGATCAACTGGCATCTCAAACACTCTTGCATTGACTTCAAGTCATAATGCAGCTTAAACTCCATTATCTCCCCCTTTCCAATCCGTAAGGCAAAAAAACACCAGAAGTCATTCTCGCTCCTTCCTCTCCCTCAATCTTTAATGATTCCCCACTGCCTACTAATGGAAGTCGACAAGGCCCAAATTCCTTAGCCTGGCATTCTTTTTCCTTTTTTAAATGTGTTTTGATTCATTTTGTTTTTATGCTATAATCACTTCCCAGTAACTATCCCACAGTAGTTACTGCCACAGTAACTACTGGAAAAGTTAGACCAGCTGATTCCACAGCTGGTACTAACCAGGCAACATGCCACGTCTACCAAAAGAAACATCAGTCCTTGGAACCAGAAATGGTCACTGAATTGTGCAGATTTTTAATGTCTTAATTTACATTTTCATAGTCACCGTGTAAACTGTTGTTCTGGTTTTGATTTCTTCACCATTTGTACAGGTCTCATGTTCCTCTGATTTACTCATTTTCATCATTCCTTGTGGTAAAATAATAATCCATAACATGCATAAACCAATTTGTTTCATCAATTCCTAATAAAGAGGTTTTTTTCTAGATTTTTTGCTATTACAAAAACTACTGTTGTGAATATTGTTGTCACAGGACATTTATTTGTCTCACAGAACTTGAGTTTGGCTCTCTGATTTAATATGGATGAACAGTTAAGTAATTTTCTTCAGCACTTCCAAATTATTTTCCAGTTAGCCCAATGAACTCCCCCAACAGTATTGTTCCAGTCTTTCCATAACCCAACCACCAGACTCCCTTTTTATCTTTCAAATCTTTTCACTTGACTCCTCTCTCCACGTACAATCCGGCTACATGGGCCTACTTGCTGTTCACACATCACTAGGCCTGGCATCCAGATGACCTAAGTTCAAATCTCATCTCAGACATTTACTAGCTGAGAGACCCTGAGCCTGTCATATTACTTCTCTTTTACCTCTCAATTTCCTCAACTATAAAGTACAGATAATAATAGCACCAACCTCCTAGGGTAGTTGTGAGATTCAAATGAGATAATATTTGTAAAGACCTTAGGTCAAGGCTGGGGAACCTGTAGCCTTCAGGCCACATGTAGCCCTCTAGGTCCTCAAGTGCAGCCCTTTGACTAAATGCAAACTTCACAAAACAAACAAGTTTGGATTCAAAGGGTTGGACTTGAGGACCTAGAGGGCCACATGTGACCTCAAGCCTATAGATTCTCCAGCCCTGATTTAACATAATGCCTGGTGCACAGCAGGTGCAATTTACCCCTTTCCCTTTTCTCCTCCATGCCTTTTCACTCCTTGTAAGCCATGCCAAGAATATTCTCCTCAAATCTACCTCCTGGATTCCCTGGCTAAGATTAAATCCCACTTTCTCCAGGAGGCCCCCCCACCCATAGTGGCTTCCGATATTACGTTCCATTCTCTCTCTCTCTCTCTCGATACACACAAATACATGTGTGCATCTGTATCTATATAACTTCTATATGCACAATCATTTGCATGTTGTGTCCTTCATCAGAATGCCAGGTCCCTAGGGACAAAGACCATTTTGCCTTTCTTTGTAGTCCTAATACTTAGCACAAGCCTGGGCTAAGTACAAAACAGGCACTTAATATTAGTTGACTGAAGAAGTTCGAGTCTGTATTAGTGGAGAAAGTAATCACCTAGAAAAGAAATTATAAATCTTTCCTAAAATAAAAGTATCTAGTACTCTGTGTAGCTATCTTATTTCTCCTAGTAGACTTTAGGTTTCTATAGAGCATCACACTCATGAGACAGGAGTCCAACTTACAAACACTACTTATATGACAAGAATATCCTACCTCTAATTCCTTATATTACTTGCCTGTCACAGCAGAAAGGTCTCTGCTTTCCTCCAAGAGAAAAAAGAAGGGCAGGAATAAAGGGAAAAGGGAATGATAGGGTGAAATTACTCAAGAGTAGAGAGAAGAAGCCTGCCTGCCTCTGTTTAGAGAAAAGAAAAAAGACTAACGTTACCTGGAAAGGGAACTAAAGACTAGGGTCTTTCTGACTTCCCAGTTTGCCAAATGCATCTCAGTGTACATTATCCCATAGAAACAACTGGAAAATACTATTATAAAGTTGCATTTTGAGTTAAATAGGCTTTTGTAGAATGATGTGGAAAACTTATAGTATGTTGTTTATATGCGGAAAAACATTTGAAGTTCAAAACAACCAACTTACAAGTAAACTTTTAGATCACAACCCATTTGAAAATTGGAGGCTGTATGATCAAGTGTAAAGAGCATTACAGTCACAGTTGGGAGACTTGGACCTGTTCTGGATGACATCATCAATTACATGTAATCTCTGGAGCCTGTTTTCATATCGCTAAGGGGCAGTCAGGCTGGACCGGATGGGAACAGAAGTTCTAAGATTTCTTTTTATCTCTAAAATGCTGATTTTTTCAGTACATCTTTGTAACCCCAACAGCACTATGTGTGTACTTTCTCAGTAAACATTTGAATAATGAATTTGATATTGACTCCAGGGTCAATGATTAGTCAAAGAGCTGGGATAATTAAAATATAAGCAAAAGATCTAAAAAAAAATCTTCAAATTTTAAAGGCACAAACCTGTTACGCTGGACAGTACAAACTCTCTCTCCTCTACTGGTTCCACAATATTCCTCTCTGGCATACACTTCCATATTCCTGGCTTCGCTTAAGATCCCAAGTGAAACTATTTCTTCACATCTGTGAGGATTACACTTCAGGTATAGGAAGCAGGAACTTTCATCTTCATTGTCCACTTTCCTCTTCAGAAGCACAAGATCCTCACTGAAAGATTACTTGTTTTTAATGTCTATTTAGTTAACAGTATGAGCTATTATTAGAGACCATAACTTCTGAGGTTTTAATTCCAACTTCTGCCCACAAGCTGAAAACTATACCTCTAGTACAGAACGACAAACTACTAGCTTCACTGGGAATTCACTTTCTAATTCCTTGTATACATCTTTTTTTCCTCTGCCTTCCTTTTCTCTTAGTGGGAAGCAAAAGAAAAATATAAGGTCCTTTTTAATTCCATGAGAGAAAGAAAAAGTTGTTTTTTTGGAAGCTAAATAAGTGGCCATGAATACACACATACACACTTCCCTTAAGAAGAATTGCAACCTCTCTTGGGCTGTTTCCTTCCCCATAAAAGAGGTATAGTCAGAAAAGTCAATAACTATTTCGAATTTAGGAACAGCTTCTAAGTGCTATTTCAGAAAGGAGTGAAGAATAGCCATGGCAAGTTTTTTTATTGAACAAGCTAGGAGTAAAACATAGAGCATATAATAACATACTCTAGAAAAACTGCAAGTACAGGGGAAAAAAAGCACTGGACCTGAAATCAGAGGAATGTAAGATCTCGCTCTGCCACTTACTACTTGACACTGGGCAAATCATTTTAATCAAAATGAATCCCATCAGTGAAATACAGAAAAGACTTGTCCTGCCTACCTCACAGGCTTTATAACATTAAAAGATTTTGAGCGGAAAGGGGCCACAGGGATCATCCTATCCACTCTCCTTGCTTTAGAGATGAGAAAATATTAGCAAGTATAATAAAATAGCAGACAGATGTAGCATGTTAAGGTTTGCAAAGCACTTTACATTTCTCATTTGACCCCACTCTACCCTCCTTCCAAAGAATACAGGTATTCAGTGAAAATGAGCCCACTACTGAGACACTGAGAGGTTAAGTGACTACACAGCGAATAGGTGCCAGGGGTGGGTTTTGAACCTATTTTTCTTCTGTCTCCAAGTTCATCATTCTTTCTATAATATCATACTAGTAAACTAAGGCCTGAAGATACAAAATGACTTCCCAAAGTCATAAAGGTGAAGAAATAAGCAGAGCTGAGTTGTAAACCTAAATCCTAAGAACCATGCTACCTTCTTGTGAGGTAAATGTTTTGTAAGCAAAAAGTTCAACAAAAACGTGAACTACAGATATTACAAAACTGACAACTGGATACTGAATCCCTTCTGTATATGTGTATATATAGGATCACAATATTTAAAATGTGAAGGGACATTTTCACTGACATAAATGTAACTTTAAATTTTGCAAAGTACTTTATGTAAATTATTATGTACTCCTTTGAGACCCCAAATAACCTTAAAAATAGGTACCACAAGTATCATTATCCCCAATTTACAAATCAGGAATTGGGAATACAGCGAAGTTAAATGAGTAGTTCAAGATTACACAAGATGGTGTTTCAGAGAATATTTGGATCCAGGTCTTCCTGATTCCAAATTCCAGGGCCAACACTATATCCATTGGTCTATACACTAGGGAGATAGAGTGACTGGACCCAGGTCATACTGACAAAATACATACATACAATTGTGTATGCACACAGAAATACACTCTACACACACACATTATCTCACACACTATATCTATATACACATACATACACAAAGTGTGTCTATGTATACGCATATCCGCACAGGAGGAGAAAGTGAAGCTAGTGACCTTGCACAGCTCTCCCTCTCTCAAAACCAAGTCAAGTGCAAGTCATGTCATCATTTCTCTGATGTCATGCTCCTCTTTGAAAGGAAGGGCAAACACAATACACACATACATAATACCCTATGTAATTTACATCATACACAAACGTGAACAAAATAATTCATACATTACACAAATGTATTTATGTAACATATACTACACACATACACAACACACACAAGCATACCTTATCTGTAAAGAACACTGGACCTATAGTCAGAGGGATCTAGGTTCCAATCCCTGTTCCTACGCTTGTCAGCTGTGTGACCAGGAATGCGTCTATTCAAGTCAGTCTATTAATTACATACTCTGCACCAGGTATTGGGTTCAATATTGGGAATAAAAGAAAGTCAGTGAGTCAATAAACCTAAGTGCCTCCTGTGGGCCAGGCACTGTGCTACTGCTGGATACAAAAAAAAAGGCAAAAAGTCCCTGCTCTCAAGGAACTCATGGTCTAATGCAAACAGCTGTACAGACAAACTACATGCAGGACCAACTGGAGACAGTCACCAGAGGCAGGGCACTAGCACTGAGGAGGGCAGGGAAAGGCTTCCTGCGTAAGGGACAGGAGGTGAGACTTGAAGAAGTCCCGTCCGAGCCGGTGTCTTTACCCGCAAGGTGGGGTGGGTGGAGGTCTGAAGTTACGGCCTTCCCATATTCACGCGTGCACACACCTACCCACATACATGCACCTGGGAAGGCGCCTGAGTATGCACGCGTGCGCATCTATGCACGAATACATACACGTGCACTCGAGCATCGCAGCACACACCTGTCCAGGTACACCTGGGCACACACGCCACGCCCCGCCCCGCCCCGCCCCTCCCGCCGCCTTCCCCGGTCCCGACGCAGGGAAAGGCGGCTCACGGTTAGGCCCAGGGTCATCCCCTCCCCCCGCCGCCCACCTCGGGCCTCGGCATCCAGCGGAGGGGTCCCCGGGTCCCCCCACTTACCCCGGCGCTGGCGGCCCCAGCACCTCCTCTCCCCAGTCATCGCCGCCGCCACCGTCGGAGCCTCCGAGACCGGCCCAGGTCAGGCGCAGGCTCTGAGCCAAGGCCTGCCGAGGGGCCTCCCAGGACGAGGAGGCCACCAAGCGGGGAACCTCCCCGCAGTCCTCGGCCCCCGGCTCCATGCCGCCCTCGGGCCCTTCGGCCCGATGCCGCCTCTCCCCCCCCGCGCCAACCGTTCCCTTCCCGCCCTAGCTGGCCCGGCCCGGCCCCACCCCCACCCCGAATCCGGACCGAACCGACCGGGGCAGGGGCTTGAGGAACCTCTCTATAGTGAGCACGTGTTTCAGACCGGGTAGAGTTCGCCAGCGAAAGGGCCACTTCCGGATACCTTAGCTAGCCCTAGCCGGCTGAGAAGAGATCACGTGAACTAGGTGCCCTGAGCTACGCATGCGCACGACGGTTCTCCTTGGCCTCCCAGTTCCCCCAGAAATAGCCGTGGGAACGACAGAGGGGGAGGAGCCAGAAAAGGACATGCGCATTTTCTACTCAGCGCTTTCCAACCTGTTCTTTGCTCATTCATTCATTAGTTTAACTAGGCTTGATTAAGCGCTTCTTGAGATACAGACGCAAACATCTCCTGCTGTCAAAATGCTGGTTCTGCTGAATAGAAGGGGGAAAGGGAAAACATCAAACTATCTATAAAAAGGAGTGTGGGGGAGGGGCACTCGCAACTTTGGGGAATGAAAAAGGCGTTTTTTAGAAGTGCCATTAACCTGAATTTGTACGGAAAGTAGCAGTTTTGAGACGGGGGAGGAAAGAGTTCATTTTAGACAGGAGGGATAAGTCTGTGCAAAAACTCAGACTTGAGAGAAGAGGGAAAGATGGTTAGCCTAGAGTGGTTAGGGCAGGGTCCTCTTTGGGAATTCAGGGTACCGTTATGTAGTGCTTACATCAACCCTGTGAGGGTTAGAAGTGGGGAAACTGAGGCCTGGCGAGGTTACGGGACTTGTCCAGGGTCATGCAGATGTTAAAGGTCAGGCAGTATGCAGACAACTCCCTGACTCCAAGATGACCCCAGGGGAGATTTAAGTAATGTTGTTGGGTGTGTTCAGGGCCTCTGATGGTGACACCTGCTAAGGTGGAGAACATGTTCTAAGAACTCGCCTATTTTAGAAAACCAGGACAAATTTTGGGAGGAGATTGTGAAGGGAAGTAGAAAAGTTTGGACTGAAGGTTTGATAAATGTGAGAGCCATTAGAAGAAGAAAGATCTTTGGTCAGGGAACAACTAAAAGAAGAGATGGTACTTCCTGGGAAACGCAAGATTTAGATTGCTGCAGAAGGGAACTGTAAGAATAGAGCTACAGAATTTACAATGGAACAATTCCTTCCCCCTAACCTCTGCCACTTACTACCTGGGTGACCTTAGACAAGTTATTTAACCTTTCTCAATCTCACTGTCCTCATTTATAAAATAAGAGGGTTAGACTAATGTCTCTTGGAGCTCTAAATCTATCTTTCTATAGTCCTCTGACATTCATCTTGATGATTGTGTTGACAGGTGTTCTCATAAATTTAAACTTGTTTTCCATACTGTAGAATACAAGTATACTCTTCAGGGCTGTCCATCAAGTTAAATATTTTCTGCCCTCCTCAATCTAGCTTCTATTTATTAGATTGGTCCAAGTTGGATCTGATGGGATACAAAAAATATTTTAGTATTTGAATCAGTTAATTGCTTTTACTGAGGTATAAAAATACACAAATTATTACTATTATCTACAAAAACATACTTAATAACTCTACATGGAGACATCCCTGAAGTAGTTCTATCAAGTCTGAAAAGCTTCTGAGAAGACAGGTTTCTATTTACTCCTTGGACAGGTCCCTCTGACCAGATGGCTTAAAAAAACAAAACCCTTCCTTGGACCCCAGATTATCCACTTGGGGACAATTTCCCAAGGAGCTGCATCTCTTTGGTTATTTAATTGTGTCTGTAGCATAATTCTACCCTCATCTTTCCAGTGTTTTTAACATAAATGAATGTTGTATTTTATCAAAAGCATTTTCAGTGTTTATTGCTATAATAATAAGGATTTTATTATTTTTGTCATATTCATAGATTTTTCAATTATTTTGAACTTGGGTTGTTAAATTTCTCTATTGTTCTGTTAATTTGGGTTTTTTACGTTTCTGTAAACATTCATCATTTCTTTTAAGTTATCAGTTTCCTTGCCATATAATTGGCATAATAGTTTGTAGCAATTTCTTTTATTTCATCTTTATAAGTTGTCATTTCACCTTTTTCATCTTTTATATTTGTGGTTTGTTTTTCCTATCTTACCAAATTAGCTCTTCCTCCACTGACCCCACTTTCTACTTCAGCATCTCCCCAAATAGCTGCCAAAGATGAGACTCACATAGCAGCAAATGGGCACCAAAGATGGACTGCTGGAGCAAGAAAAATGAACTCTTTAGCAATCTTAGAGCATGTGTTCCAGTGTTTTCTTTCCTTTTGTGTGGGATGGCTCAGGTCCCTACATAAATCAATTACTCAGAGGCCTCTCAAAGTGATGACAGAAAAGAGTTTTATTCGATTCTCGAGAATCTGGACAATCCCACAGCAGTTCACCTGGAGTAGGAAAGCTGAAGATAAAAATCAGGACAGTGATTTATAAACCCTAACGCAAGTCCCTCCTCCCCCCCACTGACCATTATCCTCATTAGCTGAGGATATGGTCTTACATTCTAGACACGAGATCTAACCAATCCCTTTGAAATGAAGACATCGAGGAATTACGCAAGTTTTGTCCAATCATTGAGACCCCAGTACACCACACAGTTTTATACCTTATATGGAACTATTCTATTCCAAAAACACTGCAGCCCCGAGCCTCCAGGCCCCACCTCACCCTTGGGAGAAAACCACAATCTGAGGAGTCTTCACCAAGTCTATCCCACTCACTTTCCTACCCCTCACCCTGAAGGGTGGGGAGGAGGTTGGGGAGGGAGGACTATGCTGTATCCCTTGGTTTTTCTTCCCTTTCCTCTTCTCTGCTTATCAAAATACAAATCAGTACCACCATCTGATTTTCCTAGATGCCAGTGTTCTTTCCAAAGTCCAGGGCACATGCTTTCTATTCTGTACTAATGAGAAGACACCTTCCTCAAAATCCTTTCTTTTGAGGTCTTTAAGAAGGGTCTACCTCTTAACTAGATTCCCCACCCCCATGCCTCACTCCTCTACACTCCTTACTTTCCTCCTGCAACTGGACTACCATAAGATGATTTAATAGATTTTTTCCCCAATTCATTTTTTTCATGCCACCCTAACATAACACCATACAGAGCCTGTGAATGGCTGAATAAAAAGCCTTAAGAGCAAAAACCACAGCTCAGAAAAGGATAAGATCTTCTTTCCAAAAGCTTCAAATTAGGGTGTTTGGTTGTTTTGTTCATTTTTTTTTTGAAGGGGGTGGTATTTGTTGTAGTGTCATTTTTAGTGTCATACATATATTTAGAAGTTTTTTTGTACTATAATTAACATGATTCTTCCAGTTTCTGGGTTGGAGCTGGGGAAATACACGCATATACACACATATAATTGTTGTGTGTTCATCCTTCGTTTTCAAAGAAAACCATGACATCAGAGAAAAGATGACATGACTTGCACGGGACTTTGTTTTGAATAAGGGAGGGATGTGCAAGGTCACCAGCCTCACTTTCTCCTCCTGAGCCATCTGGATCTGAAATGGACAGACCGAGACAGGCACAGGCAAGAGTTAATTGAGAATTTAGGAGTGTCTTTATTAGCCAGAGGCTGTCCACAAAGGTGGCAGCCCTGAACAAAGGTGTGTGTGCCTTTTAAGCATCTTAGCACTTCCCGGTACACCTTGTGGTTCCAATAGCACACATTTTTCACAGAACAGTTTTGACAGGGGTTCCTAGGTGCTGGTAGGCAAGGGGTACAACAGAGAGGGGGGGCCCAGGCAACTGCTAGGCAAAGGGGTACAACAGAAAATGTAGCCACTAACAGTAAGTGGCTACTAGGCCCAACCCTGCCTAGAAACTCAACAGACATTTCTCAACCCAGGGACTCTGGGGGGGAGGAGAAATAATGTCCACTTCAAATCCAGTGACCAGATATTCATCAGGATGACTGGAGATGACCCAGGATGCAATGGGAGACCTTGGCCTTTTTCTCCTAAGGCCTATTCAGGTACTTAGAGTGAAGCGACATGCATTCAGTGAATAGGCATGTTTAAGAAGTAATCAGGGAAAGGGCCCTTTAATAAACAAAAGAAAAAAATGAATAAATCAAGCTGGGAGGGAAAGAGCAACAATTATTATTGAAAATCACTCTTAAGCCAGGAGGGTCCAGAAAACAGCCCTTATGTGGAGCTTCGGCAGGGACCTATTGTTACAGTCTACTACCAGACCAGACTGACAAAAAAAAAGTTATTCAACATAGTTACATTGTTCCCATTTTTTTGCAAATAAGATACAAATAAGCAACATTCTGGGTCATGAACTTGACTCCCTCACAGCTAGAGCCTCAGAGGCACTGAATTAATCCTTGATGAAATTGACTGAATTACTCCAAATTGTTGTTAATTTCTCCTCCACCCCCAACCAGTTTCTCACATATCCTCCTCAAACCAAAAAAAAATATTAATAATTTTGATAATTTTTAAGTAGCCTTATGTTCAACTTGGCCCCCAAATCCCAACCCAACATTATCTGCAGGTATCTTTATATTGCTAGTCCCCAGCATTATACCTGGTCAGTGTCTAATTGATGCTTCCTGATTGTTTCAGATAGTAAGACAAAGGCAGAGATTTTTAACTTTTTTTTTCCAAGGTGGGCCTATTGAGAAGTCTGGTGAAGTCTTTCCATCCCTTCTCAGAATCATGTTTTTAAATGCATAAAATCCAATTCATAAGATTGAAAAGAACTTTAATTATACAGGGATACAGCTATCAAAATATTATTTTTAAATATACACTCACAGGCCCCCAGTTAAGAGCCCCCATTCTAAAGTGAATGCAATTCTAACAATTTTTAGTAGAGGCATTTGCTAGTTATGCCACTCACTACATCTGCAACTAAAAAAGTGAGTGAAAGGACTCACATATAATGCATATTATACATATATATATATGGCTATATTATTAGTGTTTTCAAGAAGCTAACTCCTAATTTTATTTATTAATGGAGGGAGGGGATGCTCAAAGTAGATTAGCTGTTAATTTTTTCAAACTAAAGTTAGTTAAGTTTTCATTTCTTTGGTTCTTCAATAAAAATAGTACTTTAATGGTTAAGTATTCAATAGATGTCTTATAAAATAAATAAAATTTCTTGGATAAACACCCTAATAAAATTTGTTGTCTTAACCTAGGTTACTGAGTAAGCTTTTCTTTGAGGCAATCAGTGACTTAGAGAGGCATCATTGCACAATGACTATAGGACCATTATCACACTATGAAACTGCAAATCCAAAAATAAAAACTAATCCAAAGTAATTATTGCATGAGAGCCCTTGAGGGCTAGAACCAAGATGGCAGAGAGAAGCTAAGAAGTTGCCTGAGCTCTCCCCATTTCCCCTCAAGAACAACATTAAATCAAGCCTCTAAAATGGATTCTAGAGCAATAGAACTTGCAAAAAGATGTAATGAAACAATTTTCTGTCTTAAGATTACTTAGAAGGACTTCAGGAAACACTTCTCTCACGAGTAAAAGGGGAGCGCAGCCCAGCAAAGACAATGACCATGAAAACTCTTCACCATAGCACAGATCAGCACCTGACGCCCTTCAGTCCTAGCTCAACAGATCAGTGGCACAGCAGGCCAGCTATGAGGTCACCAGACCCACTGCAAAAGGCAAGTTGCCAGTACCATAAACCAGATACCAACAAGCTCTACTAGGTTGGGCTCCACCATCAAAAACTCAAGAACTAGCTTGCAGAGCAAGGTAAGCTTCGTTACTTGCTTCAGGCACAAGGACTTGGGTAAGTCATGGGATGGTGAAGTAATGTCATGAGATAGTGAAGTAATGGCATAAGTTCAGCCTTCACATGATTGTGGTTACAGCCTTTAAATATCCTGACCCTCAGTTGAATAAATGGAGTTGTCTTACATCCTGCCTCCTGCCTCATTCATTGCTTCTAAGGACAGAGGGTCTTGCTGGTCAAGACCCTCTACCCAAGGAGTTCCTAGATAAAAGGAATCCTACAACTCTCTACAGAAAAGTATGCAAACCAAGAAAGGTTATACACTTTTAATTATAGAAATCTTCAAAAAAAAATCTTCATTATCAAAGATGTTTTTAATAGTATTGTATTTTGGGCAGCAAATACACATACACGACTATAAAATTTTCTTCCATGTACATTGACTATTAAATAGTTAATATTGTTAGTGATGACTATTTATACCTTTTAATGCACTACCTAGTCCAGTGATTGGCACATAATAAGTGCTTGATAAATGTTTATTGATTAATTATAAATGAAAACTCAGACTCTAGCTGTGTGGTCTTTGGCAAATCACTTAACTCTTGCCTAAAATTAGAGAAGGAAATGGCAAACTACTCTAGTATCTTTGCCAAGAAAACCCCATGGACAGTTGGTCCACTGGGACACAAAGAGTTGGCACAACTGAACCAAAAAATACTTGTTTGATCCATTCAGTGATAATGAACTCATACTAGGTGCCTAAGTGATATTTTGAATGTCTTCCTTCATTAGATATATTTTTGCTATACATGTACTCAACTTCAATTCAACAGACTTGAAACCTCTACTTAATGTTTGGTAGACATTATAATGAGCTCTTAAAATTGAAATCTGAGATTCTAATTTGAATGATTTCAGGCAAATCATTTCCCTTCTCTCATTCTCAGTTCCTTTTTCCATGAAATAAGTGGGACTAGTGAGTCATCTAGCTTCAAAATCTTGTGGTAATTAAGTCCTCTGTATCTGCAGTGATGTTTGTAGTTTTAAAAATAGGCAGAGTAGAAATTTGAGGCAGGTACTTTTTCTTTAAAAGGAAGATATGATGAACTCCTTTCTTTCCTATAACTGTGGTGGGATTCTTTATGAAGTTACATGGATGAGACTAAACGTTTGAACAAGGACCTTCAGTGAGAATGGTGAGATGTATTGATAGGACCGATAAGAACACTTACCTGGCAGTTTATTGCCTTATACATACAATACATTAAAGGTAGAAATGACCAATTCAATCTGACATTAAAAGCACGACATCCCTCTTTAAAGTTTATTAACAAATGTATGTGCTAAAATTAAAATAGAACCTTTGTTTTGATAGTGTGACAGGGCACATGCAGAGTTGTCTTTCTTGCCAGGTATTTGAGCTAGCTCAGCTCTTGGAAACCTTGGGAATGAGAAGTCCCTGGATGCTCCCAGTCTGCCAGGTTTAACTCAGCAGTAAAAGACTGCAGTATTTTGGGGGAGGTGATAGCATTTTTGGGCACTGGCAGGAAGAGCAGATGACTTGGGACCTTTAAAAAGGGAGTGATTCCGTCCTTAAAAAAAAGTCTTCAAAAGAAGCTGAAATGGAAAAGCAAAACATTGCTTTTCTGTGCACTCAACACTCTCATCTTTCAATGCTGCCTTTTCACTGGCTGTCCCCTATGACAGAATAGAGAATGTCGAATGGAGTACAGAAGTAGTAGGAGTAGTGGGTTCAAGTGCCTTCAATCCTGCTGCACCCAGCACAGTTCCAATTAGACAATACATTTTCAAAAGTATAAATTAAAAAGAATAATATATGGGAACCTTTCTACCAATGTCACACAGTTAGGTTTCAGCATTTTTTTGTTTTGTTTTTAAATAGAAGATAGAGGTTCATATCTCACCTCAGATACTACCTTTGTAACATGAAAAAGTCACTTCCCTGGGTTTCAGTTTTCTCATCTTTAAAAATGAGGGGGTTGAGCTAGATGGCCTTCTGTGTGAACTGTTTCTGTGGTGCTTTTTGGTATATTTCAATTTTTTCAGATTATGAGCTTCGGATTCATGATGTTATGTTGAAAGAAAGGTAAATGTTCTTGTACCTCTATATTTCATGATGCAGTGACATATTCAGTATCATATTTATAAAATATAGTCATTCTTGGTAATATATCAGTGATTCAGCCACATTCTTTAAATAATTTCTAGATGAGAAATCTTCAACACTTAAATGTGTTCATATAGATTTGTGGAAGAAAACATTAACTAAGAGAGCATGTAATAAAGAAAGAGCACTGAATTTGGAATCAGAAAAACCCGATTTTTTTTCTTTTCTGCTTGTCTTGTATAACCATGTAAAAGGTATTTAAACTCCCTTAATCTCCATTTCCTCGACTATAAAATGGGAACAATATGTGCTCCATTAACCTACCTCACAAGCTTATTGTGAAGTTATGAGATAAGGTATATGAAAGTACTTTATAAACTATAAAATGCTCTGCAAACTCCAGCTGGCTGTGACTGGCACTCATTTCTGTGCCTTTTATTCCTTTACAGATTCTATGTATCTTATCTAATCTGATTTCTCATAGACATCTATGGTTGACCTTATGTCCCTCTGTTAATAGCATGAGGGCAGGGGACAAGTATGGAAGTCACACAGGACATAGTGACTTTGATTTCAAATACACACACACACACACACACACACACACATGCACAGTCTTATATAATAAGTAATTGGGGCTTTATGGAAGGAAACTGTTGCTGGTGAACTGAAAATCACTAAGATCTAAGTGACTGGCAACGTCAGAGTGAACTGGTAAATTTGGGGAAAAGCAGATAATCTACCTTGGTTAATGTTTGATAGAGGAAGAATAAAATAGCTGGTAAAAGTGGGTTACTGGATCTTAAAAGATTCCTAATTTGTAACAATTTGAGTCAATATGATTAATGTAAAAGTGCTGAATTAAACGGCAATGGCTTAAATCATTATAATAGGATAACAAATGTAAAACACTGTAACGTTAAGGAAATCTGAAGATCTTCCCTGCCCCTTCATAGGCCCACATGACCTGCTTTGAGCTTTGGCTCGGCCCAAAGCCTGATGAAGCCCATGGTGGGAGAAACAGGAAGGGTGTAGCAGGAAGAAAGAGTGAGGTGGAGCTGAGAGAGAGGCAACAGGCGGAGCAGAACAGAGCAGAGCAGCTAGCCTGTGTGAGAGAAGGGCATTTTGCCCAAGGGAGCTTGTTTGTGGGGAAGCCTGACTGAGAAAAGGTTTGGGCATGGTGGTTCTCCCTCTATTGGTAATGTGTACAAAATTCCTTTTTATCATGCTGGAATTGTCTTTCTGATGTCTAAATAAATATTTTGGTTTCATCTTTCAGAAAGAGAATTTATATTTTGTGAATTTACCCTGGAAATATGCCTACATATCCATAGTGGCTGCTGTGGGCATCACATTGGCACTACAAATACTTTGCAAACCTTAAAGCTCTATATAAATGCTTACTATGTATAATGACATTTGGGAAATTTAATTCTGGATTCCACTGGATTTGAATGTACCCTGAAAACAGTATCCTTAGAGACTTTGGAGACACATTATTACATGGGATAATGTACCTATAATTGGAAGGAGTCTTGGAAATCATCTAGTCCAATGTCTTCATTTTATTGATGACATAACAGATCTAGAAAGGAGAAGTGCCAAAACTCACAAAGGTTAAGTAAATAGCAAAGGTGGGAAATGAGGCATGCCCCTTTTCCTCTTAGGCAGATGGACATGCCCTTCTCCCTGGCTTGCACATGAATGTACTTATTTGGGATGCTTAATTATCTCCCCCAAAGTGACTTTTAGGTCAGTCTTGAGTCATGGAAGTTACTACAGATGGGCAGAAGCCTGTTCAACAGGCTGACTTTAAGTTTCTTACAATCATTTGCTTGGACAAGCATTCCTCTCTACTCTGCAATTTAACAGTGGGCTACCAAGCAGGCTCCTTTTTGGAAATCTCCTCTTCAACCCTCAAAAGAAACCCATAAGTTTTGCCAAAGCCGTAGAGGTCAAAGGCCTAGGCTACTAGGTCAAGGGAATGTTGAGGGCCAGGGTGGAGTGCTGTGGACAAGATCAGGATAGACCTTCCAGGGAAACTGTTCTTTGAGACTGTGCTCATTATGGCTCTTCAAGGCTCCCCCTCCCCCCATGTTGCTGTCTCTGTGAGACAAACAAGAGAATTACAGAAAACAAGGGATATGTAAAATAGATGCCCTCTAGGCTAACAGTCTTTAAGACAATAAGACTGATCAAATCAATAAGACAGGAGATGAACAGAATGTCATGTAGACTTGCAGTTTCTGTCTATATATACCCTGACCCTCAGATCAATAAATGGAGTTGGCCTATCTTCGCCTGCCTCCATGTCTTTCTTCTTCACCACTTCACCGAGCCTCGTGGGGATGAAGGTCGTACACTACAAGGGAACATCCCACAATTGAGGCTAAGAGCAGTTAATTAAAAGGCTAAAAAATGCTGAAGCTAAGATCTAGAACTGGTAAACAAATAGTATCTTTTCTCCCCACCAATTACAGCTAGGGGAAGTCCAAAGAGGCAACTGACAAGACAGGCTCAGAAAGAATACTACAGAGTATAAAATCTACAGGAGTGGACTTTCAGAACTATGTGGGCTCTCATTTCATATAGGGTCATCCAACTTCACAGGCCTGCCACTGGGGCACTGAATTGATACACTGAGAGGGCCAAAGGGAACCACAGCAACACTTGTAAGCAAAGAGCTGGGAACCAGAAAGATTCCCAGCAGTTGAGGAAAGACTAAACAATTGTGGTATATCTAACAGCTAAGGAGAACTGCTTGCTTCTTCTTTGCTTGGCTCACTTTGTGAAGTGGTACCACTCATTCCCAAACTCCTCTCTATTTGGGAATAGCTTTCTCATTATTTAACACCCTTATCGCCACAGCTCAGGGACAAAAGTTTCCTTTTGTCTCCTTTCTGCAGTCAGGAAAAAAGGATGAGAAAAGAAACTGTCTCAGGCAACAGGTTCCAAAAACTAACTCCAGCTGATTTTCAGCCTTTCTCCTAACCATGATTAAGTCTAGGTTTTGGTTTGGACTTACAGGCTCACTCTGATTTGGGGAAGCTATAAAAATGTTGATCAATAAAAATTTCTTTTCTATCTGACTCTGAGCCCCAATACTGGGAATGTTCCCCCAAAATATGAAATTTATCTCTTCCCATGGGTAACTCACTATCTATTTGCTTCCCTGGTATGAACACAGAAATCAGTACAGTAATAACCACAGTCTTAGAGAAAATCAGTTTCCTTAAAGCAAATGGAAAAATAGAATGCAAACAGACTTAAAGAAAAAAAGATTAGTGCCTGGCACAGTGGTGCACACCTATAACTAAACAACTGGGGAGCCTGAGACTGAGGGAATCTCTTGAACTTGGAGTTCTGAGCTTTGGTGGGCTATGCTGATTGGGGTGTGCCCTAAACTTGGAATCAATATCACAAGCCCTCTGCAAGGGGTGGGAGGGAGAGAGGGGTCTCCAGGTTGCCTAAAGAAGGGGTGAACTTGCTCAGGTCAGAAACAGAGGAAGTCAAAACTCCCCAGATGATGAGTAGTGGGATCAAGCCCGTAAGTAGCACTTCCAGCCTGGGTGACATAAGGAGATGCAGTCTTAGAAATAAAACAAACACAGATTAGTAAAGTCTGTTCCTCATTTCCAACAGAGATCCAATGTAGACTTTGCCAGGTTCTGCTTCTGCAGTGTAAGGGGTGACAGACAACCTCTGCCTTGTTCTGGCTGGCTTACACTCCACCTCCATCCCACAGTCCCAAATATCAAAGTCACAGCGTTCTCTGCCCTTTGCTCCTACTGGTTTCCCCTTTACAGAGGGTGTGGCATCTGTAAGGAGTGGCACCATTTCTTCCAAGGTTTCTCCCTTCTCTACTTCCTTTTATATAATGCCCAAGTTTCCCCAGCCATCAGGGTTTGGCAATAACAGGCAGTGAATGGGCAAGGCATTCAAGATAGTGCAGAGTTCAATTGTTCAAGGACTGAAACAGGAAAGAGAGGAAAGTTGTAGGCTACTGCAAGAGGGTTAGGCTGGGAGAGAACAGAGGTCACAGTGAGTTAGACAAACCGGGTAAGGCACAAGGTATTGCTCAAGGTATAAGAAAAGATGGGATGAGAAAAGACGACCATACGACAAAAGTATTTTTGCATTCATCAACAGTTTTTAAAAGCTAGCATTTAGGATATAAGTCTTTAAGGTTTGCGAAACCTTATGTCACCTCATTTGATCCTCACAACAACCTTGTGAGGTAGGTGCTATAAATTCCCATTTTACAGATGAGGAAACTGAGGCTGTGAGGTTAAGTGAGGGAGCCGGATCCACACAGCTAAGTGTCAAAGGAAGGGTTTGAACCAAAGTCTTCCCGACACCAAGTCGAGCACATTTTTACCTACAATACACCACAATGGGACTCTACAAAACAACGCCTAATGTAAAGAATTCCTCTTTGATGAAATCTACTTTTAACTTGGTCATTTTAAAGAGGAAAGATTCTTTATGCAAGTGTTTCGGAAGCTGGAATAGGGATCCCTTTCCTTACTCCTAGCTGATCTGCATAGCCGCAGAGCACCCTGCTCTGGAAGACCCTCCAAAACACCAAGGTCCAAACCGGCTTACAACTCCGTGGGCACTGCCCATTTCCGTGGGCTTCGGCCTCCCACCGCTGCCAGAGCGCTGTCTCCTATCGCCCCCTCACGGTGTGAGTAGGCATCGCTAACATTTCTATTGCCCGGAGGACTCGCAGGGGCAAAGCCCGTCCTTTAGCGGGCACCCCGTCTAACCTGGCGACGGCACGCACTGTAATACTAATGAATAATGAGGATGGTCGCTTAGCGGTTGGCAAGGGGCTTTATAAATATCCCCTTTTGATAGTTAACAAGAGTGCCAGGCACTGTGCCAAGCACTCCATAATTCTCATTTGATTCACACCAGTTTCCGGAGGGAGGTGGCATTATTATCCCCATTTCATGGCTGAGGAAACGGAGGCAGGCAGAAGTGCAGCCCGGGGTCCCACAGCTGTGAAATGTCCGAGGCAGAACTTGAACTCGGATCTCCCTGACTCCCTGGTTTGGCTCTCGATTAGAGAACGTGGCCCTCCGTGTCCGCGCCTCCCAGGTTCCTTCCACTCCCGGATGATCCCTCCACGGGCACCGGGTCCCTTCCCCCGCCCCAGCCTTCATCCCGGTTCGGTTCTATCCAGTAATAACAGGTGCGCTTCAGTTCTCCCCCATTTCCTGGAGAAATGAAGGCTCGAACCGGGCTGGCGTGGGCAAGAAGCAAAGACGGATTACCCAGGGATGGGAAAACCCCGCCTTTGGGAGACGTGGAGGAATACAAGGGAAAAACTTGGAACAAGCAAGTTCTCGCCTCCACCCACAGCGCTGAGCGAGCGCGTGGGGCGGGGCTTGAGGAAATCTTCAGAAACATGGCTTCTTGTGATTGGATGAGAGGCCTGCCCATCAAGCTCTCTCCAGAGGCCCCAGAGAGTGCACCGTGCGCGTGCGCGCCAGGCAGAGGGGCGGCCGGAGGCACCTAGTTCGTCCGGCGGCTCGGTGCTCGCTGGCGGGGGTTCTCTTCTCCCGGTCATCATGAAGAGAGGAGAATCCCCCGGGGAGACCGGAAGTGAGGGGCACGCTCAGCTGGGATTCTGCGTCCTCAGCGGCCTGCCAGGCTCGGGAAAGTCTACCCTCGCCCGCTCCCTGCGCGACCAGCTGAGGCGGCAGCAGGGCTGGCACGTCGCGGTCGTCTCGTACGACGACATCATCCCCGAGACGTTCCTCGAGGCCGAGAGCTCCCAGCTGCTGGTTCGTAGAGGCTCGGTCCCGGCGGACCCCGGGCCGGCCGCTCTCGGGTTCTCTGTGGGCTTTGGGTTCCTCTTCGGTCCCGGTAAAGGAATCCCCAGGGCTGGCCCCGAGCGCTGGGCCGGGGCTGCTCAGTTTACCCTCCTTTTCCTGGGTGGGCTCCAGAAGTCATTGATCTCCCCCCCTCCGGGACGCCCCTTCCCCGGGAAAGAGCCTCCTCCAGAACCCGCTGTGCACTGCAGAGACGGCCTGGCCCGCGCAAGGCTCCCGGAACCGGGGGTCCCACGTTGGGGGATGACCTAAAATGACACCGTCCTGGTGCATGTCTCCGTGGGGTGGGGGGGACGATACCCAGAGGCAGGCATGGACAGTAGGACTGCCCCATGGGACCTGAGTTCAGATTTGACTGAAGTGGCCCCGGAGGCAAGTCACCGAACCACTGTCTGCCTCGGTATCCCCGCAGCTGTCAGATCCGGATAATAAAAGCACCCAGCTCGCAGGGTGGATGTGAGAATGGAAGGAGACGGTATTTTAAAATGCTCCGCAAACGTTAAAGTGTCATGTAAATGCTGTTATTAATGTTTAAAAACAAAATAGGATTGCACATGATACCGAAATGCAGTTATCAATGTTTTTTAAAAATAAGTTAACGGACCCTAGGTTAAGAACTCCCCATCTAAACCAATGCCCTCAAAACTGAGGCTCAAGAGAGGTTAAGTCTCTGCCCAAGGAAGGTAGTAAGCATTTATTAATCATCCACTATGTGCCAGGTACTGTGTGAAGTTATTTACCAATATCTCATTTAATTTTCAAAACCAACTTGGGGAGTAAGTGCTTTTATGATTCACTCCATTTCCTAGCTAGATGGAGGTTGTGATTTGACAGAGGTCGCACAGCTAGTGTCCGAGGCCAGATTTGAACTCTGGCTTTCCTGACTCCAAGCCCAGCATTCCATCCCCTGTGCTGCCCAGCAGCCTCTAGGTAGCTTACAAAGGTAAGCTCCGTAGCTAGGGTTAGAATCTTGGTCCTTTGATACTGGATCCTTGGCTTCTTAGGGTTGGTTGTCTTGATTCTGGTGTCGGTAGTTTGCATTCATTTAGCTCACTAGAACCTGTAAACCCTCTTCCCCATGTGAGGTAGGTGGTGTGCCCTGTTACTATCTCCATGTTGTAGGTGATAATAGCTAACATTTCCATGGGACTTACTGTGTGCCAGGCAGGCACAGGGCTAAGGGCTTTACAGTCACTATGTCAATTTGATTCTCACAACAACTCTAGGTAGTAGGTGCTACTATTATTCCCATTTTATTAAGAAACTGAGGCAAACAGGTGAAGTGGCTTGGCCGGGGTGCAGCTGGTCACGTCTGAAGCTGGAGATAGGCTTGAGTCTTCCTGACTTCGGGGTGGGCGGGCGCTCTGTGCACTGTATTTGAGGTGCCTTCTAGCACCTCAAAGATGTTAAGGTCTTTTGTCTTTTTTTGGGCTGAAGCCCATTTCTTCTTCAAGATTCATTCTCTTGTATGCCATTTGCTGTGGTTTTGGGTTATTTGTTCTTTACAAGCTGGATCCCTGATCTTTTAGCAGGTGGTTATCTCCTGCCCATTTAGAAAGATACTTTAGCCAAAGTGGGCACACAGGTTTACTCTGTAGGATGTGTTGTGTTGGATTTACCATAACCCTTGGATGGTGGTGTGGATGGCATAACTTGGGCCTTCTCTTACCACTATATTTCTAAGGCTTATGAAATAATGTTGCCAGTGTGCCGTTCATCCCTGGGACAGCCTCAGAATTATTAGTTGCTTTTCCTAGCCATGTGTTTTTCCCCATCTTGTTTTGTAGATGCCATTTCTCTTTTTTTCAATTTGGAGAGTATTTTAGGCACACAAAACTCATTGTGTTTGCATAATCCCTCCTAGGCTGTCTTGCTACAGTTGTATTATTAATTTTGGAAAGTCTCTGAGTCTGTCTCTTGCCTGAATTAGTGATAGAGCATTGGTAAAGAACAAATTTCTCTGAGTTTGGCATCTTTGTCCACTATAACCCGCTTTAAAGCTCATCACCTATTATTGAACATCATATGTTTTGTCTTTTATAGCCGTCCCAGTGGAAATCATTCCGACATGAACTTTTGACCTACCTTGAACATTTTCTGATGGCCATCATTAATGGATGCAAATTATCTGCCCCACCCTCGAGGACAGAAGTCATGTGGGAAAGTTTTGTCAGCTGCTTGAAAGATCAAGATCTTGTATCTTCTGGAACTGGAAAGGTCCAGGGTTATTGTTTAACCAATGCAGCTCTGTCTCAACCTTTGTATCTAATCTTGGATGATAATTTTTATTACCAGAGCATGAGATATGAAGTCTACCAACTGGCTCGAAAATGTAATTAAATGTACTTTTTCTTATATCTTGGTAGCTAGGTGATGTAGTAGGCAAAGTGTTGAGCTTGGAATCAGGAAGACTTGAGTTAAAAACCTGCCAGAGATACTTCCTGAAAAAGTCATTTAAATTCCATCAGCCTCAATTTCCTCATCTGTAAAAAGGGGTTAATAATAGCAGCTACCTCATAGGGTTCTTGTGAAAAATCACATGAGATGACATACATAAAGCACTTTGCAAACCTGAAAGTTCAATATGAATGTTAGCTTTTATGAAGCTGATGGTGATCTTAGGCAGTATTTTGAATTCCCTCAACCCTGGCAGTGCTTTAGTTCTCTTAAGAAGTATGTCAAATTCCCAGCGATCAGAGCTGGAAGTAATGATTTTTTGGAAGCCAAAATAATTTTTCACATCTTATAGTTATTGCACACATTTTCTTAAAAATCATGCATCATAATTTCTGATTTGAAACATTTACTTACGAATATTTTTCTTTTAACTCTTCAGATTCCTCAGGCTTTTGCCAATTATTTTTAGATTGTCCAATTGAGTCCTGCCTAGAAAGGAATAGGCAGAGAAGTAAACCAGTACCTGATGAGATCATACTGCAGATGGCAAGAAAGATAGAATCTCCAAACATTCAGAAAAATGCATGGGAACACAACAGTCTCACTGTTAGGAGTACCGGATCTGACTATGACAACAAGTATGTTTTGGGGGTCAAGGCTTTTGCTGGAATATTTTATTAGATATTACATCTCTGAATGTAGTCTTGAGACAGACACCCTGTAGTGATTACTTATAACAAACAGTGGAGTTGATACCAGTTCATTTAAAATTCTGCCCAATAGCTTTGTAGTTATATAGATTATAGGACAGCTAGACCGATTCATATTTATGCACTCAAGCACTGTGACAGTTGTGTACTTCTTGCCTACTAGAGCCTGTGAGTTCCCTCTCCTTCTGCCCCACCTTAGCAATGGGTAAAACACTTTTTTCCCTACAGTTTAATTCACTAAACAAACATTTATTGAGTAGAAACTGCAAGTTATTAGAGAAAAGACACATGCAAATAAGTTAGAATGTGAAGATGTAAAGAAGCTGATATAAGAAATATGAAAAGGGAAAGTGCCCCTTTCATTAGGGAGGGGAGTAGAAAAGATTTCAGTGGAAGATGGAGCATCTGAAGGTAACAGTGAAGGAGGAGAATTATTTCATCAGGTAGAGCTTTAAAGAATATGTTTGAGGCTTACTGGTACCCTGCATCAGAAGTGTCAAACTCACAGATTCAATGTAATTGAGAAATGTTTAACAAAACAAAAATACAGCATAATATAGATAATGTTCATTTGTGGTTTTCTAAGTTAATAGGCTGCTCATAGGGAACCATTTCTATTTGCTTGACACACCTGCTCTACATGATTGTGTGGGGTGGAAAAGGGTGTAGGGTGAAGCAAGATTGACAAGGCCAGAATCAGGAACGTGTATTTTATCCAGGGAAGAGAGCTAGGGAAGACTTTTGAGAGGGCTCATGGTATCAAGGAGGTTTTGGCAGCTCCGTGGAAGAGTTGGCGAGGGAAGAGCCTAGAGTCAAGGCAGTGGTTGGAGTTGATTGTAGTAGTACGGGCGAGGTAATAAAGACCTCAAGGAGGCCGATGTCAGTGTGCATAGAGAGGACAGGAATATTGGGGAGATGCCACAGAGCTGATGGAAGGTTTTTGAGATCTTCTAGTCAGGGCTTCTTAAACTTTTTCCTCTTGTAACTTTTTCAGCATTCTTAAATTGTGGGTCACGCAGCCCCATATGAGGTCAAGACCCACACGGAGTCTTTCTGTTACTCAGGGTCCTTATCTATGAGATGGAGATAATACTCTGTCTAATACCTACCTCACACAGCATCACGGGGTCAGGTGAGGTATCTTTGTCAAGTACTTTGTGGACCGTAAATCATTACATAAATGTCAGCTGGATGTTAGAGCATCAATGAGACTTGTCAGCTGGTTGGATGGAAGGGCTTGGGGAGAGAAAAGACTAAAGATGACTGAGTGTTCAAGACTGTGTAATAAGGAACATTTTGGTTCCATAAATAAGTAAGGAAATCAAGGAAAGAGATACATTTTGGACAAACAAGGAGTTTATTTGTAGATATGTTAGTTTGTGTGGTTGGAGGGAAATCCAGGTAAAGGTGTCTGGCCATCTATTTAAAATATAGGCCTGGAATTAAGGCAAGAAATCAGAGCTGGAGATACGTGTGTGTGTGTGTGTGTGTGTGTGTGTGTGTGTGTGTTTGTTTGTGTTTCTTTGCATGTCCTCTGAATAGATAGGGAGAAGATAAGACCACTAAAGCAGAGAGTTTAGAAAGAGATGGTGACCAAGGAGAGGCTTCAGGAACACCCATCCCTAGGGAAGGAAGAAAGATGATAAAAGTGAAGACTGAATGGAGTTGTCATGCAAAGAAGAGAAGACCAAGGTGAGAATATGAAGAAGGCAGAGTCATCAAAGATCAAATGCTGCAAAGAGGTTGAGGATGAAAATTAACGAAAGATTGTTGGGTCTGATAACGAAGACTTGGTCCTTGGAGACCTTGAAGAGAGCGGTGGACTGTGGAGAGAACTGTGGACAGAAGCCAGACTGCAGTGGATTGAGTAATGAATGGCTAGCAGAAAAGGAGATTTGGAACAGTTTAAGGGGCCACAAGGTGGTGCAATGGATAGAGCATTGGGCCTGATGTCAGCAAGATATGAGTTCAAATCCAGCTTCAGGCATTTACTAGCTCTGTGACCTTGGGCAAGTCACTTAACCTCATTTGCCTCAGTTCCTCGTCTATAAAATGGGGGCACACTGGAGAAGGAAACAGCAAATTACTCCACTGTCTTTGCCAAGAAAACTCCATGACATGTCCATGGGATCATGAAGAATTGGACTTGACTAAATGACTAAACAATAACATGGAGAGAATGTGCTGCTTATAAAAAGTTCTTATGCATTCATAAGGGTTAAGTAGCACAGATGTGGAGGGATGCTGATAGCAAATCCAGCGATAACAGTATTGATAGAGCACTTTAAGATTTGCCAAGGCTTTGTCTGCATTATCTCATTTGATGCTCTATAACTCTGTGAAGTAGGTGCTATTATTTACCTCATTTTATAGATGAGGGTAAGTGACTTGCACCCAGAGCTATAAGGTTTTGTTTTGTTTTGTAAATAGTATTTTATTTTTTATCAAGTACGCATAAAGATAGTTTTCAACATTCTAAATTTATCCCCCTCCCCAAGACAACAACCAGTCTGACGTAGGTTATATATGTGCACTCATGTCAAACGTATTTCCACATTAGTCATGTTGTGAAAGAACGAAATCAAAACAAAAGGGAAAAAGTGAAAATAGTCTGCTTTGATCCACATTCAGACTCCATAGCTCTTTCTCTGGATGTGGATAGCATTTTCCATCATGAGTCTTTGGATCATTGTATTCTGAGAGGATCTAAGTTTATTATAAATGTTGATCATTGCAAAATATTGCTGTTACTGTATACAATGTTCTGCTTCTCCTTACTTCACTCAGCATCAGCTCATATACATCCAGGTTTTTCTGAAGTCGGCCTGTTCGTCATTTCTTACAGCACAATAGTATTCCATTCCATTTATATACCATAACCTGTTCAGCCATTCTCCAGTTGATGGGCATCCCTACAGTTTCCACATCTTGGCCACCACAAAGAGAGCTGCTTTTATTTTTTTTTACATATAGGTTCTTTTCCCTTTTTTATGATTCTTCGGGATATAGACCTAGTAGTGGTGGTGTTGCATCAAAGGATATGCACAGTTTTATATCCTTTGGGCATAGTTCCAAATTGTTCCCCAGAATGGTTGGACCAGTTCACAGCTCCACCAGTGATGCATTAGTGTTCCAATTTTCCCACATCATCTCCAACATTTATCACTTTTCTTTCCTGTCATACTAGCTGATCTGATTGGTGTGAGGTAGTACCGCAGTTGTTTTTAATTTGTATTTCTCTAATCAGTAGTGATTTTAAACTTTTTTAAAAAAAATATGACTATAGATAGCTTTAATTTCTTCATCTGAAAACTGTCTATTCATACATATCTTTTGACCATTTATCAATTGGGGAATAACTTATTATAAATTGGACTCAATTCTCTATATACTTGAGAAATGAGGCCTTTATCAGAAACACTGGCTGTAAAAATTTTTTTCCAGCTTTCTGCTTCCCTTCTAATCTTGGTTTCATGGGTTTTGTTTTTGTAAAACTTTTAAATTTAATATAATTAAAGTTATCCATTTTGCATTTCATAATGTTTCCTATCTCTTGTTTATAAATTCTTCCCTCCTCTATAGATCTGACAGGTAAACTATTCCTTGCACTCCTAATTTGCTTATGATATCACCCTCCATGTCTAAATCATGTACCCATTTGCTTCTTGGTATGTGGTGGCTGCAAGGTTTTTGAAGCAGGATTCAAACTCACCAACCTTTTGTTTAGTTTACTGATTTCCTCCAGAAGTGTTGCCCTTGAGTGTGAGTGATGGGAAGATGGTGAGGTCAGAGTGATTAGCTCCGTGATTAGTGATTGGGAGTAATGGGACCAGGGAGGTATTCAAGAGCGAACATTAATGCTTTGTTAAAAAAGCTAATTTCAGGGTCAAGATTGTGAAAGAAGTTAGGTGAAACAAGAGGAAGGAGAATGGGTTAGAAGAAGAGGGAAGACCTGAGAGACCAAAGGTTGTAAGATGCTAGTGAAGAGCAGGATGAACCTCCAATTGTATTTTAAGTGAGGAATGTCTTAGGTTTACTTATCTGTTACTTTTTGCTGAAACTCACTTCTGTAGCCCACCAGCCTTTATTCCAACAAGGAGCTAACCCATACCAAAGAGCAAGGGTGGAGTCCCAGCCCCGTGATTCTGGGCAAGCTCACTTTACCTCACCACTTCTATTTTACTGTCTCTAACTGCTACTTTATAGGGTTTTGAGATGAAGACATTTCATAAACCTTTCATTATTACATTACACCATGAAAGTATCACGTGATTTTAGATGCATATAACTTTAAGGTTGGTGTCATTGCTAGGCTTTGCAGGTGCTAACCCAAATTGATTGTATTGATCGCAGTATAGATCACCTCTGAATATAATCCACTCTCCTAAAATGAGATCTTTCAAAGGATATTACATATATATGTATGTGTGTGTATGTGTGTGTGTATATACACACACATATATATAATATATGGAGAGAGACAGATGCATATAGCAATACTTATGCATAGAAAAATGTCAGATATAGGTTAAGATTTTATACAAACTAGCTGTGGGAGGATAGCAGAGTGATATATTCAAACTATTAATATGGTTTCAAAAATTTCAGCAGAATTAACTGTTGCCTGTTCCCAGGAAAATGCCTAAATTTTGTTAAATTCTGATTCAGAGATCCTGTGATGTGCCAAGGTGGTCATACCCAGCCTCTTGAGGATATTTAGGATAGATATCTTTGACAAGATGCAAGGGAAAATAATAATAGCAATAATAATACCTTTTACATAAACTTACTCTGTGCCACACACTGTACAATAAAGCACCATACTGAATGTCTAAACAGTTATCTCATTTGAACCTGGAAACAATGTTGAAGGAGGTAGGGGCTATTCTTATTTTACAGATGAGAGAACACAGGCAAACAGGATAGGTGACTTGCTGAGGGTCACACAGCTAGTACATGTCTAAGGCTGAATTTGAATCCACGTCTTCCTGAGTCCAGATCTGTTGTGCTATCCATTGTGCTAGGTCACTTTGTAGCGTACCCCCCAGCTCTTACTGTGATCCTCAGTTAAATCTCTGAGTCATGTAGCCTCGAAATACCAATTTGCCAGCACTTGGAAACAAACCAACCACTAAATCAATGGGCAATATTTGTGTTTACCCACCTGCAATGAGTGGGACCATTTGAATTTCTATTTTCCAGTAAAACAGGCTGTGCTAGAAGTTGAATGTCATGTAGCAGAAGGTATACTGAGCTAGGAATCAGGAAACCTGGGTCCTAGTACTGGCTCTTCCACAGTCCAACACTGTGACCTTCACACTTTGAGATTTCTCAGTGAATTACAGACTTACCAAGGTTACCTCAAGTTTTATTTTTTTTCTGCTGAGAAAAATCTATAGCTTGCCCTCTGCCCGATTCCAATAAAAGAGAGTGAATGAACTCATACCTTATTTCCAGAAATCAAGGAGAGGAGCATTTTTGTCCTTTTTTTGTTTGTTTTTATAGGGCAAGAAGATGGGGTCATCTACACAAGTGTTAGAAAACTAGTAGGTACTTAATAATTATCAATCAATGTAGATTATTTAAAGTGAGTATTATTTACTGAAAGTGTTTATGCTAGTAGGCACTTAACTAATTGGTCTTTTGGGGAAGACTTTGATTTAAAAAACCTCTAATTTTTTTTGAAACCTAGTTTCATGACTTTGAGACTTAGTATTTTGGGGCTTTATCTTAGAAAGTTACTACAAGAAAGTATTTTAGTTGTAGAAGCTTGAACTACAACTTTTTTTCTTAAAACTGAACTTTATTGTCACTAAATATTAGTTCTTTGAAAAGTATTAATATTTCAAGTTTGTTTATTTAATAGTAAATTCTTTTACAGCACAGAAGTGACTGATTTACTGATTTCTGCTTTGAAGAATCCAGTAAAATGTTTTGAAGAAAATATGGAACAAAAGGTAATTCTTCCTTTATTTAAGTCTTGATTAGAAGGAATAGCATTTTATAGTTATGCTATGTATATAAATGGATTGTAAATAAAATGTTGACATCACGTACTAAGTAAAAAGTAATATTTATTCATATTGTATTTTTAAACATTCGTTTATGATAGTCACTTTATAAGAGTTTGTTCAGGAACATAATTTACAGTTTAGCTTGTTTTTGCACAATCTAAATGAGTCCCAAAACTATCTACCTTGAATTCTCTTTTGTTCTTCACCTTCCTCCTCCCCAGACTCTCTCTCTGGGTCTAGGCAGAACTAATGACATCTTGGCTTGGAAACTGTGACCCAGGAGTAACACTATTGCCCATCTTGTATACATGTTTACTTACAGAATCCTTCATTAGTGGTTTATTTTGATTTTTAAAAATTACATTGGGGCAAGTTCATTGATTATGAGTAGTATTTGTTAAATGAATGTCTAGTCAAGTTGGATTAGATATTATCTAGAGTGTAACACGAGTGGCATTTAAATGTTTGTTGAATGAATTAATATAGCAGCACTGTTTGTATTACATAGGAAAATGATCGAATTATTTGCTCAACAAATACTCTTCATCAGGCTGATCAGAAATTCAGAGGAATTATCTCTCAGACAATGAAGAAAGCCAAAGGTATATATTCATCAACTGTTTATTATGTATGAGTAAAATAAATCAGCCAGCTAAAAATATAAATCTTGTGACTTCTCATTTTCATTGCATCTCCAAAAACATCTGCCAAAATCCAAATGACTGCTCATTGAATATAACTTAGCTATATTTTCATGTAATTTCACATAACTTTGAATTGCAGACTACTAATGCAGGCCTCAAACATTATGTCCTACAAGTCTGAATTTATGATATAAATTGCTCCAAAGAAATTTCTGATATTTTCAGTGTGGGTGCTTCTACCAGTACAGTTTATAATTCATCTATGTCTTTTCATTCTCTGAGATTCTTGACTATGCTTTTCCATAAATCCTCCACATAGTATCTATCTGACAGGTAAATTGGGGGTGGTTTGTTTTGGAAAAACCATGTTTCATAAAATTCCTTTAAACAGAGAGCTGTACTGCCATGTGTAAACCTATTTCATCTTGTAAAATCTAGCCTACATTTTTCAGCATTAAAGAAAGTAAAGAACAATGGTGCTGGTTTAGCTTGCAGGATTAAAACAATGCCAGATTCAGTGCCCCAGAGTGTAGGAAAATGTACAGAGGAGCGAAACAGAAAAGGTAAAATCATCACATGTTTAATTTCTGGGCACTTTTATTAGTAGTTTACATTTTTTTGGTTTCTAAAGTGAAGATGAAATTGTAACAGGAAAGGGTATAACAGGAATACGTACCAAAATGGTTTTCCAGGTAACTTATGAGCCCAAGCCAAAACAGAAAAACACTGATCAGACTACCTTGATCATTGATAACCTTCAGGTAGTCTGTATTTCTGAAATTAAATACCAACTGGGAATTTCTTGTCCATCATTACATTTTATACCAGTAAGATAATAAATCACCCAAGTTAACTGTTGCCAAAATAAAGATTTCTTACATGTACGTTTCCATTTGGTAACAGTAAAATTATGAACTATTGTTTAAGTAAATTTCTTTTGTTTAAATAATTGCAGTTAATATTTCCTACATCATTCCTACAACATTTTTGTGTCTCCATGAAAACAGCACGAGTTTTTGACAAGTGACCATTATCATTATTTAGTCTGTTCCAAATAACTACTTTTCCCCCTCAGAGGTAACGTAACTAAATTGTTCTGGTGACATATAATCAGCCCATATTTTTTTAATTTGTAAAAATTGTTTAAGATTAAATTTTTCTTTTAGATGAAAAAGTGATTGCCTCCAAGATGAAACTTCTGGCAGAAGAACTTAACAAGCTTAAGGCAGACTTTTTGGAAGATTTACGACAAGGAAACTGTAAAAGAATTTCACATGTCCATCAAAATAGCATTTCAGATGTCATTCACTTATTTCATTATGAGAGAAATAACATTGTGCAGAAATATATTCCAAAGGAGTATTAAATTGATTTGCATCTTGGATGAGTTGTCTGTAATTTTTTTCCAGTCAACATTCACAGACTTGTTAAAGACCAACAATTTAAAATGACTGAGTTATCCAGGCAGATTAGCAGAGATGAGGTAAAGGAGCTCAATCCTAAAAGCTCAGGGTAACAGGAAGGAAAAAAAAACATTATTTAAAATACATCATGAGCTTTTCAGTGAGCTTAGCTAAGCAACTGAGGGTGTGGGGAGCTGAGTTTCTTTTTAAATAGCACAGTGCTCTGCTCTGGACAGGTAGCCCAAGATAGTAACACTGGAGAGCTTTGCACAAAATAAAATTAAGATATATAAATAAAATGCAGCCTAGGAAATAAGTGGAAATATTTGTCCATGTCATTGGCCCCTAAATTGCCCAGATTAAAGTAGAGATGAGGTGGACAAAGACAATAAACATAAAGGGAAGGCAGAACTTTAAATAGAGAACCAGACTGTAATGGATTCTTGATTCTGTCAGCATCAAGCTACTATTGAGGAAGAGAAGAGCCAGAATATTCTACTTATCCACAAATTTAGGTCATTTTGAGGCAGTGTGGGATAGTGGAAAGGATTTTAGATTCAAAATAAGGAGAAACCTGAGTTTTGAGTTACATTGTGAGCTCCTACAGGAGAGGAACTGTCTGTCTTGTTTTTCTTTGTATCCCCAGGGTTTAGCATAGTGTCCAGTACATAGTAGGCACTTAAAAGTTTATTGATTGATTGACTCTTGCCTTTAACACTGTGACTATAAACAATTTATTTAACCTCTCCTGAACCTGTTTCTTCATCTGCAAAATGAATACTTCCCTCAAAGGGTTTAGTATGGGATCAAATAAAACAATGTGCTTAAAGTGCTTTGCAGATATCAGAACACTATATTCAAGCTTAGTTAACTAAGTATAAATTGGGTTGCAGATTTTTTTTTAAAAAGAGTATTAGTCATTAGAAAGCATTATTTTATTCATATTTTACAAAAGCAAAGCTTCACAACATGAACTATGCTACTGTTGAGTTATTCGGCATTAAATTTTTCTGTAATCGCTACACAATATAACGTATCTTACATCCATAACTCATGTTTCATCTTCTGAATACAAAATATGCTCTTTACATTGAAATACATATTAACAAAAGTGAACACAATGCATATAGACTAAGACTGCTCAGTGAAAAAAGTATCAGGGAATGTTTTTCTGTAATAGGATAACATTTGGATAGACATTTTTCTCAGCCTGAATTAGTTATGAGGTGTGACTATGAAAATTTCTTTATGTAATTTAATGTAATTTACCATTCCCTTTGTCACAAATCCTGCACCTTTGTGGAAACACATCTATTTCTGTATTGAAACAGCAGTGGAAAATACCCCTTGGGACTATCCAACAGAAAATCCTAGTCTTTACTTGAATTTCAAGAAACTGTATTTATACACTGCATTTGTAAAATCTCAAAAAAATTATTCCCTGTTAATCTTCACAGTTTCTTAAAAAAATATTAGTGGAGATAAATTATCTACCAACTTTAAAGTCTAAACTGTTATGTTCACTGAACAAAAATAAATTTAGTCTCAGAACATTAAAATGCCTGTTAACCATAAAGTACTATAAATAGTGCATGTTAAATTTTTTTCCAACAAATTTTGTTTATAAAATGTTTTGACATTTTAAAAATAAAATGGGGGAAAAATGTGTTTTAATACTTAAGTGCAGGAATTAACATTCTTCTAAATACAGAATTTAAATTCCTAAATTTTAAAACAATACAAAAAAAAAGTTAATAACTGACCTTTAACAATTTAGTGCATTTCAGCACATTTAAAATTAAATTTAGTTTTTAAGTAGGCAATAACTCTGGAATGCCAATTTTAATTGTGCTCTTTATTTTAGTTTATAGCAAATGTTAATATTTGAATATATAGTAGTATAAAATTGTGGAAAACTACCATTTATAATTTTTAAGTACACATTAAAAATCCACTTTTAGTTGCCAGAAAAACATTCAAGTCATTGTTTGGCACAGACAATATAGTGTGTGTGTGTATATATATATATATATATATATATATGAATTTCACAAATAATTTTTTTAAGTTAAAAATTCCATTTTTTATTTTGGGGCATAAAGGGTGATTTTTTTTTTAATTAAAAAATGTTTCAAATAATTGTTTCTTCCCTCCCACAGTAAAATAAGACACTAGAACCAAATCTTACATTTAGGTTCCTACAGTAAGAATGATTTTCAGAATAAGAGATTTAATACTGCAAAATAAAATGTTTGTTTCTGAGGCTTTCAACCTTTAAATTTTATAAGAGACATTTATAATTGTTTTGGGAAAATACTTTAAGATGAATTTATAATTTATGCTAAACACAAAAGCATATATTAATGGCTTTCCAGCCATTCCCAGCTCAGTGGGAACTGGAGAGTCCATTAGCCTTGCACAATCAGGGAGCTTTATTATTAGCTAATGGCATCAATATTTTTCATTTTGGTCTAAAGGTCCTTTTTGGTTAATAAATATTTTCTAAAAATTAAGAGTTTCCTAAAAATTAAGAGTTTCTACGTAAGACTATGTAGTAAAATTTTCAGATCCAAACTACATTTTAAAGTTATCAATAATTGTTTAACCAACCTAATTTCTTTTTTTAAAATTATTATATGATTGGAAAAGAGTAGCCTTCTCTTCACTGTACTTTTTTATGTAGTACTTTTTATCATCTTTACAGTTTTCAAACGTCAAATTTAGGAAAATTTATCCCTATTGCTACCCTTCCATCTTTAATATTTAATATTGAACTGATGTAAACACACACACACACACACACACACACACACACTTATTTATTATTATCATTATTATTTGCTGTTTGGCATACCTGCAAATGAGCATGACAGTTTGAATCCAAAGAAAATATTGGCACTAAACTACAATTTACATAAGAGTTTAAGGCTGGTTTTAAATAGGCTCTGACTTATGTTAGATTATTTTTTCAAAATTTTTTTATACACATCCAAGTTTCTGTAGCTTTCTCAGAAAAGATTGTCAGGTAAGGGACAGAAGGAAGGGCAGAAAACCCCAAAACCTTTTGAAGAATATTTTCCACGAATAAAAAAAGTAATTGTAAAGGATGACATTCTGATGTTCGTCTTTGGTAATCAAATTATTAGGAGGAAATTGCAACTCCTATTAGTTATCTGGTCTGTCTGATGCCTATAACACCAGAACAAATTTAAAATGAAAAAGTATAATGTTAAAAGAAAAAGACATTTTCAGGGACACTTCTGTGAAATAGCAGGTACCCTCACTCCAACAAATACTTATTTTGCTTAGCTCAATTTTTTTTAATAGGCTGAAAGTGCACTAGTGTGAATGCAATTGAAATTGGACACCACCTTTTCACCCATGCCAAAACAGTAAAAAGATACAAATATGAAATTGTATTTATTTTATATCATGGAAGTGGACAATATTTCAAACTAATTTTATATGCTGGTTTTTTTTCTTTTCAAGAAAATGGTAGTATTTGAATTTTTTCATAACTTTTTTTTAAACATCAGAAACTGTGTATTATTTTTTTCCCTTGGCAAAAAGGCAATTTCCTAAACTGAAGCCAGTTAAAGCCATTGTTAGTTTAGCTGACATAACTGCCTGAATTAAAAACACGGGAATGAAGTTATCAATTAAAAGTTATTTTAAAATAACCCTCCCACTAACATTTTAAGTGGTTTGGTTTAGTAGAAGTTTTTCACAAATCACCATTTTAGAACATGGTAGAAGTTACAAGGTACCAAAATCATATCTATAAGCTGAAGTAACATATAAACAGAAATACTAAGAAGATTTGAATGAGCATTATTAAAGTGTTTATGGGTATTAAATGTAGGAAAATTAAATGAAGGCTCATAAGATATAATTGCACTCCAATTCTTACCTACTGAACAAAGAGAAAAAAAAACTTCACACTAAATTAAATCCTATCTACCTTATCACTAACACATAAATGAACCTGACCAGACAAGAAAAATTAGTCTCCACTGTCAAATTTACAATTTATAAACATAAGATATGATCTCTTAAATTAGTAGATACCTCATTAAGGATGATAGAAACATGAAATTTTAGAAAAGCAAGACCAAAAAAAAAGCATGATGTGATTGTTTTGTATCAGTGCTGGTTATGTTGCCCTCTTGCAAAATGACAGGCAAAATCATACTTGTTTTTACATTTGCATCCACATATATTACACTGAAAAGGGTTTTCAAACCCATGACATCCCATGTGAATAGTATAAAGGATATTGTCTGCAAAGTACATGTCACAGTGCTGGCAGTGATGCAGAAGCTGAGGGTCCTGAACTGGTAGGGCTGGGGCTGGCGTGCTTGGCTGGCTGTTACTTATGCTGGGAGTACTAGTGTGAGCGCTGCGTTCACTGCTCGGGCCTGCCACGGGGCTATAGTTCCTCTGACTATGTGATGGCCGAGGTTCGGGGCTTGTAGGAGATGAGCTCTGAGGAATACTTGTTGAAACAGTAGAAACAACTGCTGAGGTGGTGGGCTGCTGAATCATAAAAGGCTTTTCATCAGGGCATGGAACAACATCAGGAGATGCTGGATTTTGATTCTCAGGTGGCAAGCTAGATAACTGTCCTGCTAGAGTGGATAGCTGATTTAAGGGGTTGTCAACCATAAGTTCTTGTGGGTCCCTTGGCAGGCCACCAGTCTGTGTCGTTTTTCCCATGCTTTCATATGTATCAGTCTGGATATTTGGGATTTCATGGGTAAAATCATTCAGGTAGTCTGGTTTCTGAACCACCATAGACGGTGGACTCAAATTGATTAGTGCTCTCCTGCTATACCCTAGATTGCTAGTCTTCTTTTGTAAAACCCCCCACATTTTCTTGCTGCTTAAGGAAGACCTAGTACCTTTAATTGGTACCATTTTATGTTTGCGTCTACGATGATGGGAAAGATTACTTCTATCACTGCAGCGGAAGGAACATAATTCACATTTGTACGGTTTTTCACCAGTATGGGAACGCATATGAGCTTCCAGATGACGCTCATAAGCTGATGCAAATGGACATAAGTGACATCTATGAGGTTTTTCACCTGTAAAAATAAAGGAAAGATACGATAACAGAAGCACATTGAATAGAAAATTTCATGATCTCAAATTGATTGAATTTAGAAATGTAGAAGCACAGAAAAGTGATAAATTTGGAATACAAGTCTAAACATTACTAAAGGTTATTTAAATTAACAAAAAATTTACTTAGTTCTAAGAAAGCTAATCACCAGAGATACAAAAATGAGATGAAATGAGACAATTTGCCTTTAAAGAGCAAAGGAAGTAAGGCACTTAACACAAATAATTATAATGCAAATTAGATCATTTTAAATGAGGTCCATTCCAACTTACAAGAAATCCAAGGAACAAAGATCTCACAAATATATGCAAATAATTTAAATTATTCTTATCAGCACAAAATGTGTGATGTCCAGATCTATCTAAGGCCATACTGTTATAAATTTTCTTTTAGCTATAATCAGCACCTTGTAGATGAGAAGAAACAGTGCAGCAATCACAATATCTGATGAATAACGATATTCCCTACATCAACATGTTGGGATGGTTTGTGAGAGTGGATATCAAAGCCAGGAAGACAAGGCTTCAAGTCCTGCTTTTGACCCTTCCTGGCTGTGGGGCCTTGGGAAGGTCTGGAATCTCTCTGCTCTAAGCACCTAAAATTTAAATTGCAGAGAAGCTACCAATGTATATAATGTACATAATGTAAATAATCTACACCATAATGTATTAGATGTATGTGGATGTGTATGTGATAGGGCGTTTCAAAAGTTTTAAGTGCAGTTTTAAACTAATAGCTTAAAACTAAGCCTGAATAGCTTCAAACTGCACTAAAATCTTAATTATAAATGGTGTTCTTGTCCTTTGCATATAATTAGACAATTCTATTTCAAAATTCACATAAGTAGCAGGACATATTTTTCCCATTGTCACATTTCCAGATTATCAGTACACCATGCATAAAAATTGCCGTAACGTTTTTGAGGAGATTGCCAAATCTGATAAGGTTATAATTCGGAAATATCTGATTACCAAAGTATCCCACCATTACTACCTGCCACACTCAACTTCCAATAAAAACATTATTACCAAATTGAAAATTCAAAACTAATGGGTGGATCAGCATGATATAAAGCAGCACCAAGCAAATGATAAAGGGCCAGAGGGAAGCTGGGCACAGGGCTTGTGGTGCATTGTAGGAGCAGTGATGCAAATCTTCACAATTCACCCTCTAGGGTGGGAAGATCTGTAGAAAAGAATGCTCTCTACCAAACAGGCAGTGCTCTGGACTCTGACAATTTTTAATTTGTACCTCTATATATGATACACATATCATATATAAAAGGGGGAAGGGGAATTTCTTCATTCATGTGAACCTTGTGTTATCCTTCATTTTTAAACTACTGCAAAATATTCATATTTAAACATCCACACCAAGAAATTACCTCATTACCTGTGTGAATTCTAATATGTTCAATGAGTCGTGCTGTTCCTTTGCTGGCATAGTTGCAGTATCGACATTTTAGTTTTCCATCAAATGTCCTTTCAAATCCATCCACCAGCATTCCTGAGTTTTCATCCAAGGATACTTCAACAGATGGATGATCAAGTCCATTTTGATCACCATCTGTCCCAGCTATAAACAAAGTATGGCAACAGAAATCAAGTCTCTAGAATGACTACAATTTTATATTTTGGTATAAAGTGGTACCAAATCATTTATAAATGATGATTTAATTAATCACGCTGTCTGTGAATTTAAGCACTTAATCAATGCCCCCAAATATGCATGGTTGTCACATTATGACTTGTAGAACAGATTTTTGTTACATTAGTCTGAAAGAATTAATGGACTTTTCACTTTTCCATCCAAGTGAATGGTACTGTACACTTGAATTCTAAGTAGTATTTGTCTATCAGGATCTTCAATTTCTTTGTTATTAAGCTCCCAAGATAAAAGTTAAAGGTTTGGTACCAATCAGCATTAAGAATCATAGAATTTTAGGCCTAAAAGAGTCATTGACAACCATTTAATCTAACTCCTTTATTTTACAGATGAGGAAACTGAGGCCCAGAGAATCCAAGTAGTTGGCTCAAGGTGGTCAAACAATTTACCGAATGTCACAGACACAGACAACTCAGGTCCTCAGATTTCTAGGAAAGCCACTCACTATACTATTTTCCTACTAAATTAAATCTTTAGAATCTGTCTGTTTCTCCCCACAAAGACCATTCTCTATTACTAATTGATGGTAATGAATAACATATTCCAATTTTCAAAAAAAAGCTAACAATTCATATAATATTGTATGTTCTTCATAATAAATGCAGCTTACATAAGTGAAATGTGTAATAATATTTAAAAATTAATCTACCTCCCTGAAGAGCTTCTGCTTCTTTGTCCCCACTAACTGATCCAGAGATCATGTTCACGTGGTGGGTCTGTTGAGTGAGATATTCCTGAAAATCCTTCACAAAGTCCAGAGGCTCTGGCTTCTTTTCACCCATATTCACCTTTTGAGTTTACGATTTCTTATACCTGGAAAAATAAAATTAAATTACAACTTTATACTGTTCAGGTCAACCCAACCAATATTTATTGGATACCTACAACGTAAACAGCTTTGCAACTAAAAGTTAAACAGTGGCAGAATAGAGGTTGGTTTGATTTGTAAGATGGATCTCTCATAGTGGCTGTACCCAGAAAAGGGTCAATCTTGAGCTTTGTAAACTCAAAAAATTAGTTTCATGAGCCCAGAAAGAGGTGGCTAGGTTCTAGGGAAGGCAATTTATACTAATCAAATTAAAAAACAGTGTAGCGGAAGGCCTGTGTCCCCACGAGGCTCGGTGATGTAGTGAATAAGAAAGACACTGAGGCAGGCGAAGATAGGCCAACTCCATTTATTGATCTGAGGGTCAGGGTATATATAGACAGAAACTGCAAGTCTACGTGACATTCTGCTTGCCTCCTGTCCTTTTGATTTGATCAGTCTTATTGTCTTAAAGACTGTTAGCCTAGAGGGCATCTATTTTACATCTCCCTTGTTTACTGTAATTCTCTTGTTTGTCTCACAGAGACAGCAACATGGGGGAAGGGGGAGCCCTGAAGAGCCATAATGAGCACAGTCTCAAAGTACAGTTTCCCTGGAAGGTCTATCCTGATCTTGTCAACCGCACTTCACCACGGCCCTCAATAAAACAGACAGCTTTAGAAAACAGTATGCTAATTTAAGGAGATAGATGGATAATATATTTAGAACAGGGATTCTTAACTAGGATCCATAAACTTGTTTTTAAAAAATATTCTGATAACTATATTTTGATATAATTAGTTTTTATCATAATTACATGCATGTTATTTTATGCATTTTAAAGTGTCATTCTGAAAAGAGATCCTTGAGCTTTATCAGATTGCCAAAGGAATCCAGGAAAGGTTAAGAATGTCTGATTTACAGCTAAGGAAACTTAGAGATCATCTCCAACTTCCTCTCCCCCAATTTTACAGATAGGGTAATTATAGCCCAAATTAGTTAGGTGGCTTGTCCAAAGTCATGCAAGTCGTAAGTGGCAGAATCAGAATTAAAACCCAGGTCCTCTGACTCTAGATCCAAACTGCTTCCCCCTGCACCACAAAAAGGAACTGGATGTTGTTAAGAGAGATCATCAAAATAGCAAAATTGTCAAGTAATGGGAAAACTAATTGCTAGGCAGAATATGCGAAAACAGGTGTGTTAATTTATTGCCAGTGGGACTATAAATTAGTTCAACTGGAAAACAATTTTGAATTATGCAAAAAAAGTTCATCTTTTTAAATCCAGTGATTCCATTACTAGGACTACACTACTAAGGAAGATATTGACAGCAAAATAAAATAAAAATAAAAATAATAGTAATAATCTGTCATAACAGCCCTATGATAACAAAAAAACTACAAGCAAAATATGTACCCAATGACAGGGTAATAAGTACATAAATATTACATGTATATGTAAATCATACATATATAATAAAATATTACCAGGTTATATGGAATGACAAATACGAAAAATTCTAGGACACACAGGAAGACATGAAATGGTGAACGGAGAAGAAAGCTAAACCAAAAAGCCCAATACACTGAAATATGTATAATAATATAAAAAAACATAACGTTGATAGGCAACAAAATTCTGGTCAAATACAATGGTCAATATTAATATAGCATCAAAGTTAAACAATATATCCTTCCTTTCTGTTACAACCAATAAGCTATTGGGGGAAGAGAGATACTCTGGGGGGGAGTTTCTGAGGCTATTTAGTGAGGAAGTATCTATTATGTCAAGAAAAATATCAGTAAGTGTTTTCTTTTTTTTTTTTTTACATAAGCCAAGAGTGTCCTCACCCCTTGACATGAGTAAATAAACATTCACAAATCTTTTGGCTCTCCTTTTTCTAGACTCTATGCAGATCTCCAATCTCCTGTTAAGACATTATTTCTACTAGCTATAATAGGACTGAATAAGGTTTTAGTTTTTGTAAAAACCCAAGTTACGTTATAGTAGAGGATGTTTCTTTCTGAGACTATGCCAGGAAACACCTGGATCTTCTTCAGTGAACTGTGAAGACTGTTCTTAACTGAATAACTAAATTCAAGAAATTCAATTCTACAAGTATTTATTAAATACCTAATAAAGCACTGAACAAGGTGCTAGGGATACAAAGACAAAACCAAAACTCATCTAGCTCCTGCAAAGTTCCCTACCTCTGAAGTATTTTTAAAGTTTTCCAAATTTTTAAACCTCCAATTCTCTTACATTAGTTCACTGATCTCCACCATCCTAGTTCAGATTTTGAGTGCCTCTTGCCAGAAGTCATTATAATAAACTCCTAATTGATCTTTCTTCCAGTGTCTTTCCTACGCAATCTAGTCACTACATAGTTGCCAAAATATTCTGACCATGTCATTCACTGGCTCCAAAACTTCTGTGCTCCCCTATTACTTATAGTGGGATAAAAGACAAACTCTTCAGCCTGCAATCTAAAGTCTCTCCACAATTGCACTCCAATTTTTCTAGTCTTGCTTTACATTATCCTACCTCACACCCTACCTTGCAGCTACTAAACCAGCCCACTAGCTGTTCCACGAACGTGATGTTCTGTTTCTCTGCACCTTTCCTCCCTCCTCCAACCTGTCCCCCATCTCCAAGCCTGCAATGTACTCCTTCCTCTCCTTTACAATCCTTATCTTCCTTCAGGGCCCAGGATGTGGTAATCACTGGAAGAATACTTATAATCTTTTTTTTTTGGGGGGGGGGGGTGTAAGAATGGGAACAAAACATACACAGATGAAGGAACACAATAATTAAATAAGGGAGTATATGATTAACTTGTGAGAAGCATCTTAATGTAGTGGCTACACAAGCCTCCAGGTCAAGAACACCTGGGTACAAGTCCTGCCTAGTTTGCCCAAGTCCATGCTGGTTGTTTAAGTGCCCCATGATGTAAGAAGTTGTACAGAAATCAACCTACATTGGCATAAGAAGTTCCTCTATGAAATAAAATCAAAAGTCTAGTTCAAATAAAGTAGTTTAATTGCAAAACTCATATGAAATCCAAATGAACAAGAAGAGGATGACTCAGATGCTTAAGATATTCACTTACTCTTACCCTGGTAGAAACTCAATTCAAGCCCTGGACAAGCATTAGAGCTGACCAAAGCAAGCACCCAGTAAAACCGAAGTGTTTCATCAGACTGTTCTCAGAAGTGAGTTCTTGGCAAATCATAAATATTTTCCCACAGCATCAGGATTCATTCATTTATTAGCTGTCTCTAAACCTCTAATGCCATATCTCACTCTGAAACTGCAAAATCGCTCTTCTGAAAATAACCATCTTAGCTGATGTCATGAAAATCCTTTTGCTTTTTCAATGACCACTGAGACAGAGTTAGAGACATCCACAATTCTTTTCAATGGATCTAAAGAAGGTATAGGGGAGCTTTTTCTCACCTCTAGCTTATGGAAAGTTTCTGGTAGTGGTTCATAATTCCATAGCTGAAATTTTATATGAATTGATGGATAGCATAATAATGAGGTGGAGGAGGAAGAGGGTTAACAATTTTCCATGAATCCTTTCCTGACTCCCTTCTATTAACTCCTAGTGCCCTCCTCCATCCCTTGTAACTGATTTTATATTTACTACGTCTATATGTACATATGCACAAATTATTTCCCCTGAAAGCATGAGTACAGATTACCTCATTCTCTGTATTCCCAGTGCCTGCCTCTCCTCCTTTAGATCCCTTCCTCATCACCAGCAGAGGGAAGGCTACTTTCCACCATTGTTGCTGCTAAAAACAGCTATTCTCTTCTGTATCCTAACATTCCCTTTATACTTGTTAGTTTTTCTGAGAAGGATGGGATGTTCCTTCCATAAGAGAAACTGACTAATCAAAGCATATTTTGGGCAATCTTCAAGTCTTCAGAGGTTCTTCTCAGCTGTATCATAGGATCATAGATTTAGAAGAACGGACCTTAGAAGTCCCCTACTCTAACTCCCTCATTTTACAGATGAAGAAACTGAGACCCAGTGAGGCTGGATGACTTGCCCAAGGTCCCATGGGCATTTGAGTGAGGATTTAAATCCAGGTCCTCTAATTCCAAATATACTCTTCTATTATACCATGTCAATGCTTGTTTCTTAGATTAGCTTTTTAAAACAAATTTCATTGTGAACTCCCCTAGAGTTAGTTCAAATTAGACTTTACTTATGTCCTACATTTTGGCTAAATTCAATTGAGGACTTACTTATAATCATACAGAATGGCTCAGTAGAAAGAACAATGGGTTTAGAACCCACAAACTTAAATTCAAATTTCAGCCCTGCCACTTACCAGCTGAGTGTCTTTCAGCATGCCATTTAGATCTTTAGAACTTTTTAGATCTTTGTTTTATCTCTAAAAACAAAGGGTTGAAGCAGAAGTAGCAGCACGGTATAGTAGTGTGAAGGAATTGAAGCCAAAAGTCCTAAATTTCAGTCTCATCTCTGTTCTTTAATACATGAGTGACCTTGAGCAGTTCATGTATCTTCTCTGGGTTTTAGTCTCCCCTAGGTGTGATGGGTCAGCCCTCTAATGCTCCCTTTCTTCAGCCTCTAAATTTGTGATGCAGTGACTCCCTTACAGTTTGAAATCCTACAATCCCTGTATTGATAGTGAGCTGACATAAGAATAATATCTTCTTTTGGGTAATATTAAAAAAGTAATTTCTTTGAATAATACTCAAAAAAGTAACTTCTTATAGACATAGCTTCCCATGCTATCATACCTCAGAGACTTGGTCAGAACTGTGAAAGGTTTTTGATTATGTCAGAGACCATCCTAATCTCCATAGCTCAACAATGGTTTCTACTAAAAATACAAAATTATGAAGGTTATCCTGATAGTTCTAGCTAACCCTCAGCTGTATACCTTCAAGAAAAAATGGTGGCTGGGCATTTTTACTAAGATCAGATGGTTAACAATATCTTTTTTTTAGACAGATTAAGAAGATGAAAATCAGCCCTTCCACAATTTTATTTTACTGTTATACCAGACCCCCTCCCCTTCAACCTGATTTCTGTTCATAACACTCCTGCTCTGGCTTGTTCTAGCCCAGAAACCAGATATACCTGCTGATCCTGTCCTTCCAACCCCAGAGACAACCTGTCACTGAGCCTTATAATTTTTTTCACGATGCATCTCACATCCTCCCCTTTAGCCTCCTTCTCACCACTATCAATCTCAACCAAGGTCTTCATCATCACCAAGATAGTATAGTAGTATCAGCTTAACTTTTTAAGGTTTACAAAGTATTTTAGTTATTTCTCTTCCCCATCTACAGCCTACACACACACTTCTATAAGATGTATCTCAAAATAGTACTTTTACCACATCACCCTATGCCTGTAACTAAAAGTTTGAAATAACTCCATTTAACAAGAATGGTCAAGTCCAATTATACTTAAAAATCTACCATGCATTTAAGTTTTAGCTCCCTGATCAGAAGTTGCTTTTTTTGAGTAGGGACTGTATGAGGAGGGGTGGGGGCAGGGACAAGATGGCATAGTAGAAGTACAGACCTGTAGAAGCTCTCCCTCCACAGCCCATAAAATACCTGTAAAAAATGACTCGAAACAAATTCTAGAGCAGCAGAAGCTACAAAATGACAGAGTGAAAGAGATTTCTAGCCCGAGGTAGCCTAAAAGGACGATAGGAAAGGTCTATCACACTGGTCTCAGAGCAAAGTGCAGCCCAGCCTTGGCTATGCAGCACTAGTCTAGTCAAAGACAGGACTAGAGCAGGTTTCAGGGCTGTGGAATCCCAGGCAACAGTTGTGATTCCCAGATTTCTCAAACCACAAATGCCAAAGACAGCTTCAAAGGTCAGTGAGAAAGCCCTTTCACCTGGGTGAGAAGGGAACAGGGTCCTGCCTTAGCCCCAGCCCCAGGCAGTGGCAGCAGCTTCCATTTTTTGGAGTCCTCGGGCTAAAGACCCTGGGAGAATTGAGCAGCTGATCTGGGTCTCAGCCCTGAGTGGCAGTCCTGGGGTGAGGAAGAGCGCTGGTGTGGTGTAGCTGGTAGAGGCTTTGGAGAGGATCTTGGGCAGAAAAATTTATGGCTGCTCCCAGACCACAGCACAGGCCAAGAGAGGAGTAAACTCCTCTCCCGTGATTGTGCCACTTTGGAGGAACTGAGAACTTACAGTTCCCTAGAGTATATCCTCCTCTTGACAAAAGACTCAAAAGTCAAGTAACTGTTTGGGAAAATGCCCCAAAATGGGAAAAAAAAAATAAGACTATAAAAGGTTACTTTCTTGGTGAACAGGTATTTTCTTCCACCCTTTCAGATGAGGAAGAACAATGCATATTATCTGAGGAAGACATAAAAGTCAAGGCTTCTGAATCTAAAACCTCCAAAATAAATATGCAATGGTCTCAGGCCATGGAAGAGCTCAAAGAGGATTCTGAAAATCAAGAAGAGACAGGTGGAGGAAAAATTGGGAAGAGAAATGAAAACAATGCAAGAAAATCATGAAAAGTGAGTCAACAATGTGCCAAAGGAGACCCTAAAAATGCTGAAGAAAATATAAACACCTTTAAAAACAGAGTAACTCAAATGGCAAAAGAGGTGCAAAAAGGCAATGAGAAGAATGCTTTAAAAAGCAGAATTAGCCAAATGGAAAAGGAGGTTCAAAAGCTCATTGAAGAAAATAGTTCTTTAAAACTTAAAATGGAGCAGATGGAAGCTAATGACTTTATGAGAAACCAAGAAATTACAAAACAAAACCAAAAGAATGAAAAAATTGAAGACAATGTGAAATATCTCTTTGGTAAAACAACTGACCAGCAAAATAGATCCAGGAGAGATTATTTAAAAATTATGGGACTACCTGAAAGCCATGATCAAAGAACCTAGACTTTATCTTTCATGAAATTATCAAAGAAAACTGCCCTGAAAGCCATGATCAAAGAACCTAGACTTTATCTTTCATGAAATTATCAAAGAAAACTGCCCTGATATTCTAGAACCAGAGAGTAAAATAAATATTGAAAGAATTCACCAATCACCTCCTGAAAGAGATCCAAAAAGAAAAACTTCTAGAAATATTGTAGCCAAATTCTAGAGTTCCCAGGTAAAGGAGAAAATATTGCAAGCAGTCAGAAAGAAACAATTAGAGTATTGTAGAAATACAATCAGGATAACACAGGATCTAGCAGCTTCTACATTAAGGGATCAAAGGGCCTGGAATAATGATATTCCAGAAGTCAAAGGAACTAGGACTAAAACCAAGAATCACCTACCTAGCAAAACTGAGTATAATAATTCAGGAGAAAAAAATGGTCATTCAATGAAATAGAGGACTTTCAAGCATTCTTGATGAAAAGACCAGAGCTGAAAAGAAAATCTGACTTTTAAACACAAGAATCAAGAGAAACATGAAAAGGTAAACAGGAAAGAGAAGTCATAAGGGATTTACTAAAGCTGAACTGTTTACATTCCTTCATGGAAAGACAATATTTGTAACTCTTGAAACTTTTCTCAGTATTTGGGTAGTTGGAGGGATTATATACATAATACACACATACAAACATACACACACACACACGGCACAGGGTGAGTTGAATAGGAAGGGATGATATCTTAAAAAATAAAATTAAGGGGTGACAGAGGAATATATTGGGAGGAGAAAGGGAGAAATGGAATGGGGCAAATTATCTCTCATAAAAGAGGCAAGAAAAAGGTTTTTCAACAGAGAGGCAAAGGGGAGAGGTGAGAGGGAAAAAGTGAAGCTTACTCTCATCACATTTGACTTAAAGAGGGAATAAGGAGGGAATAACATGCACACTCAATTTGGTATGAAAATCTATCTTACACTACAGGAAAGTAGGGGAGAAGTGATAAGCGGACTGTGTGTGTGTGTGTGTGTGTGGGTGACAGAAGGGAGGGCAAATGAGAAGAGGGGGTAATTAGAAGTAAACACTTTTGGTGAGGGATAAGGTCAAAAGACAGAGTAGAATAAATTGGGGGCAGGATAGGATGGAGGGAAATATAGTTAATCTTTAACAACATGATTATTATGGAAGTCTTTTGCAAAACTACACATACATAGCCTATACTGAATTGCTTGCCTTCTCAGTGGGGATGAGTGGAGAGGGAGGATGTGAGAGAAGCTGGAACTCAAAGTTTTAGGAACAAATGTTAAGAACTGTTTTTGCATGCAACTGGGAAATAAGAAATACAGGTAATGGAGTACAGAAATGTATCTTGCCCTACAAGTGAAGAGAGAAGATGGAGATAAGGGAAGGGAGGGGTGTGATAGAAGGAAGGACAGATTGGGGAAAGGGGTAATCAGAATGCATGGTGTTTTGGGGTAGGGGGAGAGGAGAGATGGGGAGAAAATTTGGAACTCAAAATCTTGTGGAAATAAATGTTGAAAACTAAAAATAAATAAATTTTTTTTTAAAAAGTGTATCTCATATTCTACCTCTTTTGCTTCACTGCTTAGCTGGGCACAACAGTAGGCATTCAAAATGCTTATTTATTATCATCTCCTTTTATGTTATCAGATTAGCCAAAAAATTCAATCTGTCCAATGTGAGTTTTCACAGAAGAATTAACATTCCCAGAAAAATTTGCAAAATGGTCAAAATTTTCTTATACTTAGCTAATACTTTACATCTTGGTACTTTTTTTTTTTAAATTTCAAAATAAAAGCAATTGCATTTATTAGTATGCTTCTCCCCCATCCTCCCCATCCTTGTTCTCCCCCAATCCCCATCATGAAGTCAAGAATATAAAGAAATCAACCAGTAAAAAAGGAATAAAAAAACTGTATAATCCAAATAAAAATATTGCTTACGTAAACTGTCTTTAAAACACTCTTTAGGCTAAACGGTTTTTTCCTCATCAAAAGCTATTTAATAAATAGGTTAGTTTGCCATACAAAGATTTAATGGCTGGTGATCTGCAACAACAAGAAAAACAAAACCTTCTTTGTTCTTTTATGTCATTTTAAAGATGGTAACATATTATAGATGTGGAAAAGTAACAAAAATAAACCAAAGAAATGTACAATCAAAAAAGAAGTTGGGCTGTTCACATATTAAAATAATCCATGGATGCTTAATTAATATCCTTTAAAGAATCAAGTAAAATTGAGGCATGCCCTCAGCAAATTGGGTACTCTCCCTCCCTACCTCATTCCCTGGGGGCAAATCTGGAGGACAACATGAAAAAAAGTAGTAAGCCATGGGCAGGTTATGGGAGGTTTTCAATCTGCTTCACTGGAGGCTATACTGACTTCAATGAGACCACAGATCCACTGGAATATTAGAAAAACTTTTGGTTCACAGATCAAAATAGAATGTAAGATGGCTTTATCAATTACCCTTCCAATGGGAGTGAACAGCTCATCACAGTACAGTAATTCACTGATAATAGTGTTATTGGACAATGAAGTATTTTAATAAATTTTAATAAAAGAAGCTTATCCATTTATGTTTCAACCATTTTTTGAGTAAATCCTTTCTAAAATACAGTATATACTTCGTAAGTGTACCATAATGAACATAACTTTGTTTTGACAATCACATCATTTATGATCAATTTAACGTGTTAGGTAACACTCTATTAGTCCCAGGCACTAATTTAGTATTGAAACTCTTTTTTCCTTACAATAAATGACCCTAGATGTTCTGCTTTTGCAATTGTGTTGTCTTCAATCTAATGTTGTCTCATCTGCTGCACTGTCTAAATGAGGACCTGGAAATGCCTTCCTGTATTTTTCAGGGAAGTATGAGGAATAGGACAAATACTTTCCTTACTACTAAAAGGATGCCCACTGCTCTCCCCATCACGGCTGTTGAATTCCCTTTAAAGTACAGGTCAAATGCTACCTTTTCCATGAAGTCTTCTTGATCTCCCCAATGAGCTCCCTCCAGTCCCTTCCACCCCCCGCCCTGTGAATTGTACAAATCACTCTGGTTTACACCTCTCTGTTTTGCATCTTTCTTGCAATTATCCTGTACAATTTTATTAGTGTCACATCATCCAGACAAAATGGCAAGTTCCATTAGGATGGAAAGCCTTATCTTAACTGTGTGTCTCCTCCAGTATCTAGCACAGTATTCTGCATGTTGCAGATACTTAATATTTTTTTAATCAAAAAGCTGAAAAAATGTTATGGCCAAATTATCAAGGACCTCAAACACCACAGTAAGGCATTTAAACTATATTGGGAACCTTCTAAATTTGGGGGGGCAGAAGGATGATCTCTGAAGGAATAATGCAGAAATATATTAAGAATACCCATATATAGATGAAGTGGTGTGTGGAGGATTAATTGGAGGGGGTTTAGAATGAAGTGAGGGAGACATGAGAAGGCTATTGAAATAATTCAGGATAAGGTGGTGGCAGTGGAAGTGGAAAGGAGACAAATAAAAAAGATATTTTGTGAGGTTCTTGGGTACAATATATCTTAGTCCCTTTTCCTAACTGTTCACCCCCTTGGAAGGAGTACCAAATGCTATTTTTCTCCATTTTCTTTCCATATTTCCCACTGGTTACAACTGAACATATGTAATGCAGCCTTATTCAATTCAATAAAACATTTATTAGTTACCCACTGTGTGCAATGAACTGTAGATACAAAAAACCAAAATGAAACAATCTCTGTCTTCAAAAAGTTTACATTCTATTGAGTAGATATAACACATACAAAGATAAGTAAATACAGAGTATATACAAAATAAAATAATTTCAAGAGAGAACAACTAGGAGGAGGATCTCATGTAGGGAAACAACATGAAAGTAAATCAACAAGCATTTATTAAATATCTACTAAGTGACAAGTACTGTTCTAGGCACAGAGACTACAAAGATAAAAGCAAAACTGCTCCTGCTCTCAAGAAGCTTACATTCTATAGGGGAGATAACATGTGTGCATATACATATATATATATGTATACATATGTACACATATACATACATAAGTATATACAAAATTTGCACTAAACAGAGAATGGACGACTTTGAGGATGGTATTAGCAGCCAGGAAGACCAAGAAAAGTTTCATGTAGAAGATGGAGCTTGAGCTGAGCTTTCAAAGAAAAGTTTAAAATTCTGAGAAAGAAGATAAGGAGGGAATTAGTGGAATGGAATGCACTGAGAACAGTAAGACGGTCACTGTGGCTGGATGGTAGTGTGCATGAAAGAGAATAGTGAGAAAGCTGGAAAGGTAGCTTAGGGTCTTGTGGTGAAGAATGCTGAATGCCAGAAGAGTCTGTATTTGAGTCCAAAGGTAACAGGGAGCCACTGGAATTTATTGAGAAGAATGACACAGCAAAACTTATTTTTTTTGTAGAGAATGGAATGGCGTTAGGAGAGACTTGAAGCAAAGAAACCAATTAGGAAGCTATTACAACAGTGTAAGCAAAATAAGGGCCTGGTCTAGGGTAAAGAGAGGGGTAAGGAGGAGACACATTCTTGCAGAGGCAGGAAAAATAAAATTTTGCAGCTCAGTCATTGCAGTATGAGAATGAGGAATCAAAGTTGAAACCAAGGTTGCAAACCTGAGTGATGAAAAGAAATAAGAAAGTTTAGAAGACAGGAAATTTTGTAAAGAAAGATGATGAGTTTTTAATATGTTGAGTTTGAAATGAAATGTCCAACAAGCAGTTGGGATTGCAGAAATGGAACTCAGGAGGGAGAAAAGATCTGGATATACAGATCTGAGAGTGATCTACATGGAGATGAAAATTAAGACATGGAAAATAATGGAGTCACCACTTGAGAGAAGTACCCAAAGGTACAGCCACATTTTGGGGTTAGGGGTATGATAGAAATGATGATCTAGCAAAGCAGAGTGAGAAAAAAGAGAACCAACAGAAAAACCAAAGAGGAGAAAAAATCACAGGAAAAGCAGGATGATCAGCATTATTAAATGCTAAAGAGAGGTCAAGATGGATGAAGATTTAGAAAATGCCATCAGATCTGACTGTGTGTGTGTGTGTGTGTGTGTGTGTGTGTGTGTGTGTGTGTGTGTGTGTGAAATCATATAACATAACTTCAAGCCTCATCATTCCTGGTCATTAGTTTCTTAATATCTTTAACGACATGGCTCCAACCTACCTTTCCAAACTTATTGTACATGGGTCCACTCACTTAACAATCCAGTCAAGATATCCTACTTGATATTCCTCACACAACTAGAATGCTGCAATGACTGGAATGCACTCCCTCTTCCCTTCCACTTCCTAGAATCTTAGTTTTCTTTCAAATACAGCTCAAGTACTAACTCCTAACCCTCAGAGAAGCACCTCTCCACTAAAATCATTACATATTTATTTTTGAATAAACCTCTTTATGTACATGTTACCTTCCCAACAGTATGCAAACTCCTTGAGGGCAGGGAATATTTCATTTATGTTTTTGTTTCCTTGACACCAAGCACAGTGCCTGGGACACAGAATAAGCTTAATTCTCAAAATATGGTTCCCAGAATGAAGCACATTACTCCACATGTGATCTGACTAGGTTTCATTAAAATTATTGTTCTATTGTGCCTTGTTCTGGACACAAAGCTTCTTTACTGCAGCCTAAGATCAGGTCAGCTAGTTTTTTGGACTGCAATATCCCACCACTGACCCATGTTAGCAAATTAAATTCCACTAAAATTCCTGCATCCTTTTTGCATAAATTATGGTATAATCATATTTTCCCAATCCTGTACCTGTGGAATTAATTTTATGAATTTATGAACCCAATCTTATGATTTTACATTGATTCCCATTTAATTTCATCTTACTAAATTTGGCCCATCATTCCAGTCTGTAGAGATCTTTTGGGATTCCAATTCTATTATCTAATGTATTAGTGATCCCTCCTAGTTTCACATTACCTACAATTTGATAAACATGTCATCGTCACTGCTAAAAATGAAATAAAATAGGGCAAAAGATAGTCAAGGGACTAGAGACCATCCTCCAGGATCACATTAATCCATTAATCACCACTCTTTGGGCTTGTTCACTCAAACAGTTCCAAATCCACCTGACCATACTACCATCCAGTCCACATTTCTCCATCTTGTCCACAAGGATAACATGAAAGACCTTGCCAAAATGCCTTGCTGAAATCCAGGTTTATGGTACTCCCCTGATCTACCAGTCTAGTAACCCTGTCAAAAAAGGAAACAAGGTTAGTTTGATATAATTTGTCCTTGATAAACTCAGGTTGTCTTGTAGTGATCACATAAAGCAGGTTATAGTACAAATATTAGCCAAAATTCATTCAACACAACCCAAAAAGTGAAGTCTACAAAATGAAATGTTAACCTATTTAACACCTTAAATTATGAATTTGAGTATTATATTCAAAATAAGATTTACTTTAAAAAAATAAGTCATCTGAAAATTGCAAATAAGAAGAAAATGACTCATAATTTGAAATATAGCAAAAATGTAATATTCCTTAAGGGTCCTCCTTCTGCTTATACTGGATAAAGGTAAGCTATGCCTACTCTGCATACTAGTTACATAAAACTTCAATATGTGGCAGGAACGTGTGGCCAAAACTTTAAATAACAGTAATAAATTATAAATTCTTCCTTCCAACTTATCCAAGTATAGCTCAAAGATGATTACTACAATGAAAATCTGATACTTTAGAACTCACTGTAAGTAACAATTAGGAACATAACATCATCCAGCTTCAGGGGGCGACAAAGGAACATAGAGCTTCATCTCTATTATTCCCCTAACCAATTTTTTAGGAGTCTTAGTCTTGCAATCAGATGTGTGAATAAAGGGGAAAAAAACTTTTAAAGTCACTTTCCTCACTTCCATTTTAAAAATGTAATTTATGGAATACAAAAATAAGTCAATATGAGTATTTATGATTTTTGGAGTATTATAATTATGTAGTATTAAATTAAAATGGAAAGTATCTGGTATTCAAGGTGCTAAAACTAGTAAAAATCAATCCTTACTAATACAGAGGTCAAACTAAGGATTTTTTCACCTGAGGAAAAACGGCTGTCAGGGAGTTGTGCATGTTTTTGTGGTGGGCCAAATGAGTGCTCATATAGTCACGCAAAGAAAGGGGGCAGCCTGTGGCCCTGGAAGTCCAGCCTCTGACTCACAGGGATTATAGGGGACTGCAGGCACCAGGGGAAGAGCGCCATGGTGATGAGACCCAAGGGCTGATGGCCTGGAGGCTGTTACGCCACATGGCAACATGTGCCAATGATCACTATGGGGAAGAACCACACTCCTCTGGATGTCCATACCCAAGGACAAAGATTCATTTATTTTATGTTAGTCACGGCTCTGCAGAGAGACAATCACAACTATATACTGTAGAGTTCACACAATAGTGACGAGCAGAACAATTCAACAGTAATAGTCAACAATGATTTTAAAAAGAACATGTTTTATACATTGTGTTGAGCACTAGGGAAGATGTAAACAAATATAACTAATGTTCTCTGCACTTAAGGAGTTTACAGAACGATTAGACATGTATTCTATACCTTTCCTACTTTCAAGTATGGATAAGGTTAGAGTATGACAATAGTGAGAAATGTAGCATACTACTTTCTTTTAGTAAGTTTTGCCTACTTACTCACTTTAAAGAATTTTAAAATTGCCACCAAAAGGAAGACTATGAAACACACCTAACATTTTACTCAAGAATCATTTAACTCCTAACTAGCAGGAATTAGTAATTTTTCAAAAGTAGGATAGCTATACATGTCTATGTATGTAAAATCAACAGATGGCAATGAAGGCAATTTATTAGAATGATCAAATATGATAATTTAAAGATTAATTTTACCATAGCAACATATATTAATGGTGATAATAATGAAAATTAACAGATCATTCCATAGTCTGGGTCTCACATACTGCAGGTAGAGATGGCTAAGTTAATGATAGAGGATAAAAACAACTTGAATGTTCAAATGGAATTATTTTTTTTTTTTAAATCTACTTTAGAATGTGAAAAAGAAAAAAAAAATCCTTGGATAATATGAACCTCGGAGAGTTCAGAAAGCATAAAATAACCCATGACATGGCTAGTTTATGGGAAATACTAAAAGATAAATAACACTGCGGGACCAATTCAATCTAGCAGAATGACAGGATCAAAGACAGCCAAGATGTTAACACCTCAGAAATCAACAAATAGAAATACATAAGAAAAAAGAAACACATATTAAAATAAAAACCAGTCAAAATTTTCAAAAAGCAGAGTTTTAATATAATAAAACACTAATGATTCAGTGAAGAATCAGAAACAACACAGATAAAACAAGAAACCATGTAAGAGACATCCTCACCACACACAAATTAGTTAAGAATCTGAACTGGTATGAATAGCCTAAGACTGAATAAGAACCCTTGGAAAGAGTTTTAAAAGAAGTCTCAGAAGGAAATCAAGTTAGAACATTGTGAAGATCAAATAAAATAATACCTAAACAGCAATATATAAATGCTAAGCATTATTATCAATATTTAATCCATTTACATTTTGTGTTACAATTGTTTTGGCTTGCCTTTTAATCATTCTTTTGGTAGGAAATATATATTTTCTTATTCTTTTTATTAACATCATTTATCCACTCTAAGAAAAGTCACTGTATCTACTTCTGACAGGATCAGGGATTGTTTCACTTAACAAATGCTTTCCGACTGAGCATCTAGCGTAGCACCAAGTACTTAAGAGATATCTGATGAATGCTTTTACTGGTCACATTTTGCAGTTGAGAAAACTAAGGTTCAGTTAAATGACCTGCCCTACATCATGCATCTAGTAAGCATTTGGGACAGGATTTGAACTTAGGTCTTCTGGTATTCTAACTACCACACCAAACTAACTCCAATACCAAGAACAATATAAAAAGCAGACTCCAACAATCTGCTTAGAAGAAGAAGCACATTCAACCCAGAAAGATCTAAAAAGATTTATTATACTACTGCCAAATCAATAAAAAGACTAACGACTGCTAATAATATTACGCAATGTTAAATTCAAACAAGAAATCACTAAAGATATAAAAGGACATTTATCCTAAAAAGATCTAAAGAAAATGATAGTATATTAATCTTGAAGCATATATATGCAACTAATCTTTCTATCATAAAATATATAAAATAAAACTTAACAGTTTTGCAAGAAAGAGAAAAAAATATCAACTATGGAGGGAATTTTAACACTACTATAAAAATTGTTGTTATGGAAGCAGGTTCAAGCTTGGTATTATATAGAGTTTACCCAGGTCTTCACATGTCACCCTGGCCCTGTATTGTACTATACTGGGACTACGTCAAGTACCTGATCCCAGAAAAGAGAAAATTGTTTTTGTGGTAACTACTACTGAGGGTAGAGCTAAGCAAGCACCCTTTGCTCAAGATGCAGAGCCCAAAGATAAAATGTAAGCCACAAATGCCCAACAAAAGGGCAGGTCACTAAGCTCTAAGAGAAGTTCCAGTCTGTAGAGAGCAAAATTCCAATGTCAGTCACAGAATTTCCAGGTCTCAGTGCTGACTGGGCCAGAAGGATTATAAAAAAGTAGTTATGATTGCTTAGGAACATCAAGGCAAGAGCCTTCAATCTTCAATGAAGAAGAATTTTTGTGTATCATTCAAATAAAGCTTATGACAGCAAACTAGCCATGAGAGCTCCATTGTATACAGACACAGCAATCCTTTGAAACTAGTACAAAGGATAAATTTAAAAGATAAGGAATCATAAAACTAAACAAAATACTAAATAACTAAAGCTGACAGCTATACATAGCTTAATGGGGAAAAAAATTTTAATTGTGCTTTTCTTTTCCTCTAGTATTCATGGAACCTACATAAAAACTATGTACATACTAAGCTGCAAAAAGAAAAAAAGATAAAGGTTAATAGAGAAACATATAATAAAATTAGAGACCAAATTATAATAAACCAGTAGTAAGTAATAATGCAAGGAATAAAAAGTACACATTCATGAGGAAACTAAGAAAAACATATTAAGCAAATGTTGAGGTGAAAGATGAAATTACAAAAATGATTACACAAAATTACTATTTTTATATAAACATATATGAAAATCTATACATAGACAGGGAAAGAGTAGGATAAAGGGGCATATCTAGGTGATATAAAAAAACAAAATATATTACTAAAATCTGTTTTACAAAGTGGTGAGCTAGAGTCAAAGCAATATTTGGAAGCAAGTTTATATTACATTAAATACCTGTATTAGTAAGCAGCTGGGTGGTGCTGTGGATAGAGAACCAGATATGAGGTCAGCAAGACCTGATTTACTGAGTTCAAATTCAGGCTCAGACACTTACAAGCAGTGTAACCCTGGGCAAATCACTTAACCTCTGTTTGATTCAGTTTTCTCACCTGTAAAAATGGGGATAATAATAGCACCTATTTCCCAGTGCTGTTGTAAAGATCAAATGGGATAGTAATTGTAAAGCAATTAGCACAATGCCTCATACACAGTGAGTGCTATAATATATGTTAGCTACTAGCTATTACAAGAAAATTAGCTGAACCTGTACTCCAAAAAACTTAAAAGATGAAAGCAACAAGCTAACAACAAAACAAACAAAAAACACAGAGAAAAAACCAATAGCAAAGATCTAGAGGAAAAAGAAAAAAGTAATGAAGGTGATAAAGAAATCCAAAAGCTGTTTTAAATGACTAATAAAACAAGTCTAATTAAAAAAAACAAAACAAAACCAAATTACAAAAATTAGGATATATGAAGGCAAAAGAAATCAAAGAAACAATTACATTCTTATACACAACTCTAAGCTACAAAATTTAAGATGCAAAGAACAAGCATTCATTGAGTACCTATTGTGGGCCTCTTATTAACGCAAAATAGCTAATTGATCAAAAGGCATTAAATACCAATTCTGAACCAGGCACTGTGCTGAAAAGACAAAAGTGAAACAGTACCTGACTTCTAGAAGCTTACATTCTATCAGGGGAGATAATATATCTATACACAAATTATGTATTAGAAAGAAAATAGATGGAAGGAAATTGGGGGGGGGGGCGGAAGAACACTAGCAGCTGTGGAGGATAAGGAAAACTTTTCATGTACAAAGTGGTGAATGAGGTGAATCTTGAAGCAAAGTGGGGATTCTAAGAGACAGAAATTATAACAGTATGTATTCCAAACATGAGGAAAAAGACAATGCAAAAGTATGGAAAAGGGAAGAATTTCACAGTAAGAAGGTCACTTTTGCAAGACTTGAGGACAGATGGAGGGAAGTGATATCTAAGAAAGGTAGTTTGAGGTCTAGTTGTAAAAAGCTTCACATACTTAACATATGAGTAAGATGTGTGTGTATGTATATGTAAATATTTATATATAATCCAGCCCCAACTTTTCTTTTGACCTCCAGTCTCACATCTCCAACTGAAACTTGGAAATCTCAAACTGGATTACCCCAGAGGTATCTTAAATTCAACATGTCTAAAACTAAACTGATTTATCTTTCTCTTTAAACTCTCCTCTCTTCCTGTCTTCCCTATTTACTGTGGAGGGTACCATCATCCTCTCAGTTACGTAGGCTTGTAAAATCTAGGTGTCATCCTAGACTCCTCACTCTTTCTCATCCCCCAAATCCAATCTGTTTCCAAATCCTGTTGATTCTCAACAACCGACCTATAAGCTCCCTTCTCTACCCTGATACTTTGTTTTTGCTGTACAGTCATTTTTCACTCATGTATGACTTTTAATGGCTCCATTTGGGGTTTTCTTGGCAAAGATACTGGAGTGGTTTACCATATTGTTCTGCAACTCCCACAAAGAGGGTTAAGTAACTCACTGAAGGTCACACATCTAGTAAATGCCTGAGGCTGGATTTCAACTTTCACACTGCCACAAATGAAATGTAGGCCCTCTTCACATCTGATTTATTACAATAGCATTCTGGTTATTCTCCCTACTTCAAAGTCTCTCCCCACTCCAGTCTGCCCTCCACTCAGCTGCCAAACTGATGTTCCTAAGGCATAAGTCTATGTCCCCTCCCTACTCAATCAACTCCTGTGACTCCCTATTACTTCCAAGATCAAATATAAAACTATCTATTTGGCTTTTAAAGCCTTGACACTCTCCCCAATTCTGTGCATCTTCATCGGCTGTCCTCTGCCCCCCCATGCCCAAGCCTGGAATTCTCTCCTTATCTGCATGATTACTCTTGCCATTACTATTTACTATCATATTTTTGAAATCTAAACAAAAGAAACAAGTTATGAAAAATAAAAGATTAAGCATCAGCACTGAAGTTAAAATACTTTTTGTAGAGAGTATGATTACATAACCAGGAAACTCAAGAGAAATAATGGAGGTAACAAATTACTTTAGTAAAGTAGAAAGATAAAGATGCTCAAAAAACCCTTTCAAAAACCATCTGCATTCCCATTCACTCTAACAAAAATCAAGGAAAACTGATAGAGATAAGAATACTTTTACAATGAAAAAATGAATCAAATATTTGAGTTACTAATCTATGAAGGGAGCCATCATAGTGTAGGGGATAGAAGGCCAAGCTTTGGAATAAGGATGACTGAGGTTAAGGTTTTGCTTCTGGAATATACAAGTGGTATGACCACAGACAAGTCATTTACCTTCTCAGAACTACAGGTAACTCTCTAAGACTAAGTTAACAGAGGAATCTTTAATGGTAAAAGAGATTTCCATACCAATGAAATTATAGGTCCTAATCAAATAAATATTCTATCAAGATGTACAAGAGATCTATAAAAAAGTCAATTTCCAAAATAGTATTAACCAAAATCAAGGAAAATCTAAATATATGGATGGCATAGTTACCTCAAGAAGATATAGTAAAAAATGTTACTATTTCTCCACTACCTCACCAGTTTAATACTAAAATCAAAATATAACAGGTTATTTCATAGAATTAAATAAAGTTACAAGAAAATCACCATGGAAAAAAATAAACAGGCAAGGATATCCATAAGATCTATGAAAAAAGAAAACCATCGAAGCATACCTAAGCACTCTCAAATCATAGAAAGTACTATCAAGCAATAATTCCTTAAAAAAAAACCATCTCACATTAGGGGAAAAAAAGAGATACAGATAAGAAATGAAAGCCAGAAAATAAAACCTAATGTATAGAAAATGTTAGTGTTTGTAAAATACTAGGGAATTATATCACTAGTCATTAAAAAAACTGTTGTGAAGATGGCATACTTGTATGGGTTTGGATCCATAACTCCAACATACACTAATATAAATAACTAGATTGGTGGCCTAAATATTTAAGTCATTAAAAAGCTGTTACAAAAACAACTAATTTACTTGTTTGAACTGTGGAGAATAGGAACATTTTCATCAGAGAATAACTGGAGATAAAAATCAATAGATTTGAAAAAAACAAAAAAAGGATTTTGCATAACAAAAATAAACTAAGATAAATGTCCAATATTCAGAATGTATGAAGGAAGGATACATATCTATAAAATTAATAATATAAACTCTCCAGTGTGTCAATGGTCCAAAGACATAAGGAATTTATGGAGAAAATACAAACTGTTCATGACTAAATGAAAAGATATTCAAATTCTGTAATAATCAGAGAAATCCCAAAGAAATCAGAATAGACAAAAATACACAAAAAATGATAAAATCTGATATTGGTGACTTTATGGTTTAACTAACATAATGCTGCTGAAACTGAAGATTGATGTAAACATTTGGAGAATATAGAAACATATAACAGTAACAAAACTAATCATACCTTTTGACCTAGTAATTCCACTTACTAGCATTTTATCCTTAAAAAAATCATAAAACTTATCTGCATATAAGTATTTACAGCTGCTCTATATATAACAAAAAAATTTTGGGAACAATCTATAAGTACAACTGAAAATGATGATTTATGGTCTGATGAATTATGGAATATTAGTGTGATATATTATGGTATTATTTTTAGAAGTGATGGAAAGACTCATATGAAAGATGAAAAGTGCGATCAATAGAATTGGAACTGCATATTTAATAACTTCCACTATCTTAGGAAAAAAGGTCAAAAGAACTCCAGATACAAGTGGAAAAGGATTGAGAGCAAAACATTTTGCTTGTTAGCTGTTTGTTAATTCATTTGGTTCTACTTTGTAAAATACTGATGTTTTGAGAAAGTTTTGTTTCTCATCTTGTACTAACATTTGATTGTTTTTAAGAGTACAACAAATTTTAAGGAAGTTTAGTAAGAATAAAAAGATAAGACACAAACTTACCGTTTCAACCCAAATCAATTCCACCTTTTTCTTTCCACTCCAACATTGATGAAATGTAGAGTAACTGAAATCCACTCTGGAAATATGTTAATTGACTCCAAAAGGCCATTGAGAGACTTTCAACTAAAATTGAAAAGTCCTACAGAGGTCTGAAAAAAAAAGCAATCAAAAATTAAGATAGGTGTGGTCAAAAAAAACCCCACAGTTCTAATATAAACACAAATACCTTAGTTAGCATTTTTAGGTCTAATATGTCTTTATAATGCTTTATAGTGTGAAGGGAATTATGATCTTCATATTAATATATGTGTAATGAATATACTAACAATTTAAATTTTTCAGATTTGCCTCTTCTTGCTTGCAAGTCAGAAACTTACAATGCAGCTTAAAATGATCAATCATCCCCTGATAACACTTTCACAATTGCTGTATTCTTGTGTGCCTGTGTACCTTAAGTGAAGCAAATCAAAGACCCCCCAAGTAATGCTCCCAAGGACCTGAAACAATACTTTCTCACAACAGAACACCTGTACCTTAGTGATTGTGGGACTTGTAGGCTAGTCATGGGAAACCACTTACACCCAGGGAAATGATTATTTCTAATCAATCTTCTCCCCTCCCCTCCCCACTTGTGATTTATGTATGTAATCTCTGTCTTCACTACTGCAGCAAGTAGAATCCTGATCAGGAGAATTCCTGACTAGCAAATCTGTTCCTCATAATGAAACTAATTATTCAAACCACCACTTGATTACTGCCACTTTGTCTCTAGCCAGCTGTTTTCTCATTCCCAGGTCAGAGACCAGCTCAGTAAAATCCTGTTAACAGAAATATTACCGCTACCATCTACAGACAAGAAAAACAGTGACAGATAAAAGAATGAAAAAAGCAACAGGTATACTTGTACAGTACACTTCTAAAAAGATGGGTATCATGTCATATTTCTCTATATGTATGGTAGCTCCTTGAATGATGATAATATTCAAAGTAATAACAGCATTCATAGAGTGCTTTGAGGTTTACTGTTACTGAGTTGTTTCAGTTGTGACCCCATTTGGGGTTTTCTTGGCAAAGCCATTGGAGTGGTTGGCCATTTCCTTCTTCAGCTGATTTTACAGATGAGGAACTGGGGCAAACAGACTTAACTGACATGCCATGGGTCACACAACTTTTAAGTATCTGAGGCTGAATTTGAACTCAGGAAGATGTCTTCCCAACTCCAGGCCCTAAACACTGTACCACCTAAGCAGTTTACAAATATTATCTCATTTGATCCTCATAACTTTTGAGAGGTAGTTGCTCTTATTATCCCTATTTTACTGAAGAGAAAAACCAAGGCAAACTAAGGGTAGTCAAGCAGTCCCTGCCCTCAAAGAGTTTACAGGCTCATGGGGAAGACAATATGTGTGTGTGGGGGAACACCCAGTATAGGGGAATGATGGAGAAATCCAAAAGCAGAGTAGCTGGGGAAGTAGGAGAGAGAAGAGGGGAGAAGACAATGCTAAATTCCCTCCTTAAAAGGAGGCCCTGGAGTTCACTGCCCAGCTACCCCTGGAGGGTAGCCTCCAGTCAGAGGATCAAATCAGATAGGCAAAAAGGACTAATGAAATGTAAGTAATGGAGGCAGACTGAATTCCAATGATGAATTTCCTAGGGAAGGGAGGCAGGCTGGAGAAGTGTAAAAAAGTCTAAAAGCAGTAGAGTGGGAAAATGGTAAGAAGATTTTATGGAGCCCTCTCCTTTAAAGAAGGAACTGTAGGACTCTAGTCAGAAGGTCCAAAAAGGAGGGGCAAAGGTTAAGTGATTTCCCCAGAGTCACACTGTCAGTAACTGTTTGAAATCAAATCTGAACTCAGATCTTCGTGACTCCAGGTCAAGAGCTCTCTAGCTTATGTTTAATAAATATTTGTTATACAGATAAAATTACATCTTTTCCATAGTCCTTTATTTCATTTATCAAATACGATTTCTTTCTGTTATTGCTAAGCAGCAAATAATTCCCTGGCAATAATAATTAGTATTTAAATGATGCTTTCAAGTACATAATACTCTTTACACAGTTTTGAAACTCACTCCAACTGTAAGAGGCAGACTGTTTTGTGACCATTCTCTGGCATAAGGAAGTCTCTCCTGGAAAATGGAAGGGTTCTCCTAATGTCCCTTGCTTTCTATGATTGGGCTCTCACACAGCCATAATCTCCTAGTTTAGGAGCAGCTGTCAACAAATAAGTCCTTGTCCAGGTACCTTGTTAATGTCTAAGGAAAGGGACATGGGCCAGCTGGCAACATCTGGGAAAGTGACCCCTTAATAAGTGGATGTTGAGAATAACATGTAAAACAATGGAAATCAATGCAAAGCTTTATTACAAGCAACAGGGAAGAGGAGGAAGAGAGAGAAAAGGGGACCTGATATACAACTCTGGCATACATACTAACATAGAATATTAACTGTGTAAGGGTAGTCATGCATTAGGAAGCAGTCACTTGTTCATTCTGCAGAAAGGGCTTCTCCAAGATGACCTTATGAGAGTTCTTATAGTGATTGTGGGTACTCCCAGCTGTCCAATTTGCATATCTGAGGTCAGAGCCCACAGAGGATTTCCAGCGAGGGTGTTAGGGTGTTACGGATCCGGGAGAAAAAGAAGCTGAGAGTTGACAAAATATTATTTTGGGGCACATAGCTGTACTAACCTAGGATAAATCTTACTGTGAGTATTTTTACTTGAAAATATTTTGTAATCTCACAGCCTCTCTTAATGGAAGACCATCATAATGGTCTCAAGACCACCAAGTCTAATCTTATAATAATGCTTTCCATGCACAGATTCCATAAGGAACACGGCCTCCCTTAAGGGAAAACTGTCATGGTGGTCTCATAATACAGGTATTATAAATCTCTATTTTACAGATGAAGAAACTGACACAGAGAGGTTGAGTTAACCATGGTCACACAACTAGCAAGCAAATGTGGAAGGCAAGGTCTAAAGCCAGGGTTGAGGAAAAGGTGGCCCTGAGTGCACACATGACCTTCTATGTCCTCAAGTGCAGCCCCTTGACTGAATCCAAACTTTACAGAACAAATCCCCTTAATAAAAGGATTTGTTCTGTAAAACTTGGACTGAGTCAAAAGGCTTCACCCAATGGCACAGAAGGCCACATGTAGCCTCAAGATCAAAGATTCCCTCTGCACTTTGCTAAGTGGAACTCAGAAAAAAGACAACTCACTACCCCCACAGTATTAGAAGCCTTTCCAGGTCTGCCAGAGTTTTCATTCTTCTGGCATTTCCTTCAAAAGTTGAGGATCATCTCCAGCCATATGGAGGAACCAGGGTAGGGCTTAAGGGTCATAATCACAAACACTCGAATATCACTGAAAAGTAAAACTGAAACTATCACTCTACAGCAATGGGAGAAAAAAAAGGGTCACAACACGGATGTGATATCGCCCTCTCTGCCTCAGTTCACGTCCAAATAACAATACACCATTGCTGCAACACAGTTCGGACCTCACGTTCACAATGCATATTAATTCACCGCTGGAAAGTAGGAATGCTACCTTTCTCTGCTCCAGTGACGATTAGCAAGTTAGAACTAAAAGAAAGAAAAAAGGTTACCGGAAGTGGAAAGGGGACTCACGAGTAGCTAAAAACACAAGGAGCAGTTTCAAGGAAGCTTTCTTTCTTCTACACAGAAGGGGTCTGGACCCCACAGTGGCCTCTCATTTCTCCCTCATGTTCCCATTCTTTCAGGCTGTCTGGCATATTAGGGAACACCAAATTACTCGGTAGTAGACAACAAAGACTTCCTGTTAGCCTATCTTTAAGTCAAATCAGCACTTATTTATCTATTTAAAGCCAAATATAGAAAGTCACAAATCATTAATCTATTTGTCTGGAAATTTGAATATTCCACAACTAATGTTTCGCTGGGCAAATAAAAAAAAGCTTAAATAAATAAAATTTTAAAAAAAATTACAAAATTAAATAAATAAAGCGCTACTTACACAGCGCTTCACAGTCCACAAAGCGCTTTAGGAGCATTATCTCATTTTCTTTTCTTGACAATAGGTGCCATTATTAGACTCATTTTGCAAAAGAGGAATTTTTTCTTTAGATAGCATTCCTTCCGCCTCCAATTTATCCTGTGTGTAGCTTATCTGTACCTGGCTGTTTCCCTACCGGCCTGGGGGCTCTTGGAGGGCGCAGCTTTGTTTTGTATTCCCCGGGTTTAGCACAGTGCCAGGCACACGCAAGTTTAATAAACGTTTAGACTGCCACTGCCAGGCCGATAAAAAGCGGAGTTCCCCCTCCTCTCTTTGCACGGTCAGCTGAGCGCCTTTCCTTTGGACTCGTTATTGCCGGGGGTGGCTCCCTGGGAAGGCGAGGGCACGAGGCTCGGCGGGTCCGGCATGCCCAGGGCGCTGCCCTCAACCCTCCCGGGCCGCGGGCGCCAGAGGCCGAGCGGACTCTCGCAGCAGCCACCTGTTGGACCGCGCCGCAGCCCCATCTCTCCTCCGTCCGCGGCCGGCGCCGGCGGCCTCCGGCGCCGTCTACCAATCTGGGCGCGCGCCGCTCCGCGCAGCTCCGCAGCGGCACCGAGGCGGAGCGCTGCCCCCCAGCGCCGGGTCGTGACCTCTCCCCTCGGCCCCCTCCCTCGGAAAGGAAGGTGAAGGGGCAGACCCCCCCCCCTCCCCCCCCCGCTTCCCCGTCCCCGTCCCCGGGGAGGCCCCGAGACTCCCTGACCCCCACTCCATCACACGCGCACTCCCGGCCCACCCCTCCGGGCCCGACCTCGTTCGCCCACCTCTTGACAACCGCCTCTAACCAGCACCGTCGTCGTCTCCGTCGCCGTCGCCGCCGCCGCCTCCACCTCCGCCGCCGTCGATGTCTTCGTCACCGTCGTCGTCGCCGCCGCCGCCGCCATGTTTGTTGTGTCTCCGCTTCCCTCCCCTCCCCTTCTTCCCCCCCCTTCTCTCTTCAAGTCTCGCGTGAACGGCTGCCGCTCGCGCCCCGAGACGCCTCAGGAGAGGCAGTGTGGAGAACTAGACAGGGAGAAAAACGTCCACGGCTAGCATTCCTTCCACCCCCGCTCCTCCTCTTCCTCTTTCCTCCCTAAAATGTCCATTCGGGCCCCCCGTAGGAGCCGCGTGTGGTGGGGGAAGTGGCTGGAGGGGGTGTGTGGGGGCGGTTCCGTCTGCCCCGCCCCTCGCCCTGCCCCTCCCATCGCCCCACCCCCTGGCCCACCTCCCTCCCACCTTACTCGAGGCTAGCGGGTGCTGCTGGCTCGAAGCTGGGCAGCAGTCTAACTGGAGGGGAACCGAGATGGAGCTGGCAGCGAGGAAGTTCCTGCTCTCCTGCAGAGGTGGCCTGGTGAGTTCATCCCCCTACCCAACCTCCGCCCCCCCCCCCCCCCCCCCGTGCTGGCCGAGGAGAGGGCGGTGGGGCACCATTACTTCTGTCAGCCTGCCCCGAAGCTAACGGATTCGCGGCTCGCAGCGTGCCACCCGCGCCCCAGACACCTCGGACCCTTCTCCTCCCTGCTCCTGCCTCCCGCAATCCCGGGTCGGGCCGTCCCATCGCCGCCCCATCCCCGGCCAAAGAAACTGATCTTCAGTCTTCAGACATTCCTCCCCAGGTCACCGCCCAGTCACCCCCAAACCGCCCCCTTGGCCCCAGAATGCCAGAACACTGAGACCCCCAGCCACCAAAAACGACATCCCAATCCCAGAATGCTAAAATACTACCTCCTCCCCCCCAGGACGCGCCCCTTCCCCCCAAACACCACCTCCTTCCCCCCTCAAACAGACCCGCAAACTGCTACCACCTGTTCAGACCGGAGCTCGATGCCTTCCTTTCTCCCAGTCTAAGACCTGGAAAGGGCTCTGGCTGCCTGCCGCCCCAGCCCCACCACGGCGACCTTGAAGCGCATTTGCAGGCCAAGCTGGGAATTTGGGGAGCTGGGGCTTCTCCATTTACTTATTGCAGCAGGCGAGGCCCGGGAGGGATTTTCCAGTCTCGGCGGTGCTCCCAAAAACAACGAGCAACCGCGGAGCCTGCCGTTTTCACAATGATTTGAAAATGGTTCTTTAGCGTTAAGTACTTTATTAAAACGAGGAATCATTGCAGTGCCTGTTCTCCCACTCATAACCTTCCTGTTATCATCAGGAGAGAGAAAGAGGCTTCTCCTTTCCTTGACAAGTTACAAAACTGTCTGTTTTCCTTTTCCATGTAGTAAGGTCAGGAAATTGAAGCCTTCAGTTCCTCGAAAGAAAGGAATTCCTGTAATTACTGACAATTTGCTACCCCTTTTTTCTCAGATGACTTCTTCAGTTTGATCTAGACACAAATGATTTCTTGAGGTTTGGTCTTCTCTCAGGTGCCAGAGTATTTGATTGCCAACATCTTTCCAGCAACATATTTTCCTCCTCATGCTGGCAAATTGGTGTCCTGGAAAAGAAAATTGTTCAGGGGTCTAAGAGGGTTGTGTTTGAGGAGTTTGACATTTTCTAACCTTTTTAACCTTGTATCCTCTCTTGCCTCCATTTTTTCATCTGTGAAATTAAGAGTTTGGACTTGAACTCCAAAATTCCTTTCAGCTTGAAAGCTGAATTTTCTGAGTCTTAGTTTCCTTATTTGAAGCATCATGGTGTATATTTGTACTGACTGCCTCACAGGCATGTTGGGAGGAAAGCTTTGGGTAAACTTTAAAAAGCAGTATTACCTAATGTCAGTCACTCTAGCATCTTAAACACATCTTCCCTTAACCTCCTTAAACATGTTCCTAACTTGGATATTGTTGATAGCCCCACCGTACTCCCAGGCTCCTGACTTGCAAGGTTATTTTTAGATACTTTGTTTCTACCATACTTCATGGAAGTTGCCTTGTGGTATTGATGAGTGCTGGGGTTGGGGACTGGGGGTGAATGACGTGAAAAGATCAGAGTGCAAAGACTAGAGTACAGGGGCAGGTCGCCTGGAATGAATTCAAGGACTCAAGCATTCTTGAGGTCAAGGTAAACATTTATTATGCTTTTCAGAGGACAAGAGTTCTTAGGGAAGCTGCAACTTTAGAGGGGTTCAGGTAAAGTTTATATAGGGTATTATGTAGTAAAACTTGTACCAAATATACCAAGTGATTCAGAGTGGGATTAGGGAGGGGTTAAGGAGTGGTTAGTTCTTAAAAGAACATGTACTTTTAGTATCTACTGCTCAATATTTTACCCAGAATTCATCAGGAAATAGCCCAAGGTGGGTCTACCTGGAAGTTTGGTTTTAAGCATTAAACCTCACTGTCAACTAACCATCAGGGCTGACTGAGAAATAACACGGCTGCTGTCATCAATGTCTTGTTAGACAAGATAAATGTAAGGGAGTATACGGATGTCTAAGTCTAGGATACCTATGATTGGTCAGTGAATAGTAAATGCTGTTATGATTCAATACATAGCTCATTCAGCCAGTACACAGTTGGTTCAGACTAATAAATTCTATAGGTGCAACAGGCTGCTGTATCTGGAAAAGAGATAAAAGTTTTGCTGGGGCGGGTTGGGTCCTTGGGCTGGGGAGAAATTGCCTGGAATAGTGTTTTGAGGCTAGGGAGAAATGTGATTTTTAAAGAGAAATGTGATTTTAGAATTGGGATCCAAGCACATGCACCCAAGCACCCCATCAGTATTAGTTCTAAGATCTTTCCCAAATATCTCTTACAGTTCAGTTGTGTCTGACTCTTAATGACCTTTTCTGGGATTTTCTTGGTAAAGATACTTGGAGTGGTTTGCTATTTCCTTCAACAGCTCATTTTACAGATGAGGAAACCGAGGCAAACAGGGTTAAGTGACTTGCCCAGGATCACATAGCTAATAAGTGTCTGAGGCTAGATTTGAACTCAGGAAGATGTCTTCCTGAGTTCATGCCCATGTTCTGTTCACTTCACCACCTAACTCTTACTTGTTTGTTTTTAGCACCATAGTTTAGGCCTTCATTTCTTGTCCTCTTTTAACAGTCACCTATCTGCCAAAACAATCAGAAGTGATTTGCTCAATATCACACCACTAATAAGTGATAGCTTGGGACTGGAACTCAGATTCTGTAACTCCAAATTCAGTTCTTCTGCCATGCTTCAGTCAAGGACACCTGAAGTTAAATTCCTCAGATACCAGTTGTTTCACCTTAGGAAGTTTACTTTATCTGGTGCTATTTAGTAGCAGAACAAGTATTTGCCTGTCACTATTGCTTGTTGAGGTCCAGGGTGGAGTGCGGTTGACAAGATCAGGATAGACAAGATCGGGATAGACTTTCTGGGAAACTGTTCTTTGAGATTGTGCTCATTAACATCTGGAATGGCTCTCCATGCCCCCCAGATGTTGCTGTCTCTGTGAGACTAACTAGAGAATTCCTTCTAAGCTCATAGTCTGATTAAATCAGTTTTATAAGACTGATTTAATCACTAGGGCAGGAGACAAGCAGAGTGTCAGGTAGGCTTGCAGTTTCTGTCTATAAATACTCGGACCCTCAGATCAATAAAGTAGAGTTGGTCTTTCTTCACCACATCACTGAGCCGTGTGGGGATGCAGGCCATCCGCTACAATTGTTGAAAGTTTCCTCTCGTAGAGCTCCCTACAGAGATAAAATCACACTTCTGGACTCTTCTCCCTTCCCCCTAAAGAACTGCTATATTTAAGAATAGGCAGCCTGTCTTTTTAGAGGCTCTTTCTTCATTTGTACCTGGTAGGATAGAATTTGACAAGCCTTTCCAAAATAAACCAGTTTCCTCAGCTAAATCAATAAATCACATTTTCACTTTGGTACTTAATTATGTATTGTTTTGTATTGTTACTTGTTTTCATTTGTATGTATCTTGTCTTCCCAACTAGAAATGTAGTCCTAGGTAGAGGACAACAAATCTTATATTTCTTTTTTCATATTCTTAGTATGTGGCAGATGTTCACTATTTGGGACAAAATTATTTGGGAGGAAGAATCCAGGTCATCAAGGATTTTGTTGTTTTTGTTGTTCAGTTGTGTCTGACTCTGTGTGACCCCATTGAGTGAGATGAGGAGATTGTGAAGACTTTTCGTAAGAAAAATATGGGGAATATTGGATTTTCTAAATAAAATTTCTCTTTCATAAGGTCTCTCTCCCTGGATACCTGAGTTTCAGGTATCCAGGGCTTGTGGATGGTCAGTTGGTTCCCTCCCCCCTTACCAGCTACCAGCTTTCTTTGTGAAAGTGCTGTGGGCTGTAGCCGAAACTTGGAAGTTACTCAACTCTCCCCATTGTTTGTTGTACTGTTGCCAATCAGCACTACCAGTTCTTGCTTCTCCCCTTCCTCTCTTTTCTAAAGCCACAACAGCAGTTAAGTTAGATGTTAGATGAGGTAACTGTATTGGGATAGATGAAGATTTCCCAGGGTTTGCCTAGTTTTTTGCGCTTAGATTGTGAGCCTGCCTCCCAGCCAATGGTGAGGTGGGATAGTGGGGAGGTGAGACTCTCTGCATTAGGGTATAAAAATTGTGTTTCAGTTTCTGTAAGTGGCCTCCCTCCACCAGGTTCCCCAATTTGGTGGAAGGACGTCCCTTTCTCGAGAATTGTAATAGATCTTTTTCTTTCTGTTCTTATTGAGAAGCCTCTTCATTTATTTAAGATTTTGTGTAAGGGTCTTTTTATCCCACACACTATCAGTTTTGTCCGTAGGGTTTTTCTTGGCAAATATGCCGGAGTAATTTGCCATTTCCTTCTCCATTTTGTTCCCATTTAAGAAATGAGGAGCTGAGGCAATAAGAGTTGTCAGTTGCCCAGGGTCACACAGCTCGTAAGTGTCTGAGGTCAGATTTGAACTCAGGTATTCCTGACTCTGGGCCCAGCATTCTTATCTACTGTGCCACCTAGTCTGACCCAATCTGTCATCCAGCATATTTTTAGTTAAGTATAGCAACCTATGGATTGTTTTCTACTACACACTGCAATAGCTCCTGAAGGCATCACTATTTTCCTGAGGCTTAGAAAGTGAAGTGACTTAAGGTTACCCTGGTTTTTAAATTCAGAATTGAAATTTGAACTCAGATTATTTTATACCAAATTTAGTGCACTTTCTACCATATCAGGAGGATAAATAATCAGCGGAAACTTAAACTATGCAAGATGACAGAAATTTTTTGTCAATAGACATTTTGTATGCATAATGACAATAAAGTTTTGAAATTTATTTCCTGAAAAATTCACTTATTTTAGAAAAGTTTATTTTCCAGTAATTATATATCCCACCGTCATTTTTACAATACATGATGGAAAGCAAAAAATGATGTATGGAAAATGTTTAATATTTTTCAGCTACTAAATAACATATTAGTTTAAGTAAAAATGGAAAATAGTGATCTGGTTTATGTTTCTGTTCAAAAGATTGTAACAAAAATGCCATATTTTTGCCCCCTCATTGCTTTGTTGAGAAATAGATTAGTCAAGGGAGGAAAAACATATTCTTAAGGAAATATACTTGAATTCCTTTAATAAGCTTTTTTTAAATTTAAAATTTCTTGTTTTGTTTTGTGGGGGTGCCAACAGCTAAGAAGAAACTTCTTGACTTGTCTATCCTCTTGGAAAACTCCTCCTTGTTTCTTAAAATCTACCCATTCAGAAGCTTTATATAACATATCAAATAATGGGGTAACATTTGCTCCACTTCAGACATTTACAGAAGAGGAAATGATGATTAAAAATATGGGTAAGTATTTGTTTTTAAACTTTCCATTATATAAGTTAATTTTGTAGTTAAACTTTGTACAGTATTACTATTAATTATGTTAACGTAGGTGTTGTGGGCTGGTTTTTAAAATCTTTCAAACAAAAATTTAAAAAAAATTTTGTTCAGAACTGAAATGCATTTGGTGGTCCTAGGCCTGCAATCACTAGCATGCTGTTATTAAGTTAGACTGCAAAGGTTTATTGGGATATGTATTCTAAAACCAGAGGTTGATGTAGTTTTATGCTAGAACTCCAATTAGTTTATATTTAAGAAATTGCAGTGTATTTAATAGTCCATAGAACATATAATGTAATAATGATCTGTTGGGCAAGTTTACCATTAGGGGGATTTTTCTGTTCTTTGATTCTCTTTAATATGGTAATGTGTTTCTTGAAGGAGGTGAATTTTGAGGGCACTTTTTTGCTCAAGATATGCTGATTTCCTTATCTTTTATCATACTGTGAAGCTTGAAATTATTATAGTTGGAATTTTCTCCCATTTCTACCACTTTGTATCACAATTTCTATAAGTCAAAAGGAGACTGGATCAAACAATCACCAGGCATTTATTCAGTATTTGCAATGTACCAGTACTGGGCTAGAGTCTGGGTTGCAGATCCAAAAGTGACAGGCCCTGCTCTCGAGTTCTGGGAGGATGCAACATATTCACAGATTAGTTAATATAGGATATGTATAAAGTAAATATATAGGCGTTAGGGGAGAGAGTGGGAACATAATTGAGGAGACCTGGAAGTGGCTGATAAAGGGGGCAGCACTTGAGCTGAGGTTGGGTGCTCCACAAGACAAGGATGAAGAAGGAGAACTTTGCAAGAATGGGAGATGGCCTGTGGAAAAACACAGAAGCAGAAGATAGAATGAAGGCTGCAGGGAATGGTAGGTAGGTCATTTTGACTGGAGAGTAGAGTGTATCCTCTCTACTCTCTAAGTTTGAATCAGATTGTGAGTGGTATGTAAATGCCAAACAGAAGTCTGTATTTTATCCAAAAGGCAGTGGGCAACTACTGAATCTTCTGGTGCAGGAAAACAGCATAGTCAGATCTCTGTTTTCAAAATATCAGTTTGTCAGCTATATAAAGGATGGATTGGAGAAGCAAGAGATTGGACACAGGGAGACCAATTAAGGGGCTATTTCAATAGTCCAGGTAAGAGGTGATGAATGTCTGAACTAGAGTGGTTGTGGTATGGAAAAATAGAAGAGGACAGGTTTGAGAGTTATTGAAGTGGTTGAATCATCAAGACTTAGCAACTAAGATAGGAAGGGTAAGTGAAAGATAAGACCTGAAGATGATTCCTAGGTTACAAACTGGAAGATGCCTGGAAAAATGGTGGTGTCCTCAACAGAAAGAGAGCTATTAGGAGGAACGATGAGTTTGGGGAAAAATGAATTCTCTTTGGGTATGTTGAGTTCTAAATGCCTATGAGACAGCCATGTGGAGATGTCTCTTGGATAGTTGGTGATGCAAGACTGTAGCTGAGGAAAGGAAACTAGATACGTAGATTTGGGAATACATAGAGGTGAAAGCTGAACCCCTATGGGAACTGATGAGATTGACTACTAAGGCAGAAGTAGAAGGAAGTCAGGACTGAGTCTTGGGATACACCTGAATGTAGAGACCAAGAAGGGTTAATGACAGGTTAGAAGCTAACCACAAGAGAGTAATATCATGAAAACAACAGAAAGGATAGAATATGCAGGAGGAAGTAGCCAATAGCATAAAGTAGTTTCAAACATTTGGGAGGGAGGGGAATCACACTAGTTTTGATTTTTCCATATAATTCATTATAATCTTTTTTTTTCTATTAATAGGATAGTCTCTTAAGAAATGAGTAGATTTTCTTTTTTTTCTTCCTTACAGTTAAAAAATTTGCAGAGAAACAAATTGCTCCTGTTGTGGCAGCAATGGATGAAAATTCAAAAATGGACAAATCAGTAATAGAAGGATTATTTCAACATGGGGTATGTGTATATACACACATATACAATGTATATGTATATTTTTCAAAGTTTTGTTCTGTTTCAAAGCTAAACTCATTCCAATGTGAAAATAAATGCATGTTTTTAAAATCAGGAAATCTAGCAATTGTACTTAACATTACATTCCTTAGCTAAAATTATTTTCATTCTCTTTAAATCTAAAGTCCTGTCTAATACTTTTCTCTTCAACAAAAACTTTAAAAATCAGAATGACCTTGTGAGTAGAAATACTTCTGCACTACAAATATTTAACTGAAAGAGAAGGAACATAATTTCTTTAGGTATTTTCTGAGGAAATTTTTAGACATTGACTATTCTCTTCCTGTCTTAATGAAATAATGTACAGACAGTTCTCTTTAGATAAATTTGCATTACACAAATTCAACTCCTTGTAAAGAATTCTGAAAGAAGTCTTCATTCCATAAAATATCATTGTTAACTTTACAATCCTGTGCTCACCGCTCTCCATTCCTGCCCCTTGGGTCAGGTCAGTGTTCCACAGCCTACCCCTACCCCCACACCAAAAAAAAAACCCTAAAGTAAAAACCCCTACAAGTGAAAATAGAAGACCATATCCAAAAGACTATTGAGGGGCTTGGATTAAGACCTCTAGCATGGAGATACCTTTGCTCGGCTCCACCCACCCATCCGCTTGTTGGGCCTCCACATCTGTCTTCCATCTGTCATTGCTTGGATACTGCCTGTCACCCTGTGTGTTGCCCATCGTCTCCTATCTTTGTCCATGTTGGGCCCCCACGTCTGCTGCCGTCTCATGTTCTTCCTCTAGCTTGTGGCCTGGCCCTTCCTACTGTTTTTCCTTTTCTGACCCTGGCCCCCTTGTGTCCTTGAATGGTGTTCTGGCCCCACAGGTACTTTTCCTCCCTTCCGCACATCCATGGTTCATTAACATAAAGACAATTCTCTGTGTTTTTGTGTCTCTTATATGAGTCATTGAGTAGTCTCTTGTGAATCCATTCTTTGCTAGCACATATAGAGAACAGAACAGTCAAAACCAATAACTATAAAGAAATTTCTCAGTGTAGAACATAGGGTTTCACATCTAGAGCTGAGCTATCATCCTAGTTGTTTTGGCAAGTTTTGTAGAGCTAATGTCAAAAGAACTAGCAGTGGTTTTGTAACTAACATACAAAAACTTCATCATTTCAATTTAAGTACCATCTGTTTTCTTGGGGGGGGGGAAAATGGGGGTCAGACTTTTCATATCTGCCTCAGTCCTCAAATAGGCAACAGGAAAATTGTAGAGCATCATAAACCCTATTAAAGTGAAGAATTCATTGAGCAGTACATTTAAATGGAATGTTACTTCATACTAACTTGCCGCCATCTCATTTTTTCTCTATAGTATATATGATTATAACATAGTATTAGTAGCCATTTCCCACATAGCTGATCATAAATTAAAGAGCATGAAATGTACTGTCAGTGACAGAGGGAGTTTCCGTTTATCTCTTCTGTGCTAAATAATTCCAGGAACAAATATAAAAAGTATGCATCGAATCTCCTACATATTAATTTACATGCTATGTAAGATTATTAGTAGATTTTGTTTTAACGTAGTGTTCCTATCAGACCTAATCCACAAATAATAATTTAGAAAATATTTAGTTTGTTTCTACTTTGATTTGTGTTGAGAATATTGGATTTAACAACTTTGACCCAAAAGCCTAACAGCTCAAAAAACGCATATCTTTGATTTAAATGATTATATTCACTTCATTTTTACTTTCAAGAATCTGGGTCATTCACTTTTATCAACACTATCACAAGTCATCTCTAAAAAGTTTTCCTCAGATACTTCAGTCCTCAGGGATGTACTGTGAATTTTTCTGGCATCTTTTGACACTTAACATGAGATTTTGTATTAATTTTCTTTTTATGTCCAACATACCACATTAGATTATAAGTCCTTTTATAAGAAAAATGCCTCTTTTTATCCTCAATACCTCATTTCTTTTTTTAAAATTTTATCTTGGACTCAAACATCGGAACACAAATACAGAATACAGAAAGGAAACAAAAACATATTATAAACTTAAATATTTGAAACTTAAATACAGAATAAGAAAGGGAGGAAAGCATGTCATGTGCTTAGCAGAACGTAAGAGAGAATTCAAAATACATAACAACACATTTTCATTTCAAAAAAGCCTGTATGATAAATACTTCATGTTGTGTTGAGGGCCTCCCATCTTTTCTTTGCTTCCTTGTTAGTTTTCTTTTGTTCTTTGCTGTGTACTTTTTTACTTTGTTCTCTTTTTCCTCCAGCCCCCCAAGGCTACAATTAAGTGCCGATATATTTCTTTATCACTATAGATAAATACATATACATATATACATACATATATAGACATAAACTTTGACAAACACATTCTGTTTCTGATCTTTGTTTTTATGTTTGTGTGTATCTCTTGTTTCCTATTCCCCCTGCTTCCTCTACTTTACTTTGACATTACTCTTTGAGGCAGAAGGGACTTTTTGCTTTAATATCTGCCAGTCCTAGAGGCCTGTGTGGGCTACCCGAGTCTTCTTACCTCACCTCCGAGGTCTTCGGTTGGCCAAAACCGGATGCTCATATGAGAGAAAGGACGTTCCAGAGTCGAACAAGGGTTGAGCTTTATTTCAGGGTCTTGGTTACAAGTGCAGGGGGTCTTCCTTAGGAGGAAGAGGGGGAGATTTCCTAAGGAGGCTAAGATCTTAAGGGATTGGAAGTAGAAGTACAAGCGGGGAGAGAGGGGGAGGGGAGAGAGGAAAGAAGAAAAGCGGAGCCTACTGTCCTCTTGGCTCCTCACGTGCTAAGAGAGCTTTCAGGCTTCCTCAATCCTACTTAACCTTCAGCCGCGTAGTTTGCATCTGAATACCGTGCTGTTAGGTAACTAGGTGTGCCCAGATCCGGGACAATCTCGAGGGCGGGGAGATCTCTCTCCCATCACGTTTCTCACGGGAAGAGGCGGAATTACTCGAGATAGCTCGGTTCACCTCGATTCCCTGCCGTTTCCTGGGGGGGTCTCGTGAGAGCTCTAAGATTTAGAAGCTCCCACGTTTACCCGCCCGAGACTGTCCACACAGAATTGAGCTTCCAATCCCAACAAATATCCTCCTCTGAAGATGAACCCTGGTTTTCTCTTTTCCCATAATAACTTTCTATGATCAGATCCTTTCTCCTTTGCCTGTGCACTTTTTGTGGTAATATCTTAATTTTTGTAATAGTCTGTAGCCCTGAGGTATGGGGGATGGTGCTTCTTGCCCCAGATCTTCACTTCTCTCTTCTAGCCTGGACCCAAAGCCAAACCTCCAACTTCCTATAAGTGTCCACAGCCAGGGACATTTTGCCCCACTGCTTCTACATTCACTGGGCAAGTGCCCTTTTCTTCTTGGCCCTGCTGCTCTTTGCAGCACAGCTGGGTCTCTGACGTTCTTTGTCAGCAGAGGTTCCCTCAATCTTCCCTGGCTCAGATGCCTAACTCCCTTCACTGACCTGGGGTAAAAGTTCCTCTGGATTGGCCTTAGCATCATCCCAAACCAACCTACCCCAGGGCTTGCCAGTTGTTGTTAAAGTAAACCCTAGCTTGGAGGTGTTTACTCTTCATTGGGACCAAACCTTGTCTTGTGATTTTTCTTCTGATCTTCTCAAATTGCCCTGGAAGACCCCTGTAAATTTAAGGAAGAAATTAACTCCTTAAAAATTAGAATTGGGCAAGGGGAAACTAATGACATTATAAGACACCAAGAAATAATAAAAAAATCAAAAGCATGAAGAAAGTAGAAGAGTATGTGAAACATCTCATTAAAAAAACTTGATTTAGCAAACCGATTGAGGAGAAAAAATGTAAGGATTTTTGGACTGCCTGAAAGTTATGATAAAAAAAGTCTAGTTATGATATTGTAAGAAATTATTAAGGAAAAATGCTCTGAAATTCTTGAACTAGGGGGCAAAAGAAATAGAAAATACCGAATGATCATCACTTGAAAGAGATCCTAAGATGAAAATGCATGGGAACATCATAGCCAAGTTTTGAAGCTCCCAGGTTAAGGAGAAAATACTAAAAGCAACAGGAAAACAAAAATACTGTAGAGCTACAGTCAAGATAACACACAATCTAGAAGCTTCTACATTAAAAGATCAAAGGATTTGAAACATTATATTCAAAAAGCAAAGGAATTGGGTTTGCAACTAAGAACAATTACCTAGCAAAGCTAAGTATAATCCTGAATGGAAAAAAAAATGGGACATTTAATGAATTTAAAGATTTTCAGGTATTTGTGACAAAAAGACCAGAACTTAGTGGAAAATTTGACATGTAAGATCCAGGAAAAGCATTAGATAAATATTAAAGACCAATTATAAGGGACTCAATGAGGTCAAATTGGTTACTTGTTATATGGGAAAATGTTATCTGTACTCTTAAGGATGTTATCATTCCTTAGGTAGTTTGTGAATATATATAGATAAAAGGCTTGGGGTTGAGTTGAGTGTGATGGGATGATTCTTGAAAAATACAATTGTAGAGAGAGGTAGAATAGAGCCATTATATAAAAGAGATGTGAATGAAATGATACAGAAGAGTTGGATAATAATGAGGAAAGATAGGATGGAAGAAAATACACAGCTAGAAATTATAACTTCCAACACGAGTGGAATGAACTCACCCATAAAATAGAAACAGGTAGCAGAATGGATTACCAGTCTTACAATATATTGCTTACAAAAAACATATACATACAGTTAAAATAAAGTACTGGAACAGAATTTATTATGCATCAGCTGAGGTTAAAAAAAGCCAGGGTAGCAATCATGATCTGAGACGAAGTTAAAGCTAAAATAGATTTAATTAAAAGAAATAAACAGGAAAACTACATTATGATAAAAGTTAGCATAGAAAAATTAAGCAGTATCAATACTAAACCTACATGCATCAAATGCTATAGCATCTAAGTTTTTAAAGGAAAAGTTAAATGAAATCAGGTGGAAAAAGATATTAATACATAAGTGAGGAGTAAGGCTTCAACCTTCCTCTCTCAGAATTAGATAAGTTTAACGAAAAAACAAAAGTTAAGAAGGTGAATAGAATCTTAGATAAACAAGATATGATTGATATCTGGAGAGAATTGAATGGAAATAGAAAGGAATACACCTTTTTCTGAGCAGTACATGGTATCTTTTCAAAAATTAACTATATGTTAAGGGCAGGAAAACAATTCAGAAAAGCAGAAATATTACATGCATACTTTTTAGAGCACAAGGCAATAAAAATTATATTCAATAAGTGACCATGGAAACAATCTAATCCTAAGAAATGAGTGTTAAAGAACAGATCATAGAAACAATAATTTTATTAAAGAAAATGACAGTAATGACACATATCAAAACCTATGGGATGCAGCAAAAGCAGTAATCAGAGGAAAATTTATGTCTCTAAATGCTTATATTAGCAAAATAGAGGAAGAGCAGGCCAATGAATTGGGTATACAATTAAAAAAAAGCTAGAAAAAGAACAAATGAAAAATCCCAAGGAGATAAAGTTGATTTTATGGAAAAAAAGCAATAAAACATAATCGGTTAATGTGATTAAAGAAAAGACAGAAGAAAACCAAATCACTTGTATTAAAATTAAAAATGTTGAAATGATGGTGAAGTCAAAACAGTTACAAAGCTATTTTGCTCATTTATGTGCCAATAAATTTAACAATTTAAGGGAAATAGAAGAATGTTTACAAAAATATGAACTGCCTAGATTAATAGAAAGAAAATGGAATGTCTAAATAAGCCTATTTTAGAACAAGCAGTTGAACAGGCTATAAATGATCTTCCTAAGAAAAAAGCATCAGGACCAAAGGGATTTACAAGTGAATTCTACCAAACATTTAAAAATCAACTAATTCCAATATCAAATAAATTTTTTGGAATAATAGGCAAAGAAAGAGTCCCACTAAATTCCTTCTGTGAAATAAATGTACTGATACCTAAACTAGGAAGAGCAAATCAGAGAAAGAACCGTATAGATCAATTTGTTTAATGACTATGGGTGAAAAAATCCTAAATAAAATACTAGCTGGGAGAGTACAACAGTATATTACAAAGGTTATATACATTGTGACCAAGAGGGTTTTGTACCATGAATGTAGGGATTATTTAACTTAAAGGAAACTATTAACATGATTATATCAACAATAAAAATAGCATAATATGATTATATCAATAGAAGCAGAGAAAGTTTTTGACAAAATATAACACTCATTCCTATTAAAAACACTTGAAAACATAGATATAAAGGGATTTTTCCTTGAAATGATATGAAGCATCTACCTAAAACCATTAGTAAGCGTTATTTGTGTTGGGGATAAGCTAGAAACCTTCCCAGTAACACCAGGAGTGGAAGGAGGATTCCAGTTGTCACCATTATTCTATATGGTTTTAGAACTGTTATCTATAGCAATAAAAGAAGAAACTGAAAGAATCAGAATGGGCAGTAAAACTATCTCTTTTTGCAGGTGACAAGATGACATACTTGGAAAGTCCCAAAGATTCAGCTAAAAAGTTAGTGGAAACAATAATTTTAGCAATGTAGTAGGATATGAAATAAATTCACATAAACCAACAGTATTTCTACATATCACATATATATCATATATCATATATATTATATATCATATATATTATATATCATGTATATCATAACAAAACCCTGCAAGAAGAGATAGTAGGAGATACCCCATTTAAAATGCCTGTAGACTATAAAATACCTGGGAGTATCAAAACAAACCCAGAAACTGCATGAGCATTATTATAAAACACTTTTTATACAAATAAAGTCAGGTTTAACTAACTGGAGAAATATTGTTCATGAGTAGGCAGAGTCAATATAATTAAAATGACAATCTTACTGAAACTAATATTCAATTCCATTCCAATTACCAAAAAAAAATATTTTATTGATCTAGAAAAAATAATAAAATTTATTTGGAAGAACAAAGGAATTAATAAAAATGTAAAGGAAGGAGTTTTAGCAATAACAGATCTTTACTGTAAGGCATTACTTATCAAAATTATTTGGTACTGGCTAAGAAATAGAAAGGTAGATCCATGGGGTAGAGTAGAGAATGCACAGAAAACAAGGGAAAACTTAGAAGGAAGCAGAGAAAGCAGGGTAGCTTTGAAAAATATATATATAGTATTTATTACAGAGTTTTCTAAAAAAGGTAAATAGTGTGAAATGGAAATCCATGGTTTTATGTTGAATCCTCTTTTTATATCGTAATGTGTATGTGAAAAAAATTTTTTTATCTTTTTGTGAGATTCAATATGAATAAAAATTTTAAAAAATAAAACATTGGACTTAATTTACACTTTAGTACTTTAGCAACGTGTTCCAGGCACTTTTTTACAATTTATTACATTTATTGAACTAGAGACTATGAACCAGGATGAGGTTATACAAAAGAATGAGTTGAAATGTACCCTAATTTGTAATTGTTATAATGTTCATTCATAACTTATTTCATGGCATGATGAAAAGAGCACTTGATTTTGAGCCAGAGATCTAGGTTGAGATTCTGGTTCACCTGTTTAATAAAAAGTGCCTTTCCCATTGTGGACCATAGTCTCATATTTATAATGAGAGAATTAGGCTTGGTCCAGGGACCTCACAGTTTTTCAGTTGTATTCGACATGATCAAAAAAATTAATAATGCAAGTTAAGTAGATTTAGTTATTAATTACATATAGTTTCAATACAGTTCAATTATATGATTGCAAACACAGTATATGACAGCACTCCGTTACTACAACATTAGTGAGAGGCAAGGAATTAGTACATATTGGCCTGCTTAGTTATGTGTACTAGCTAATTAGATTGATCCCTAAAGTTTCATCTATTTCTAAATCCTTTGAACTCTAAATCTTCAAATACTTGAAAATAATGATAAATATGTAAAGTTTAATATTATTAGGCACCTCCAGTAATCAAATACCCTCTTCACAGGGTTTTTTATGAGAAAAGCACTTTGTGAACAATGAAACACTACACAAATGTGAACTGTAAGAGACTTGTGAGACTTGAAGTTGATGAACATTTCAGACATATGTCTTTTGATCAAAGTTGTGAATCCAGTACTCCCAGTATAAGCTAGGCTATGAAGAAGAACTTTTGGGGATGTAGCCTGACACAGTGCAAAGAACAATGTCTCAGGCATAAGAAGGCCTAGATTCAGACCTCACCTCTGATGCTTACTACCTTAATGACCTTGATATGTCTTTTCTTTGGACTTCAGCTTTCTCATATTTAAAATAAAGGAATTGTGCTAGATGACCCTAATCACTAAGGACCTTCTGATCCTAAGTTTATTATCCCTAGACTGTGGTTAGGTCTGATGGAATACAAGAGCATGCAAAAGATCTAGTATTTCATCATTGTAAGGATTATAAGGAGTTTCTCATGTGGAAGGTCATTCCACCAAGAAAGATCCTTTCCCTTCTATGGCTTAGTATAAAAGTTCTTGGAGTTCCCTCAGGCATGTAGTAGTTGAATGACTTACTCAAGATAGTACAACTATTATATAGAGGAGAAATTTAAGCCTGGCTCTTCCTGACTCTTAAGCCCAACAATTATCCACTATATTACTGCAGTATCATATAGGTGATAGACAAATGACTAAATTGGAAATAAAATTTACTAACTTGATACCTTCAGTTTATGGTTGTGCTGGTCTGTTTGGGGAATACTAAAAGAATGAGGCAGATGTGAGGCTTTTGCTTCCAAATAAGTTCATTCAAGAAAAGATTTTTTGTTTATTGTAATACCTTAGAATTTTGATGTTGATCATTTTCCTGTAGAAGCAAAAGATCTCAATTTATATATGATTTATTTTTAGCTGTCAATTTTTCAAAGTGACAACTGAAGCTTAATCAGAAACTTAGTATGCTAATTACAACACTTTTTTCTACGTCAGGCTTCAAATCTTTTAAAACATTTTTGATATTTGCTAAACATCTAATTCTTGATACCTAGCTGAGAGAAAAGGAATTTAAACACTACTTAAAAATTGCTGGCATGCTAAGAAGAACAAAGGTCATTAGTCCTTATTTGTCATGATTAGCTTCTGGAGTTGTGTGGTAAATCCCTTTTTTATGAAAAAAAGAAATACCTTTTTATGAAACTAAGACAGTGGAAAAAGAGGACTTGTGTGAATGCGATGAAAATTTCATTGTGTCCCTAACACATTTCCTAAACACTCTAGCCCATGCTAAGGAGTGGAGTGTCCTGAATAGACAGCCTCTAAGTTACTTGGGGAACTTAAGTTGTTGGGTCATCTGATGACTTGATTGGCAGCAGTCCAGTACACAACTCTGCGTAGCATATTACATCAGGCAATAATCAGCGTGGACCCTGCAAAATTATACTCATTTTGATTGTCCAGTTGTCATCTTGGGAGAATCAAACTCTTAAAGTAGAAGAGTGGAGCTAGCAAAGATTATTAAAGAAGCTGAGTACAAAGATGCAGATAATTCTCCCTGGAGAGAGATTCACTCCAGAGAGTTTCAATTCTATACAGTAAGAGAATGTGTTGATTAAAAAATATTAAATGTTTATCTTCATCAGAATTAAAAGTATTTCAACAGGCAAGGTAATCCAATTATAATTTATTACATTGTCATCTGAATATATTTTAAAGGTATTATTCTGCTCTCTTACTTATAATTACATTTTTGTTTTCTTAACTAAACAAAGAAATAGAGTGTAATCAGAGTTTATTATGTCACTGCATCCTCTTAAAAGAGACATATTTCTTAACTGATATAGAGGCTTTTGTACTTTATGTTATGCAAAACAGAGTGGAGTGAAAATGCCTCACTATGTATTAGTATAAACTCTAGAATATAAATATGTGAATGGTTAAAATTTACTTCTAAAGCTCATTCCTTTCGTAAAATATTTCCTCACATCTTAACCTATTAATATATTTTTCTTTCTTCTCCAGTTGATGGGTATTGAAACTGAAACAAAGTATGGAGGGACGGGAGCTTCATTTTTTTCCACTGTTCTAGTAGTAGAAGAATTAGCAAAGGTCGATGCATCTGTATCTGTTTTATGTGACATCCAGAATACATTAATCAATAAATTGATTAGTAGACTTGGGACAGAAGAACAAAAGGCAACCTACTTGGCCAAGCTGTCTAAAGACTTGGTGAGTTAAGACAATTTTTCAAATTAACTTTTTCAAAAATTAAGAGTATTTCTGTTTTTCAAAATTAACAAACACTAATGGTGTGTGCATTATATGTGAGGGACTTTTAAAAATATTAAGCAATAAGCTAATTGTTTAATTAGAATATTTTCTTGTGATTAAATAGTTTAATTATCTGTTTTCTACATAAATACTATTTCTAGTTAGAGAATTAATGAAATGACTCTTTGAATATAGCTAGTTCTTGCTTAATGTATGTGGACCATTCCGAAGAACTCCCCTTATGGGGCTCTGCTGGAACTTCTACCTATAAGGTTCTACAGTCCCTCAAGCGAGAGTGGCTTCAGTGCCTGGAGGGGAGGAGCCCTGGTTCAGGGCTGCACCTAAAGCTGCCCCTTCCTGGTGGGAGCCAGAGCCAGGACTTGTGCAGGGTTCTGCTGCCCTGCCCCTTACCTCCCCATAGTCTGCATAATGTGAATTTGCATAAAACAAGAAGTGTCTATATTGAAATTTGTTATGTTCAATAAGTTACTTTAAATCTTCTGGGGCAGAGCCAATATGACAGAGTAGAGGAAGCACTCAGCCAAGCTCTCTCAACATTCCTCTCCCAACAACTTTAAAATAACTCCTCAAACTGAATTCTGGAGCAGCAGAGCCAACAAAAGTTGAGAATGAGACATTCTTCCAGTCAAATACAACTTAGGAGCTTGGAGGATGAGATCTGTGACACAGAAATAGAGGCTATTTCATGGTTCATGTGGATAAAACACCGGTGGTAGGACTAGGTGGTGGCAATAGAAGCAGCAGCAGCTTCAAGAGCTATCCAGCCAGAGATGGTAATGAGACCTGGCAATTGGTCATATAGAGATTATAGAGGTCTCCTATGCTGAACACAGGACTGGATGCTATTTGAAAAGTCCTTTACCTATACCCACTTTTGGGTCACTATTCAGGGACAGAGGAGAGCACTTACGGTCAAGAGGGAGCAGGAGGCCTGAGGAACAGTATCACTTCTGGTCCCAAGGAAGCAGGAACCTTGAGAAGCAGTACTGATTGCAATCCCAAGGGATCTTGGGCCCTTCCTGGGTGAGGATCAGAGTACAAAGAGAGGAGGGACCACACCTCTCCCCATATCATACTTCCCTGGAAGCATGGAAAACTTCCAAACCCCCAGAACTGCCCCTGAAAACAGCAATATAGAAAAAGTTTGAAGTCTGAAACAACAGTGCCCCTCCTTTCACCCCATATCAGGACATGAGGAACAGAGCCCATCTGTAATATAAAGTTCAAAATCAAGAAATAGGGTGGGAAAATGATCAAGCAACAAAAAAAGAATCTACAAAAAAGTTACTATGGTGACAGGAAAGATAAATTCACAAACTCAGAAGACTAGTCAAAATAGCAACAAACAGATCTCAAGGGAAAATGTGAATTGGAAACAAGCCCAAAAAGAATTCCTAATGGACTGAAAAAAATATTTTCATAATCAGAGTGGTAGATGTAAAATTGAGTAAAGAGATGAGAGTGAAAAAAGAAAATTATGAAAAGACATATATTGCTCATTGAAAGAGGTACAAAAAATCCTAAAGAAAATAACATTTTAAAAATCAGAATTGACCAAATGGAAAAAGAGAGACAAAAGCTCACTGAAGAAAATAATTCCTTAAAAATTAGAATTGGGCAAGCGGAAGCCAATGACTCCATGAGACATCCAGAAACAACAAAAATACAGTAAAAATAATTTAAAAAAATATAGAAGAAACTCTGAAATACCTCACTGGGAAAAAAATAACTGACCTGGAAAATCAATTAAGAATTAATAATTTAGGAATTATTGGACTATCTGAAAGCCATGATTAAGAGAGAGCCTAGACAACATATTTCAACTACCCTGAAATCCTAGAATTATAGGGTAAAATAGAAATCTACCAGTCACCTCCTGAAAAAGATCCCAAAATTAAAACTCCCAATAATATTATAGCCAAATTCCAGAACTTCCAGATCAAAAAGGAGATACTTCAAGCAGTCATAAAGAAACCATGCCAATACTTGGAGCCACAGTGAGGATCAAAAGATTTAGCAGCTCCTGTATTAAAGGAGGGAAAGGCTTGGAATATGATCATCCCAAAAGCAAAAGAGCTGGAATTACAGGCAAGAGTAACCTACCCAGCAAAACTAAGTATAATCCTTCAAACAAAAAAGTGGGTATTTAATGAAATAGAGGACTGTCAAGTATTCCTGATGAAAAGACCAGAGCTGTATAGGAAATTTGACTTTAAAATATAAGACTCAAGAGAAGCATAAAAGTATAAACATGAAAGAGAAATCAAAAAAGGACCCTATAAGATTAGACTGTTTACCTTTCTATTTGGGAAGATGATACATGTAATTCCTAAGAACTTTATCACTATTACGGCAGTTAGAAGGATTCTACATAGAGGGTATAGGAGTGAATTGGTTATGTTGGGATGATTTTTTTAATGGAAGGATGAGCAACATGGATACCCTGGGAGAAGGGAGAAAGGAGAGGAAGAATGGGGGAAATTATTTCATATAAAAGAGATGTTCAAGGAAGAGCTTTTACAATAGAAGGGAAAATGGTACATATACATATATGTACATACGTATGTATATAAATATACAAATACATATACACACAATTTGGTATAGAAATATTATCCAACAGGGAAGTAAGAGGGGAAGAAGAAGACAAAGGGGGAGTGGTGATAAAAGAGGATGGATAAAGGAAGACACTAGTCAGAAGCAAAGCAGACTTTAGAAGAGGAACAGGATAAAAAGAGAAAGATAAACAAAAGAAAATGGGATGGAGGGAAATGCACAGAGTAATCATAACTATTAATGTGAATGGGATGTACTCACCCATAAAACAGAAGTGGAGAGCAGAATTGATCAGAACCAGAATCCAACAGTATGTTGTTTACAAGAAACACAAAACAGATACACACAAAGAATTGAAATAAGGGACTGGAGGAGAATCTGTTAGTCAAGCTTTGAAGATGATATGATGATATATTTGGAGAACCCTAGAGAATCAACTAAAAATACTTGTCAAAATAATTAACAGCTGTAGCAAAGTTGTAGGATGTAACATAACCCACATAAATTGTCAGCCTTTCTGTATACTACCAGGAAAATCCAGCAGCAAGAGATAGAAAGAGAAATTCCATTCAAAATAGTTGGAAAAATTGGAAAGCAATATGGCAGAAATTGGGCATAGACCAGTATCTTATGCCATTTTACCAAGATAAGGACAAAATGATACATGACCTACATGTAAAAAGAGATATTACAAGAACATTTGAAGAACATGGAACATAGTAGTTATGGATAGGTGAACAATTTATATATAAACAAGAGATAGAGAACAGAATGAGGCATAAAATGGATAATTTTGAATACATTAAAAGGTTTTCTACAAATCAAATAAATGTAGCTAAGATCAGAAGGAAAGCAGAAAATTGGGGGAAAGATTTTTATAGACAGTTTGTCAGACAAAAGTCTCATGTTAAATATATAAAGAACTTTGTTAGTTCTATAAGACTATGAATCGTTCCCCAAATGATAGTTAAAAGATATGAAGAAGGCAGTTTGCTAGTGAAGAAATCAAAACAGTTTATAGCTATATGAAAAAATGTTCTAAATTATTATTGATTAGAGAAATGCAAATTAAAAGAACCTCGATATATTTTATACCTGTTAGATTGGCTAAAACGATTGAAGGGAAAAACGACAAATGTTGGAGGGGATGTGGAATAATTGAGACACTAATTTATTGTTGGTGCAATTGTGAACTGATACAACCATTTTGAAGAGCAACCTGGAAGGATGCCAAAGAGTTATTAAACTATTTATGTTTTGACTCAGCAATATCACTGCTAGGTCTGTTTCCAAAAATGATTAAGGAAAAAAGGAAAAGAGCCTAGAGGTTTTAAAATATTTTTAGCAGTTGTCTTTGTAGTGTCAAAGAACTGGAAATTATGGGGATGTTTTTCAGTTGAGGAATGGCTGAACAAGTTGTGGTATATGATTCTGATAGAATATTACTGTGCTGTAAGAAGTAATGAGCTTGATACTTAGAGACAAGACATAGATTTGCATGAAATAATAAAAAGTGAAATGAGCAGAACCAACAAAACATTGTATACAGTACTAAGGACACTTTGAGTGACTAAGTCATTTCGACTCTTATAAATACCCTAGTTATCTACAAAGGACATATGAAGGAAGATGCTATATGAATCCAGAGAAAGAACTAATAACGTGTATACCATGATTTTACTTATGTATATGTATATATACACATATACACACATACACACATGTTTATGTTTAATGGCAGCCATCTCTAGGGTGGGAGGAAGGGAAGAAAACAGAGAAATTTACATGATAACTTCATTATATATTTAATAAGAATAGCAAATTATACATAATAGATTTACAATTTTATGTGCAATCATCTTTTTTATTATACTATATTATAGAAATGCTTGTTTTATTCCATGAATTAAAAATAAAATAATTTTTAAAAAGGAATGTAAAAATAAAGGAGTTGGACTAAGAAAAAATAAAATAACAGATAACATAAAATACTTAGGTGTCTACCTGCCAAGACAACCCCAGGGACTAAATAAACACAATTATAAAACATTTTCCACAAAAATAACAATAGATCCAAACAGTTGGAGAAATGCTAATTTCTCGTGGGTAGGGTGAACAAATATAGCAAAAATGACAATTCTTCCTAAGTAAATTTACTTAGTACCATACCAATCAAACTTTCAAAAAAATTATTCATAGAGCTAGGAGAAAGTAATAATGAAATTCATCCGGATAGAAAACAGGTCAATATCAAGCAAATCAATAAAAAAAAATATGAAGAGGAATGAAGCCCAGATGGCAGAGTAGAAGGATACACCTCTAGAAGCTCTCTTCCCATAGCCCATAAAATACCTGTAAAAAATGACTCTAAACAAATTCTAGAGCAGCAGAAACCACAAAACAACAGAGTAGAAGGTTTCCAGCCCAAGACATCCTGGAAGGCCGAGAGGAAAGGTCTGTTGGTCTGGGGATGGAGTGGAGTGCAGCATAGTGTGGTCTTCAAGGCACCAGCAGCAGCAGCTGTGGGTCCCAGATTCCTCAACTCATAAACGCCAAAGACAGCTTCAAAGGTCAGTGAGAAAGCTCTTTCACCTGGGTGAGAAGGGAGCACAGCTTTCTAGCCCTGACCCCAGGCAACAGCAGCTTCCATTGTTGGAGCCCTGGCCTAAAGCCCCTGGGGGAATTGAGCCACTGATCTGAATCTCACCCCTGAGTGGTGGTCCTGGGGTGAGGAGGGGTGCTGGCTGGCATGGTGGAGCTGGTGGAGGCTCTGGAAAGGGAATCCTGCTCATGGACCAGAGAGAAATAAACTCCTCTCCCTTGATTGTGCCACCTTGGAGGAACTGAGAACTTACAGGTCCCCAGAGAATACCCTCCCCTTGACAAAGAACTCAAAAGTCAAGGAACTAGCTGGGAAAATGCCAAAAAAAAGGGAAAAAAATAAGACTATAGAAAGTTACTTTCTTGGTGAGCAGGTATTTTCTTCCATCCTTTCTGATGAGGAGGAACAATGCATACCATCACAGGAAGACCCAAAAGTCAAGGCTTCTGCTTCCAAAACCTCCAAAATAAATATGGAATGGTCTCAGGCCTTGGAAGAACTCAAAAAGGATTTTGAAAATCAAGTAAGAGAGGTGGAGGAAAAATTGGGAAGAGAAATGAGAGCAATGCAAGAAAATCATAAAAAACAAGTCAACAGCTTGTTAGAGGAGGTCAAAATATGCTGAAGAAATTAACACCTTTAAAAATAGATTAACTCGGGGCGGAGCTAAGATGGCAAAGTAGAAAGACGCACATATACATAGCTCCAAACCCACAACCCACAACCCACAGAACGGCTACAGGGGAGTAACTCACAGCGAATTCTGCACCCAGAGGCCACGGAATATTGGAGCGAGGGAGATTTCTGTTCCAGAGGGACCTGCAAACCTCTCGCGGGGCGTCCTTCGCGCTGCGGACTGGGCGCCGGGACTGGGAGCTGAGTGTAGCCCTGCCGCGGCCGTGGCACCGAGAGGAAAAGACCCGAGCGGGCTTCGGGTCGGGATCTCCAGCGGCCACATGGGTCCCTCCACCCACAGAGGGACCTGCAAACCTCTCGCAAAAGGTCCGTCGCGCTGCAGACGCGGAGCCCAGCCCACCCCAGACCTGCTGCAGCCACGGCACCAAGAGAAACAGACCCGAGCAGGCTTCAGGGACGGGATCTCCAGCGGCCGCACAAGTCCCTCCGCCCACGGGTGACGGGGGTCGGTGAGAGAGTCTCTTTGGCGGGTCGAGAGGGGAGTGGGATGCCCCCATGATTTGGGCCCCCCCGGGAGGTAGAAGCTGAGAGGCAGCTGCAGACAGGGGCTCCCCAAGCGGGCGGGAGCCTGGATCCATTGTGGAAGGTCTGTGCATAAACCCCCTGAGGGAACTGAGCCTGAGAGGTGGCCCTGCCCCAACCTGACCACCTGAACTTAATTCTCACACTGAATAGCAGCCCTGCCCCCGCCAAAAGCCCTAAGGCTGGAAGCAGCATTTGAATCTCAGTCCCCAAACTCTGGCTGGGAGGACCAGGAGGCGAGGTGGGTGTGAGGAGAATATTCAGAGGTCAAGTCACTGGCTGGGAAAATGCCCAGAAAAGGGAAAAGAAATAAGACTATAGAAGGTTACTTTCTTGGTGAACAGGCATTTCCTCCCTTCCTTTCTGATGAGGAAGAACAATGCTTACCATCAGGCAAAGACACTGAAGTCAAGGCTTCTATATCCCAGCCCACCCAATGGGCTCAGGCCATGGAAGAGCTCAAAAAGGATTTTGAAAATCAAGTTAGAGAGGTGGAGAAAAAGCTGGGAAGAGAAATGAGAGACATGCAGTCAAAGCATGAACAGCAGGTCAGCACCCTGCTAAAGGAGACCCAAAAAAATGCTGAAGAAAATAACACCTTGAAAAATAGGCTAACTCAATTGGCAAAAGAGGTTCAAAAAGCCAATGAGAAGAATGCTTTCAAAAGCAGAATTAGCCAAATGGAAAAGGAGATTCAAAAGCTCACTGAAGAAAATAGTTCTTTCAAAACTAGAATGGCACAGATGGAGGCTAAGGACTTTGTGAGAAAGCATGATATCACAATACAAAACCAAAAGATTGGAAAAATGGAAGATAATGTGAAATATCTCATTGGAAAAACAACTGACCTGGAAAATAGATTCAGGAGAGACAGTTTAAAAATTTTGGGACTACCTGAAAGCCATGATCAAAAGAAGAGCCTAGACATCATCTTCCATGAAATTATCAAGGAAAACTGCCCTGAGATTCTAGAACCAGAGGGTAAAATAAATATTCAAGGAATCCACAGAACACCGCATGAAAGAGATCCAAAAAGAGAAACTCCTAGGAACATTGTGGCCAAATTCCAGAGTTCCCAGGTCAAGGAGAAAATATTGCAAGCAGCTAGAAAGAAACAATTCAAGTATTGTGGAAATACAATCAGGATAACACAAGATCTAGCAGCCTCTACATTAAGGGATCGAAGAGCATGGAATAGGATATTCCAGAAGTCAAAGGAACTAGGACTAAAACCAAGAATCACCTACCCAGCAAAACTGAGTATAATACTTCAGGGGAAAAAATGGTCTTTCAATGAAATAGAGGATTTTCAAGCATTCTTGATGAAAAGACCAGAGCTGAAAAGAAAATTTGACTTTCTAACACAAGAATGAAGAGAACCAGGAAAAGGTGAACAGCAAAGAGAAGTCATAAAGGACTTACTAAAGTTGAACTGTTTACATTCCTACATGGAAAGACAATATTTGTAACTCTTGAAACATTTCAGTATCTGGGTACTGGGTGGGATTACACACACACACATGCACACACGCACACATACATAGAGACAGAGTGCACAGAGTGAATTGAAGAGGATGGGATCATATCTTAAAAAAAAATTAAATCAGGCAGTGAGAGAGAAATATATTGGGAGGAGAAAGGGAGAAATTGAATGGGGCAAATTATCTCTCATAAAAGAGGCAAGCAAAAGACTCATTAGTGGAGGGATAAAGAGGGGAGGTGAGAGAAAAACATGAAGTCTACTCTCATCACATTCCACTAAAGGAAAGAATAAAATGCACACTCATTTTCGTAGGAAAACCTATCTCACAATACAGGAAAGTGGGGGCAAGGGGACAAGCAGGGTGGGGGGATGATAGAAGGGAGGGCATGGGGAGGAGAATGCAATTCGAGGTCGACACTCAGGGGAGGGATAGGATCAAAAGAGAATAGAAGTAATGGGGGACAGGATAGGATGGAGGGAAATATAGTTAGTCCTATACAACACAACTATTATGGAAGTCATTTGCAAAACTACACAGAGTTGGCCTATATTGAATTGCTTGCCTTCCAAAGGGAAGGGGTGGAGAGGGAGGGAGGTAAAGAAGTTGGAACTCAAAGTGTTAGGATCAACTGTAATGTTCTTACCACTAGGAAATAAGAAATACAGGTAAAGGGGTATAGAAAGCTATCTGGCCCTACAGGACAAAAGAGAAGACAGAGACAAGGGCAGAGAGGGATGATAGAAGAGAGAGCAGATTGGTCACAGGGGCAATTAGAATGCTTGGTGTTTGAGGGGGGAGGGGATAAAAGGGGAGAAAATTTGTAACCCAAAATTTTGTGAAAATGAATGTTAAAGTTAAATTTAAAAAAAAATAAAATAAAATTATGAAAGCCGCAAAAAAAAAAAAATAGATTAACTCAAAGGGACTTAATAAAGCTGAACTGTTTACATTCCTACATGTAACTCTTGAAACTTCGCAGTATTTGGTTAGGTGGGCACACTTACACACACATACACACACACATATATATAGATAGAGGGCATAGGATGAGTTGAATAAGAAGGGATAATATCTAAATAAATAAAATTAAGGGGTGAGAGAGGAATATATTGGGAGGAGAAAGGGAGAAGTGGAATGGGGCAAATTATCTTTCATACAAAAGGCAAGAAAACTTTTTCAATGAAGGAAAAGAGGGAGGTGAGAGGGAAAAGTGAAGCTTACTATCACATTTGACTTAAGGAGGGAATAACATGCATACTCAATTTGGTTTGAAAATCTCTCTTACACTACAGGAAAGTAGGTGGAGAAGGAGATGTGGAGTGTGTGTGTGGGGTGACAGAAGGGAGGGCAAATGGGAAGAGGGGGTGATTAGAAGTAAACACTTTTGGGGAGGGATAAGGTCAAAAGAGAGAATAGAATAAATGGGGAGGCAGGATAGGATGGAAGGAAATATAGTTAATCTTTCACAACATGACTTATGGAAGACTTTAGCAACACTACACATGCATAGCCTATATTGAATTGCTTGCCTTCTCAGTGAGGATGGGTGTGGAGGGAGGAAGGGAGAGAAGTTAGAATGAATGTTGAGAATTGTTTTTGCATGTAACTGAGAAATAAGAAATACAGGTAATGGATTATAGAAATCTATCTTGCCCTACAGGAGAAGATGGGGATAAGGGAAGGGAGGGGTGTGATAGAAGGGAGGGCAGATTGGGGGAAGGGGTAATCAGAATGCATGGTGTTTTGGGGTGGGAGGAGGGGAGAGATGGGAAGAAAATTTGAAACTCAAAATCTTGTGGAAATGAATGTTGAAAATTAATAATAAATAAATAAATTGAAAAAACAAAAAACAAAAAAATATGAAGGATGGTGGCTTAGCAGTACCTTATTTCAAATTCTGATACAAAGCAGTAATCATCAAAACAATCCGATACTGCCAAAGAAGTAGAGTGCTGGGTCAGTGGAATAGATTAGGTACATAATAAACAGTAGTAAATAACCATAGTAATCTAGTGTTTGATAAACACAAAGAGCCAAACTTTTGTGGCAAGAACTCATCACTTGAGAAAAATTGCTGGGAAAACTAGAAAGGAGTTTGGTTGAAAATAGAAATATACCATCACTTCACACTATATAGCAAGAGAAAATCAAATAGAATAATTTATAAATATAAGTAAAGTATTTAGACATAAAGGGTGATAAAAGTAAATTAGGGGAGCATTCAGTTATGTACTTCTCAGATCTGTGAATAAGGGAAGAGTGTGTGACTAAACAAGGAATAGAGAAGATCACAAAAAGTAACATGGATAATTTTGGATAAAATGGAAATGAGAAAGGTTTTGCATAAACAAAATTAATGCATCAAAAATTAGGAGGAAAACAGGAAACTGGGAAATTCTATAGCAAAATTTCTCTGATAAAGTCCTCATTTCTCAAATACATATGGAACTGAGTTAACTGTATAAAAATAAGAGCTATTCCCCAGTTGATAAAAGAATATGAATAGGCAGTTTTCAGAAGAAGAAATCAAAGCTATTAATGGTCCCATAAAAATGCTCTAAATCATTAATTAGAGAAAGATAAACTAAAAAAAAAAAACCCTCTGAAATACCACCTCACATCTGTCATATTGTCTAACATGACAGAAAAGGAAAACGACAAATTCTGGAGGGGATGTAGAAAAATTGTAACAATAATGCATTGTTAGTGGAATTGTGAATTGTCCAGCCATTCCGGAGAACTTTGGAACTACACCCAAAAAAGCTATAAAACTGTGCCTCCCCATTGACCCAGCAATACCAATACTAGTCAATTGAGGAACAACTGAACAAGTTGTGGTCTATGAAAGTGATGGAATATTACTATGCTGTGTAAGAAGTGATGAGTTTAATGATAATAGAAAAACAGATTTGCATGAAATAATGAAAAGTGAAGTGAGCAGAATTAATGTAATTGAACAAAGTTATCTTTCATTATATCTTTAAGGAATCTTGAACAGTTTTGACATGCAGAAGGGACTTTAAAAGAATCTTTGAGGCAGTATTTTTCTTTAGCAAATCACATTATTTTTGTAGTAAGCAATCAATAGAATTGATTTGAATTCTATTCTCCTTTTAGTCAGTTGTGCAACTCTAAAGATGAGTTGCCCTCTAAAATAGTTTGTAAAAAGCCTGCCTATTCCTTTCTCATGTCTTTATCAAAGATGCCCTCAGTGTTTATGTAGATTATTCTCATAAAATTTTTCTGGAACTATAGGAAAACATGCATATGGATCAGTAGTTAGTATTGTCTTGTTAGCTTTTTATTTGCAATAATATGCTGGCTGATGTGGTTTTGTTTGGCCACCTTGTTATGGCAATTGATTTACATTGAATAAACTTACTTGGAAAAGCGATGATCATCTGTGTCAAGTCTATTCAATTATTCATTTCCCTTTTTTTGTCATTAACTGTTTGAGTAAGTTAAATGGCCGTTTACTCAGTTACATATCATGTCTTGGCTTTTTTACATTTTTCTGCTTTGGTATTATATCTGCTTTTCTATTTTTCTGCTTTGCTTTTTTGTTCTAAAAAGTGAATAGTCTGACTATAACAAACAGCTATTTGAGTAATGACTTCTACATCAGTAACCAGATGTTTCCTGTGTGTTAAAATATAATCAGTTACATTTCTTATATGATAGGAATGTGGTATTCACATTGTGGTCATGTTCACATACTCCAGCTCACTTTTTGTGGAAGTTATTCATATTATATAGGTGTAAGGCTTCTGTATATAGTCTTCAATCCTGTGGCCTATTATTTCTTAACATCTTGAGCTATGTTTTTCAACATATTTTCATGATTCTCCTCTATTTCCACTTCTACATGGAAGTCTCCAGATATTAAAGTATATGCTGATTTTGTTTGAATGTACATTAAATATCAAAATCATTATAGTTTTACTCAAAACTATTTTCCAGTGCCATAAGGTAGTAACTTCTAATGCAAATTTTTTATCTATTTTTTCGTAGTAACCATAGTTATTTTGATTTAAATTAATCTAGTTTTTGTTCCCATTAAGGTTTTCATGAATCTTTATTACGGTAAAATTTGAAAAATAATTATCAGAAGGAATAACACTGTTTTTAAAATAATTTCTGCATATTTTAAAAAATGACTAAAATATGACTTTCCAAACTTCTCTTATAAATACAAACTTGTCATAAATTTATTTAAAAATGTAAACACGTCTACAATTTGAATTTTTGTTTTCTTGAACATGTAGCTAGGAAGTTTTTGCCTTTCTGAGGCTCAGGCTGGCAGTGATGCATTTGCTTTAAAGACTAAAGCTGAGAAGAAGGGGGACTATTATATCATCAATGGGTCCAAAATGTGGATTAGCAGTGCAGAAGAAGCAGGAGTTTTTCTGGTGATGGCAAATGCTAATCTTAATATGGTAAGTTTAAAATGAAAATTCTTTCTTTTTTCATTTAAAAAATTTTTTTCCATTGAAACCCTGTGGTAGTTGTATGGTTTTTTTCTTAGAAGGGCAGCATCTAGAACTGGAAATTAACTCAGAGGTCATCAAATCTAATTTTTTTTTCCTCTTCAATTCATATGTTTTGGATATATTAAAATTTTTCATCACTGAATTCATCATTTTAAGCAAAATGGATATTAAGCATACCTTTGTTTTAATATTCTTTCCAATTACATGTAAAGATAGTTTTCAACATTCATTTTTGTAAAATTTTGAGTTGCAAAATTTTTTTCCCTCCCTTCTTCCTTCCCCTCTCCCCAAGACAGCAAGTATTCTGATATAGATTATACATATACAATCATGTTAAACAAATTTCCACATTAGTTGTGTTGTGAAAGAAGAATCAGAACAAAAGGGAAGAAGCCTGAGAAAGAAAAAACAAAAAAAAGAAAAACAAAGTAAAAATAGTATGCTTTGATCTGCATTCAGATTCCATAGTCTTTCCATCATGAGTCTTTTGGAATCATCTGGGATCATTGCTGTTGTATTATACGACTGAGAAGAGCTAAGTCTCTCATGCTGGATTATCCCATGATGTTGCGGTTGTTGTGTACAATGTTCTCCTGACTTCACTCTCATTGTTTCTTATAGCACAGCAGTATTCCATTACATTCCCCAATCAATGGTTATCCCTTCAATTTCCAGTTCTTGTCTACCACAAAACAAGCTGCTATAAATACTTTTGTACATATAGGTCCTTCCCCCTTTTTATGATCTCTTTGGGATACAGACTTAATAGTGATATTGCTGGATCAATGAATAAACACAATTTTATAGCTCTTTGGACATAGTTCCAAATTGCTCTCCAGAATTGTTGGATCACTTTACAACTCCACCAACAATGCATTAGTGTTCCAAAATTATCCCACATCTACTCCAACATTTATCATTTTCTTTTTCTGTCATGTTAGCCAATATGATTAGTGTGAGGTGATACCTCAGAGTTGTTTTGCTTTGCATTTCTCTAATCAATAGTAATTTAGAACATTTTTATATGACTATAGATGGCTTTAATTTCTTTCTCTGAAAACTACCTGTTTATATACTTTAACCATTTATCATTTGGGTAATACAAGTCCAGTCCTTTATACAAATAGAAATTTTATTTGGCTCATAGAGTTTGAAAGGCTTGTTCAGGGTAACTTATATTGCTTGGTTGTTGTTCTTCATGCTCAAAGAGGACCAAAATCTTATAGCTATGTTGGGGTGTGTGATTAAGGAAATTTGTGGTTCAGATTTGCACCTACAATAAGACACATTTGAGAAGAAGAAGCTGGATATTTTATTGATTTACAGAAAAGGCAAATGCATGAACAGTTTAGAGCTATAGCAGAAATAATTAATATAACCTAGTACTAATATAATTATAGCAATATTAATATAGATATAAGAGGAAATAGAAAAACATCACTAATTCAGGGAAGCACCAACACCTGAATTTTCTCAGCTGGGGAATCCCAGGATACAGCTTTCAGGGTCTGAATGGGGAGCAAGTAGTCGCAGGCAGAGCATCCTCTCCATGGGTGAGATTCCAAGGACTTACACTAAGCAAGGAGAGTTTATAGGGACCTAGACAAAGAAGGCTTTTTGCCAACAGCTCCGCACACTGTTCCAAGCTGGTCAGGCACATGGCCATGGGAATACAGGTTTTGTCCATCAAGGAGATACCATACAGGGGCCACAAGATATAAGTTAATTAATCATATACTGGGAGGATTAGCCAAATCTTCCAAGTATTATCTTTGTGTTCCGGGAGTGGTTAGTTCCCAGAACATTAATACATGGCCAACTCACATATGTTATATTCCTTGAGAGGTCACCAAAAGGACAGAGTGAACTTACTTTATTCAAGGGATATGAAATATTCCTTCATGGGGTAAAGGTATAGTGTGTCTGACTGTGACTAATAAGATGAGTACAAACTCAGAAGGCTCTATCACAAGTCAGGCACAAATAGTTCATATAAACATTTGGAGTGGAGATATCTCTAATATAAGCAACATAGGTAGTAAGTGGGAGAAATCAGGATTTGAACCAGTGACTCCAAATTTAGTGTTCTTTCCACTATTACAGGTTGAATAGTCTGTTTTAGGTCCTGACTCAGAGCTATTCAGTGTTTGGCAAAAGAGATTTAGTTTTCTTGCCTCTAAAGTGGTTTTAGGAGTACATGGTGTATAGGTTTATGAGGATAAGATGAATAAACAAATGAAAAAGTATTTATTAAATACTTACCATGTGCCAACCACTGAGATAAGTGTTGGTTATACAAAAGTGAAGCCTGTCTCTTGACTAAAGGAGCTTATATTCTAATTGAGAAAACATATAAGGAAATGGTCTCCAGGGATGTGTATTCTAGTTTGGAAGGTTAAAAATATGTGAGGTGGACAAGGAGGTATGGCATAATCTAGGAGTAAAGTAAAACTGGAGCTACATTGCATGTCATGGACACCTGAAGCAATCCCCAGTCAGAAGTCACTTCCCTGGGTAGGAGTTTCCAGGGATAAAAAGGTTAAGTCCTCCAGGGCTTGGTTTCTGGACCAGGCACCATAAGATGGCCCGGAAGTAAAGTGAAGTGTGGCTGGAGCCAGTTCTAGAGTAGGTAACTAAGGAAGACAATCCATCAGCCATCATTCCCTAAGGTGGTAAGATGTCACATCTCAGGCCTGAGGGAAGTTTGGAATCCAAATGAGCCACTTTCCCACTCACTCAAGGTCTTAGTTTCCTCTTCTATAAAATGATGGCATTTGGACTAGGTACATCTCAGCGACCTTTTAGCTCATAATCTTATGATCCTAGTTATCTCACCACCCATCAGCAAGGAAGATTAGATGAATAACACATGTACGTTCCCTTCCACTTCCATGAGTCCATTTTCCAATTAGAGGAAAGATGTTTGCCAGTCTCATTTCAGGAAACCTAGTTTAGCAGGAAGAATCCTGAACTTGGAATTTGGAAACCCAGGCTCAAATTTCTGTTCTGACCCTTACCACCCGTGAAAACCACAAGATAGTCACAACTTCCCTGAGCACAATCTAATACTTTCTCTATCTCCCTCAAAAGTATGAGGAAGCTGTTTATGAACTCTAAGGCTTATTGGAGATAGAGATTATTACTATTGTCTCCTAGAAATGTAGGTGGAGTCAAACTTCACAACCATAATCCAGGTCTATGACTTCCATGGGGAAATTGCATGGTCAGGTTTTGACTTCTTTGGATGCCAGCATCCTTCCCTCACCCTTGTGTGCTCACCAGCAGGAAGAAGTCTAAAGCCAGAGGAGAGAGGACTTGGGGTTCTGTCCCCTGAGCCATTTCAACTTCTTGGACTGTCTGTGCTAAGCCCCATAAAACATCTTGGTGTTTTGTCCAAAAGCTTTTCCTTTGCTGTTCCCTACTGTTTTATAGAAGCTCTCAGATGCTAAGCTCAGGGTAGCCCCCTGAAGAGCTTCCGAAACCTCTTTGATGAGTCACCAGCCCTGTAAAAAGTTGCTGATCTCCTAGATACATTACTTGGCCTCTTCTATACTTCAAGAATCCTCCTACTTGACCTCCTGGATTGTACCACTCACTTTTCAGCTCCTTCCTGTCCTTTTGGCACTCATTTCATAAACATTTAATAAGTGCCCACGGTATACTAATCTGTGTTTGGTACAGGAAACAGGGTCTAGAAAAACATAGTCTCAGCCTTTCTGGAGCCCACAGTGCAACAGAGGGAGAAGATACAAACACATAACCATGAAGCACAATATGAATAATCAGTGTTTTTGAGAGTTATAAAATAAATGCTATTTGAGGTCAATTCCAGCCTTACAAGGAAAATGCTATCAAAGAAGTATAGAGGCAGGTGAGTATCATAGTTCAGAAGGAACTGTACTAGAAGTCAGAGGTCCTGAATTCAAATCCAGACTGTCATTTATCAACCTTGGGAATTGGAGGCAGGTCATGTCACTTTTCTGCGTCTTGCTTTATGTGAGCTATGTAACAAACTATCCACGTATATTTTGTAAACCCAGTCACATTTATATTGCTGACATGAGTTTATTGTGTATAAATTTTTACCCTATACCAGTATCACCCTCATAAAATTCATATTATTCAAAGCAGACTATTTAAAGGAGCATTTATTTAAGGGACTATTTAAGTTAACCTGTGACTTGTAAGAAACAAATATTGTAGAAGCAGAGAAAAGGTATGACATATACTTTCATTTGAAAATTAAGGATTTAAGAAACTTCTTGGCTTATCTTTCATTAAATTTCACCTTTCAACTAATAGTCACTTCCTGTTATATGTAGAATGTTGTGTTAGTTGCAGTATACTTATTCTGTTTCTTTGGGAAAATGGAAAGTTGTGAATTTTTTAACCTTTAAATTCTGCCATTTAACAAATTAATTGAATGAAATTTGAAAAGCTTTAAAATAGTATATTTAACAAATAAAGCTAATAAAAGAACTAGTACACTGGGAGAAGGCGAAAGGGAGAGGTAGAATGGGGTAAATTATCTCACATAAAAAGGAACAAAAGAGCTTTTACAGTGGAGGGAAAGATAGGGGAATTGGGGTTGGGGGCAGTATTTGAACATTACTCTCATCAGAATTGAGCCTAATGAAGGAATAACATACACACTTATTTGGGTATAGAAATCTATCTTACCCTACATGAAATTAGGAGGCGAAGGGAATAAAAGAAGGGATTGGGGTACTGATAGAATGGAGAGCGAATTGGGGGAGGTAGTAGTCCAAAGCAGAACTCTTTTAAGGTTGGTCAGGGGGAAAAGAACGTGCTATGACAAATGAGGGGAAATATGATAGAGGGAAATACACAGCAATCATAACTGAAAAAAATTTACAGCAAGTTTTTTTTTTTCTGCTAAAGGTTTCATTTCTCAAATATATAGAGAACTGAGTCAAATTTATAAAAATGAGAGCCATTCCCAATTGATAAATGGTCAAAGGACCATGAACAGGCAGTTTTCAAACGACATAATCAAGCTGGCTATTGTCATACAAAAAAAATGCTCTGTCACAGTTCTTTAGATTAAAACAACCTGAGGTATCACTCTATACCTGTCAGATTGATTAATGTGACAGAAAAGGAAAATGACAGATGTTGGAGAAGATATAGGAAAATTGGGACACTAATACACTGTTGGTAGAGTTGTGAACTGATCCAGTCATTCTGGAGAGCATTTTGGAACTATGCCCAAAGGGCTAAAAAACCATGCATACCCTTTGATCCAGCAATGGCACTACTAGATCTATATCGCATAGACATCAAAAAGAAAAGACCCATATGTACAAAAATATTTATAGTCACTCCTTTAGTGGTGGCAAAGAACTGGAAATTGAAGAAATGTCCATTAATTGGGGAATGGCTGAACAAGTTGGGGTATAAGATTGTGATGGAATACTGTTGTACTATAAGAAATGATGATCAAGACGCTCTCAAGAAAAAAAACAAAAACCTGGAAAGACTTACATGAACTGATGAAAAGTGAAATGAGCATAACCAGTATGATGGTCAACTGTGATGGACTTAGCTATTCTTAGCAATACAATGATCCAAGACAATTCCAAAGGACTTAGTGATGAAAAATGCTATCTCCAGTGAAAGAACGGATAGTCTGAATACAAACTGAAGCATACTTTTTTAAAAAAAAAAAACTATTTTTCTTGGGTTTTTTTGTTTGTGTTTTCCCTCACAACATGACTAATATGAACATTTTGCATAATTGCACATGTATAACCTATATCAAATTGCTTGACTTTTCATTGAGGGGATAAAGGGAAGATGGTGGGAGAGAATTTGGAACTCAAAATTTTAAAAATTGAACAATAAAAATTGTTTTTACATGTAATTGGGAGAAATGAAATATTAAATTTTTTTTTAAATAGTCATTTAAAAAAAGAAAATGAGGGAAGTGATTCAATACATGGCAGTCATTCTCTCATCATGCTAGTTAAATTGAAGTTTGAAGTCCATTAATGTTTACTACAGAAGGTTTTTGTTTCTTTTTGGCCTTTAAGTCTTTGGAGACGAATCTTTAAGAAACCCAAGGTGCTAATGGTGCCTCTTAAATCTGCTTTCCTAGGGCTACCGAGGAATTACATGTTTCATAATAGATCGTGACACAGAGGGACTTCAGGTAGGGAAGAAAGAAAATAAATTAGGACTCAGAGCATCTTCTACCAATTCATTGGTGTTTGATAATGTTAAGGTGGGTGTGACCCTATTTTATATAACATCATAATGTGGAAGTAGGCTTTGGTTGTACTTGATGTAAAGAATAATAAAAAATAATGGTTTCAGTGGTAAGATTTTATTATATCAAATTATTTATATGAGATCCTTTAATAATAATATTTTATTTTAATCTGATCCTGAACATACACTCCTTTACGATTAAGCCATGGGGCAGTCAGTAACTTTGGTCCTACCTTACAACTTAATATCCTCCTCATGGGATAGTTACCAGGTGACCCCAGTTTTGCTTATAGTTGTGAAAAATGCAGTTATTATAAAGTTGATTTTTTGAAGATGTAATGTGGCATTAAAAATCCACTGGAGAGTTATCAGAAAGGGCCATAAGGTGGCGATGTTATTCTATAAAAGTTTTACCCTTTTCTGTATAAAATGCACTCAAAAGGAGTTAGGGTCTTCATTGAAAATGAAATAAAATTTTATATTCCCTATTCTCAGTTTTAAAAGCTAATGAATAAAATATTTTAGATTTATCTCTCCATGTCACATAAACCTCAAAATAAATGTTTTTTATTTTTGTGGTCCTAAATTGATTTTTTTGTTGTGGTTGATTAGTGATCCTCAGAAGAAAAGTTTCTCACTCTTGCTTTTTTACATATTCACTCTGTTAAATATTAGTGTTTAATTGAATTTCAGTAAGCATTTTACCATTATGCACATTACAGTAATATAAAATATGAATTAAGAGGCAATGTATTCATTTTTATGTACAAGATCCAAAAAATATTAAGTAATACTCCCTCCTTACCTCCACTTTTTATGTAATAATCTTTGGTTACAGACTTTACCTGTAGTCTTCTTCAGCCCTTTCACTTTACAGATGAAGAAACTAAGGCCCAAATAGGGGATAAATCCAATGCCCACTACATTGTATTGGGCTGCTTTCATAGTGAAGATACATTTATATTTTCAAGTTGGAATGTAAAAAGTATATGTTGAGAAAATAAAATGAAAAATAGTGAAATATTTTTATTCTTCAGGTACCAGAAACTAATATCCTAGGACAGCTTGGCCATGGGTACAAATATGCCATTGAAATACTTAATGAAGGTAGAATAGGAATTGCTGCACAGGTAAGTAGCATCCTCTGATGTTCAAATTTAGATCATTTGTGCTTGAATCAGTGAAGCTCTGGCAATTAGGAAGAAGGCTATAAGACCAGAACGATCTTCAAGTTAAACCGCTATAAAAGCTTATTGCCACTAGATGTCGCACTTCTTTTACATAATGGAAAGAAAATGGCTATTTAAAGAGAATATTTAAAATTAAAGGCAAGAATGCAGAAATATGGGAGGGGGGGAACTATTGCCTCAGTACTAGCAGTTTTTCTCCATTTTAAGAGCACCAAAATAGTAACTAATACCTATGTTGGTACTTCTAAAATGTATCCTAAAATTACATTTGCCTTAAGAAAGTAACTTTTCAGAATATAAAATTCATCCTGAAGAACCTTTAAAAAAAAGTTGGAAGGTCAGATATCAATAATATCAACTATGTTAAGATATAATACTAGATACCACTAGTCCTTTGGGATCCTCAAGCTACTTTGGTTAGTTTTAATAAGAACAAGTTGGACCTATTATTTTGTATGGACATATAAAATAAAATTATCAGAATTAAATAAGCATGAAAAATATCATACTATTTAAAATTTGATCAGACTTGCCCCTAAGAATTCTTTTCCTTTTTTGGTCCAAACCTGTATGTAAGTCTTCAGTGTAAAAAGAGTTCTTTCAATAGTTCTTCAATGTAAAGAATTCCCTCCTTTCCAAGTGCAGAACACCAGGCAGCTGCTCTGCTATTTATAATGTTAAAGAGTTGCCTGAGACACTGAGGGGTTAAGTGCCTCAAGGTCAGACAGCCAAGATATGTCAGAAGTAAGAAGTCCGGCTTGCCTAACTCTGAGGTGGATTCTCTATATCCTACCCAATGATACCTCTCAAAGATTCCTATTGTGACTGCTTTTTATAGAACATGGCTATTTTTTTCAGGTAAGTAAATGAATCTTCTGCTGATATTCTGTTCCCATCTATCTTACTCTATTTGTATAAAATTTTGGAATGAAGTATGGTAACCAAAAGAATTTTTTTAATAAATTCTTTTCACCAATGAGGTCGGGGGTCCACCACATTTGAACCCCAACACAGTCCCTGATAAGCTTCATAAGGAAGGAGAAGTGAAACTGAAGAAAACAAAATGAGAAAAGAAACTGAACTAGAATAAACATACACAGAGGAGATTCATGCTGGAGATTCATGCTGCAGGTAACACTGTTTTGAGAGTATTCAGCTAATGATTCTCAAAGCATTTGAAAGAAGAGAATATTCCCAAGATGGAAAAAAAATATTAGATATATCACCAGGATCAATACTAAGGCCTGCTTGCCTTCTTTTTCATTTTTACCAAATTGTATGAGAATAATCTACATACCCATCAAGAACATCCTTGAAGGTATGAAAAGCGAAGAAAGAAGCAGGATTTTGCAAATAATGTTCTAAATAGAGTGAATCTTTACACAGAGTTGACTGAAGAATACAATATCCTATTAGGCTTATTTGTTGAGTATAGAATGTATTTGATTCAGTAGAATAGAATGCTACCTTAAAACTCTCCTACGTAGAGTTGACTTCAAACATATTTCAGAATCAGACAAAATTAATCAGCAGACATTTATTAAGTGCCTACTTTGTGCCAAGTATTGTGTGAGGTTCTAGGGATGCCAGTGCTACAGTGAAACCCTGTGTGTCCTCAGATGACTTATTTTCTAATGGGGGAAACAGTATGTACATATATCAACATATATGTAATGTATGCAAAATGAATATAAGGTAATTTTAGGAGGGAGGGTACAGGCATCTGTGAGATCACATAAAAGGTGGCACTTGAGCTGAGTGTTGAAAGAAACCAAGGATTCTGGAAGGTCTAGGTGCAGAGGGTTAGGGTGTTCTAGGCATGAGACAGCTAGTGAAAAGGCACAGGATTAGGAAATGGAATGTCTTCTCTGCAGAATAGGAAATAATATAATAGACCAGGGATGGGTGGAGAACCTGTGACGTTACGACCTTCCAGGTCCTTAAGTACAGCCTTTTGACTGAATCAAAATTTTACAGAACAAATTCTTTTATTTTTATTAGTACATTTTTATTCATCTTTTATCACTTTATTTTATTTTAAAAATGAATTTATGTAAAATACCAAAGAATAAAAAATAAGTTTCAATCAAATAATCCTCCCACATTGACTGGCACAATTAGAACATTAATAACCCCTAAGAACTAAATTAATGGCTGCTATACTCATAATTTAGTTCTAACTTCCTCCACCTGACTGGTGCTATTACTACAAGAGTCTGGTTGGCAAGAGTTTATGGGGGTTGAGTACACCAATGTGTCATCAGCTTTTGGCAACAGTATACTGTGTTTCTCTTTGAAGTGAAATTTGTGAATAGTTGAATGGCTTGACAGTATTTTTTAATTCTGTCTGTTTAACAGCCTCTCACATCAAAGAAGACCAAGAGAGTGGTGGAGGTAAAAAACAGGTTTTTTTGATGAGGATTGAGAATTGCAGTATTTTCTTGTTTCTGCTAAAGAAAAGATGACTTGCTTGCTTTGTGATATCACTATGTCATCATTAAAGAAATTCAGTGCTTATCAGCATTATAACACTCATAAGAACCACAAATATTTTAAATTAGAGGGAGTGGCACAAAAGGTTGTATTGCAGAAATGAAAAGATGAAAAATAAAAGCAAAGACATTTCTTTCAAGCAGCAATAAGACCTGGAAATAATGCCTCTGAAGCAACTTATAAAGTAGCTTATGTACTTGGGGGAAAAGGGAAGCCATTCAGTGATGTAGAAATTGTGAAAGAATGAATTGTTGAAGTTGTGGGATGCTTAGACCCTGATAACATTTCAAAGTACAAACAAATGCCTCTTTCAAGAAGAACCATAACTGATCAGCAGAAGGAATAGCCTTCAACTTAACACAATAACTTCATGCAATACTTCAAAAGGAAAATATATATATTATTCAGTTGCTTTGGATGAATTAACTGTTACTATTGACTTGGCACAGGTTTTATACTTCATTTGGGTCATAACAGAAGATTTTCTCTGCTATGAAGAGTTACCCTCTTTGGGCACTCTTAAAAGCAGAACGTGGCAAATAGATATCTTCAATAGCTTTCAAGATAAATATCATGAAGTTGGACTGAATTTGATCAATTTAATGAGTGTACGTATAGACAGTACACTTTCTATGACAGGAAAACATGAAGGGTTTATTTCCCAGATAAAAAAAAAGTATTATATCCAGATACTCTCATTTCTTTTCATTGTACCTTACAACAGCAAAATCTCTGGCTAAAGCTACTGTTTTAAGTGAAGCTTTGCAGCAATTTATAAGTTTTGTTAATTATATTCTTGCAAATGCAACATTGCATTGTCAGTTTCATAACATGCTGAAGTTGAATGTTGAGGTGTTCAATGTGGATTTACTGTATCATTCTAAAGTGTGTTGGCAATCGCAGGGACAAGTATTAGCCAGAATTTTACCTCTGCAAGAACAGATAATTAAATTTGATGAATAGAATCAGCAATGTGAATTATTGAAAGAAGATTTCTGTAAGAATGCTATGTTTCTGTGTGATATCATGTCAAATCAGAATGACTTGAATATTTCTTTGCAAGGTAAAAACTAAGTCTATACATGATATGCAGAAAAAAATCCAAGCATTTCGAAAAGAAAGCCATCTTTTTTCAGAACACTTCTTCAAAAAGGAAATTTTAGATGAACATTTTCTCCAATTAGCAAAGGTCATTGATGAACAGGATGATATATGTGAATCATCTGAAGAATACACATAGACCTATTAATTGGAGAATATAATGAAAGGTTCACTGATGAGCATTTCAGTCTCACCTACTAGATATCACCAAGGTACCTAAAGAACTACAGATGGAATTGATTGAGCTCTCAGCAGATAATATTTTAAAGTCATTGTTTGATGCTAAGAAAAATCCAATTTAAATATGGAAAAATGCAGTAGAATACGAATACTCATACCTTTGGCAACATGCCCCCAAAATGCTTTCTTACTTTTCAACCACTTATTACTGTGAATCTAGTCTCCTACCTATCCCAAAATCAAGACACTCTTAAGGTCACAAATGACTGGTACCCATCTAGAGGATCAACTGAAACTGTGGATATCCATGCTGCAACCAAACATTCAAATGCTTTTCAACAAAAAAGCAGACACAACAAAGTCATTAAAAGGTTAGTTAACTTTAAAATTAACAAATTGTTCACTTTTTGCAATTACTAAGTACATAGTTAGATTTTTACAAAATAATATATATTTTTAAGTACAGTTAAGTACAATTTAAATAAATGGAAGTTTCTTGAATGTGGCCATATTTGATTACAGTTAAATATTAATGCAGCCTTCCAACATGAAAAGGTTCCCTACCCCTGTAATAGACTCTCTAATCTGGACTGTAGCATGTGTGAAAGAGAAGGAAGATAGAAGGGATCCAGGTTGTAAAGCAGTTAAATGCCAAAAAGGAGATTATATTTGATCCTAGGAAAACAAGAGAACCTGTAGAATTCCTTGAAAGATGTAACAGCAAAGAAAACTTTGAGACAGTATGATGAAGAGAAATGAAGGCTGAATTTGGAGTCAGATGCTCTGCGTTCAAATTCCAATTCTGCCACTCCCCATATGACTTTGATTGAATCATCTAACTTCTCTGGGTCTTGTCTTCTGGAAAACAGGGCGTTTGAACTAGATAAACTTCAAAACTTTTGACTCTTTTGACTCTTCTAAAACTTTTGACTTCAAAACATGGACTCTAAATCCATGATCCTTTGATGACCTTGTGACTATAAGTAGCAAGTGAAATCTAAAACAGGAAGATGTACGCTTCCCAGGGGTGTTTTTCACTGTCATTTAAGGTGTGTTTTCCTTTCAGAAGCACTTCAAGTACCATATTCTACACAAATCCTTTCCTTTTCTCTTCTAGATGGTAGTGCCCTTTCTCCTAAGCTACTTTGTGTTTTAATTATTTTAAATATGTTTGTCTTTGTAAACTTTGTATTTATGCTATGTGTATATATTTTAAAGGTACTTGTCTCCCCCATTAGGAATTGTTTATTGTTTGTACTTATATCCACAGTACCTAGCAGATAATAGGCACTTTGCAAATACTTGTCATTTAATTAGTTGATAATCAGAGCGAAATCCAATGGAACTCCAATGGAGTTGCTTTTAGGTGATTAATTCCTTCAGAGGTCCCTTTTGTTAATGACACAGTTCTGATTGTATCAAGTCCCAGAATTGCCTAGTCTTCTAAATGTGATCCATAATCACTTTTAAAAGTTTGGCTTAATTATCCAAAAAGGAAAAACTAGACAGATGAAGAATATCTGTTTTTCATTCTGTGGTAGAGATAGTCCATTGGAATATACACTATCATCATCAGTACAGAGACTACAAATGAACAGTGCTAGGCCCAGAACTAAAAAGGAGAATTGAAAATTGTGTTTTTGGGAAATTGCTGTTATTATTTTAATTATCATAAGCTTTTCTCTGAAACAAAGCCCAACCTTGTAACATCCATACTTTTGTGATGTGATATCCTTGATATCAAGGATCACCGGAAGGGCCCTCTAAGGATGTGTGGCTAGTTTAAAGGGATTTGATTGCAAACACATTAAAAACAAGGAATTTTACTGAAGTAATGTAAAGGTTGTCATCAAAGAAGCAGCTGACTAGAATAAGGCAATCTGGGTAAGTGAAGGGTAACTGAGGTTAATCCACGTAACTTGTGTATACCATTGGTTTCCATGTAGTATCAGAACAAGAGGAGCAATTAGGTGGATCTCTACAGCAGATTACAAAGAGAACATGGACGGGATTCCCCCAGGATGTGGAGGCATTTGAGAATTGCTTGATATCGGATCATTAGAGGATGTAACCACATCAATAAGATCACAGATTCATTGAAGTCCAAAAATATATGTGTCTTGTAATTTATGAATCATCATTATAGAACTGATAATTTTTTAAGCTTATGTTACCCAAGTAGCCAGCTAGTTTTAGATAAAGACTTAAACCCGGGCTTCCCAGAAGGCAACAATAATATGCTTCTGTATGATATTAGTTTTTCTATCCTTTTTAAAGTTTATCTGTGATTAAACTTTGACAGATATGGCATTAAAAATTGTATCTCTGGATCTCATTGTTCTCAGGGATATAAAAATATACGTGTTCTGGCAGTAAAATACACTGTCTTGACTGTCTTCTAATTACTTTAAGTTACTCTTATAATCTAATTAAAAGTTAAGGTCCTGTAGGTATTATATCTTGGTTAATACTTTGGCTACCTTTTAACAAAATAAGAATGTGTCACAGAATGAAAAGAAACATCAGTTCTTGAAACTCTAAATGTAGAGGATTTAGCTTTGCAGCATTTACAGTGAAAAACTTTTTACTTCCATAGGATGTAATTTTGATTGATAATTGATTTTTGTCAGTTTTTACATCAATAAAAATATCATTTCTCTCTATGCAAACTTTAATAATAAAAGTATGAAATAACTTATCTCATTGACAAGGCTTTGGTGTGGTATGCTGTCTCCTACTGCTTTTGACATTGTTTGTATTTTATATTTGACATTATTTGTATATTACATGTACCTTGGAAAGTAAGAAATTTAAGGAAAACAGAAAGGAATACTAATGAACCATTGATGAGTTTGAGGGTATTTCTATCAAAACACTTTGTTTAACTCTTACTTTTTCCCTTTAAAAAGCAGACAACCCAAAATTGGTGGTATCATTTAGATAATAATTTAACGGATTCACAGATTTAGAGCTTGAAAGGGACCTTTGGGTCCAGTTTAAATTCCTCACTTTATAGATGAGAAAACTGAGGCCCTGATAGGTCACTCAGCAGTATATAGCAGAGGTGAGATTTGAGCTCAGGTCTTCTGACTCTACATCTAGTACTCTTTCTTTTATTCTATACTTTTTGGATACACAAGATAAAATTTTGTCACAATTTAATTGTTTCAGCCCTTAGAGAGAGTATAGAAAAAAACAGGTTTAAAATTGTAACACATTTTTGCTCACCAAAACTTCAGTGGTGTGAATTGGAGGTGATTAGTGTTTTTTTTTTTACTGTACATCTTTATATGCTCTAATGTCCTTTTCATCAAAGTGTTAATAATCTTATTAATCATAGTCACATATGATTCAGAAAAGAAGCTAAAGACAGACTGGGTACAAAGACAGAACATTCAGAAGTGACTTCTCAAGTGAGGATTTGAAGGATACTGAGAGGAGAATCTGACAGCCTCCTTAGACCAATCTAAGTGAGACATTTGGGGGAATCAGAAAATTGGAAATTAAGAGGGTTGATTATAAAATACTTTGATACTCTGCTCAGCTGAGAGACTTTCCTGTACGTAGTCCTGCAGTCCTTGGGTTTTGATTAGGCCCTTTTATACCATTCCTGCTTTTAAAAACAATCCCCCAGGTCCCAATAACTATTATTATTTACAAAAATAATTATTACATCTGCCAAGAAAAAGACTCTACAACTGTTAATAAATTAAAATATGAACATGTAAGCCAATCTAGCCTTCTTTCTTATCATTTACAGATGTTAGGAGTGGCACAGGGATGTTTTGACCACACCATTCCATATCTTAAAGAAAGAATGCAGTTTGGTGAAACCATATTTTCTTTTCAGGTAAAAATTATAATGATCATTTAACCCTAATCAATTTTTTGTATTAGCAGGGAAATACCTCATATATTTGTAAAGGGTTTAAATGGGGCAGCAGTAAGGGTATTAAGAATCAGAGTTCTTTACTGAAATGAACGCCATGTGAGGTTGGGAAATATGGCTTATCTAAACATATATATTTTAGTCGTTATCTACCACAGTGTTCTTTCCCCCTTTTTTTTTAATTTTTATTTTCAATTCCAAAATCTCCCTTTTCCTCTTCCTCCCTCAGCCTTCTGAGAAGGCAGGAAGAACAAAGCTTTATTAAAAATATGTAATCGTTCAAAATTCCCTGTTGCCCATGTCCAAAAAGAAAAATAACAAGGAAAGAAAGAAAATAACGTTCTTTGATTTACATTTTGAGTTCATCACTTCTCTATCTGAAGGTGGATACCATGTTTTATCGTGAGTTCTTTGGTTAGTTGGAGTTCCTAAGTCTTTCAGAATTGATTGTCCTTACAATATAATTATTATGATATAAGTTGTTCTCCTGGTTCTTCTCACTTCACTCTGCATCAGTTCGTACAAGTCTTTCCAGGTTTTTCTGAAACCATCCCCTTCATTATTTTTTACAGTATAACAGTATTCCATCTCAATTCATGTATCATAACTTGCTTAGCCATTGCTCAGTTGATGAGCATCCCCTTAGTTTCCAATTCTTTGCTACTACAAGAGGAGTGGTGTAAATATTTTTCTACATATGAGTCCTTTTTCTCTTTCTTTGATCTCTTTAGGACATAGACCCAGTTATTTTGTGAACTTAGCCAATGTTCTTTAAAGATTAAGTATTCAACAAATATTGTTTGCACCAATAGATAAAAGTACTGCTCCCACCCCCCCTTTACAAGAAATGAGTTATGTGAGGTGTACCTGTGAATCCCTTGGCATTTGTCTTGGGACAGAGCAGAACCTTTCAGCAGGTCTTTATAAGATGCGAACCCCCAAAATGTATAATTGATACATTGGCTCACATTTATAAGGTACTATCCTACTCTCAACAGCATTTCAAGGCAGGTAACCTAAACATTATTGTCTCCATTTTACAGATAAGAAAACTAAAGCTCAGAAAGGTTCAAATGATTACTATATGTGGTACCTAGTACCAGTAAGAGTTGGAACTGGAATTCAAACCCAGAGCTGTCTTGAAAGGGGTGTAGTACATTATGGTTGTCAAAGCACTTTCACATCCATAATCTTATTAGTTCTTTCAACAGCATCATGAGATTAGTAAGGCCAATGATGTTGTCCCTCTTTACTGTATGCATAGAGAAGTCTTAACTTTTCTAAGGTTGCACAGCTATTTAGTGACAGAACCAAACTTAAAATTCTTGGTATCCACTGCTCTTTTTGCTGGACTGTTTCCACAGAGTCAATGGTGTAATATCGTAAATTGTCAGATAAAGTTCTTTTCTTCTTTACACCGTAGGAAAAGGTATTTCTGCATAGTAGGGAGAATCAAACTCAGTCATATTTAAAATGATAAAATACTTTATGAAAATAATCATAATTCTTTAAAACATTTTATTTAGGCAAAGCTGCTGGCATTCTATAATTTTAAAAATTAACAGCTTTTGAGAAAAACATTTTAGGATTGTTTGGAGGATTTTGTTTTCGGTGAGGTTGTAAAATAAGATTACTTTTCTTTATTCATCTATAACTATTTGTTCTTAGGTTTTATATGAAATTTTAATTTGTCATTGAATAAGGCTTCTATGTTGTAAGCATCCAATATTTCTGTGTTTCTCAGATATATCACTTTGGGGCTAACACTCTTCCACCAGTCTCTATTTGATTAAAGAATGCTAGCTCCTAGTCAAATGGGTGATTTTGTCATTGATTCAGGCATCAGAAATCTTTCAGTTTTCAATAAATATTTCTGGCTGACATTTCCAAGGATTTATCTTTTCCTGTAATTTTTTTTTATTTTTTTTATGATTCAGCTTTTGTAGTGAAGTTTTCAGAATTTTTCATGCTGGTTGAGCAATTCTTTTAAGTGCAGTATGAAAAACAAAATAACTTCTACTGAATTCTTCCATCCTGGGAAGAAAACTGTTGTTCATTTATATTACTTGATTGTGATACTTTATTTTTACTTGCAAGGAGAATAATGAATGTTTTAAAATGCCTTTAGCACTCGTATTTGAAAATTTTTGTTCTTTGGGAAATGTCAAAATCGTTTTTGTTCACATACTGAAATTAATGGATGTAACCAAATTTTGGCTTTGCTAGAATTTACCATGAACTCTTTTTTTAAGGAATAGAAATTATAATTGTTTTAAAAAGTTTTTTATTTAACTTTGTGTTATCTTATATTTTATTATCTTGAATATTTCTTGTGAAAAGTTATTTGAACTTTGAAATGATCTAAAAAGAAGATTTTAGCAATGAATATGGTATCATATTTCACTTTAGATTATAGATTAAGCATTATGTTAAAAAGTAATGCACATGAATTTCCCTTTGCTACATTCTGAGTCTGGAAGTTTTCCCTAGCAAGGCGTTCCTTTAAGGATGAGAGATGTTCTTGTAAGCGACAGTCATAACGTTAATGCTGGGTCTTAATATTATAGGGAATTCAACATCAAGTAGCTCATGTGGCCACGCAGCTCGAGGCTGCAAGATTGCTGACATACAATGCTGCGAGACTTTCAGAAGCAGGAAGACCATTTGTAAAAGAATCTTCCATGGCAAAATATTTTGCATCAGAGGTAAGAATAGAAATCTATTCCCAAATGGTATTTTTGATTGTGTATGTAACCAGTTTATAAAGACTTTTACCCATAATTACTAAGTAAATCTACTGCCTCAGATAGACTGCCCTTGGGAGTTGAATAAATGTTGTGATTAGGATTCATATTTTTGAGGGCACAGTTTTTCAGTTGAGTGAGTTGCCTCTTGCAGGATCCTTAAATTAAAACTCAATTGTTTGATAGAATTAACACTTCAATTGCAAGTCAGTTTAAGTATTCTTAATGGTGAGATCAAGTTCTAAGTTTTCAGTTTAGCAAGATATATAAAAGTGAAATACCATGAAGAACTTTTATATAGTATCTAGATACCATAAACCACACCATGAGGGGAGCAAGAAAGAAACTGTTTCTCATGGTTCCCCAGTATTACATGTTAATGGTGTTCAAAGAAAAAAAAACCTTTGTTCTGATATGTGTCATAAATGGGACATTTAACACATGAGGCCTTTAGGGGGTGGCTTAGAGAATTACATAGTTATTATTTTAACAGCCAGTCCTGGTAGTTTGTCCAATAGTCAAGTGCAGAAAACTAACTAATTTTGACCTGGTTAGCTGAAGAAAAGAGTTTTGTGGAGCCTAAAAAATATTGCAGAACTAGCAAGACATTTTAAGGGGAGGAGGGGGGACAGAAACAAAATGATACTCTGTTTTAAAATGTCATCCTTTTCAAATGTTTTTCATAGTAAGCATGTTTAATTCCAGTGTATAAGATGGTATAGCAAATTACTATGTAATATTTTACTTTTCTGCTAGATTGCTGGATTGACAACTAGTAAATGCATAGAGTGGATGGGTGGAGTCGGGTTTACCAAAGATTTTCCAATGGAAAAATACTTCAGAGATGCAAAGATTGGTAAGTAAGCTTATTTTTATATTCTTAGTCATAAGAAATTACATTTTACTCTGAATATATGTATATATTGAGAATATTGCATATATTGAGAACTAACTAGAATTTTTCCCCTTCCTATTATATTCCTTTAAAAAATTCACATTAATTTTAAAACACCAACATACGTTTAAAAATGCATCTCTAGCACTTAGATTTTTAAGGTAGCGTACATATTTTTATATAATGGTCTGAATAATAAAAACTAATTTTTTGACAGGTAGCAACTCTAATATTACCTTTATTTCTTTGCATTTTTCTTTAATAATTTGTATAGCTTAATTTACTTGTTGATGCTTCACTGTAATTTTAAAAGTTGTTTAATAGAGCCTGACTAGTTCTGGACTTCTCCCTGCTAATTAAACAGGTGAAATTCCAGTGACTTCATAGTGACCTATTCCATAATAATAATAGAGCCAAGTCTTATTTATACTTGAATATTTCATTGAGTCTTCAGTCTCATCCATATGTGTTCCTTCCATTGATAAAGACAGCAACCCATCCCACCTCCTCATCCAGTGCTGGTGGTGTCCTTGGTTTCCCATATGTCCCTCACAGAATACCTGTCCAGCACTCTGGAAGCCTCCTCTGGGTAGATTCAAAGATGGAAACTTGTAGTTTCTAATATTAACTCTAAAAATCTTTTAAGTCAAATAAAGAAGTATTTCATGTTGGAAATTAGTAAAATTTAACAAGAAGATGCATTAAGAAGACATTGGCAGGTTGCCCAAATTACTGATTCTTCCTACATTTTTGACTCCTGCTATTATTACTTACCTTACTTTGTTTGAACCAGTTCTTATGTCACTAAAGTAACCCCCCTCTTATGCCTTAGATAAATGTCATAGCAAAAATAGAATCCTGCCATGCAGGATTTTTGCCATCCACAGGTCTCTGTTTGAGAGTGCAATTTGATATTTAAAATCAGTTTTGTACTATTTATCCTTAACCATATACTAGTCTTTATCAGTTTGTGACTTTTGTTAATTAAGATGTGAGTTTTGTCATCAGTAGAACAATTTTTATGCAAGTTCGTTTTCAATAGACAGGATAACTGAAAGGTAACCCTAAAGGCTTCATGTTTTTTCTTTCTTTCATTGATTTTCAGTAGTAAGGCAGAAAATTGGCAAATAAAGCTTATTACAGAAAATTTACCTGATGTTCTTGACACCATATGTTTACTTCCTCTTGTTTCCATTTTTTCCCTTCCACTCTGCTCTGTGTTTTAGGTACGATATATGAAGGAACATCAAATATCCAGTTAAACACCATAGCAAAATTGTTAGGTCAAGAATACTGAGGATCACAATAACATGACAACTGTTACTGCAGCCACTTTTGTAAAACCCAAATCGAGTGCCTTAGATGGGAAAGAGTGGGATACTTTTAAGCTGCAGTAGTCTTCTGCATTGTATTCTTTTGGAATATATTGGGTCTGTCTGCCTCTTGCTTGTCACCAGTGATTCAAAGTAGGTAACTTTGCCTCATGGTATACAAAGGTCACTTTTTCCCAGCATCTGGCAAAATTAAGACATTTCTTTTGAACTAATTATTGCAAGAATTGCCATTTCAACTTTTATTTTAAAATCTATCATATTTCTAGTACAGAGCAGATAAATTGGTATTGGAGTAGGTTATTTGTATTTAATACCTTTGCAGATTCATTGCTGCTAGTATAGTGCATTAAAAATATCTATTTCGCACAGCTTTATTGAAAGATTGAATGCTGGTAAATTCAGAAGTTGATAGAAATTCATCAAGAAAAGCTAAGATAGTCATTTTAAATGTCAAAAAAGTATAGTATAATAGTGCAAGTCAGTTAAAGAGACTGTTTATTTTGTATTTAATTGTTTTAATTAGAGCAAAATGTGATATTTGTTGTTGAGTTCACTTAAAAATTATAAATGGTATGATCATTTCAGCAAATTGTCTAAAAAATAAATCTCAGCAATTTAAAAAAAATGTCTCATTGTCACTTTTCAAGTTGTGTGGTTAAGAAACTTTGTAAAATATTTTTAAATCAATTAATTTTATAAAATTAAAGATCTCCACCAGGCACTATTTTTCAGTAGCTCAATATCTTTCTGAATCTAAATTATATGTTGTTAGCTCTAATTAATTTATTGAGTCTTATTACGAAAAAAATTCAAATTATAGTTTTTTAAAGAAAGCATACACTTTAAATCAAGTCCATGGTGAAAGATGAATTGTTTTATCACTTTATTTTGAAAGGATTATGCTGCAAATCAGAGAACTTTGACATTTGATATACAGGTACATTTTCAAAGTAACTTTTCTAATGTAAATAATAGTTAAGCATTTGAAATGTATAAATACAGCCTAACAGGAGGAGCCATCTTGACTAATGGAGAGAGAAGTCAAGAAAAATTTAGAATATAGTTCAGGAAAGATAGTAATCTACTGTACTGTAAAATAAGTTAGTGATGGAAGTGCCAACATTCAGTCCTTCAGATCAAGAAGTCAGAGCAACCTGATAAAGAAGGTATCACATTCATTGTACTTTAATTTACCAGGCAAGATGCTTGAGGAACTGAAGGGGGGCTGTGAAAAGAATTAGTGCCAAAGAATAATATACACAATAGCATCAACCCTTGCTGGTCGGGAGAGGAAAGGATTGATGCCCAAAAGTAATGTTTTCAGTCTCCTAAACCATTGGATTAGTGACTTTAGATATTTGTTTTAGAGTACAGGAAATTAATTGGTGTCAGAACTCTTATTATTACCATTGGGTAGCCTGTGATATGTTATTGGCATTGTATTGAGCTTAACTGATAAGGAATTAATCTAGTTCTTGTCAGAAGGAGATAGATAAAACATATATTAAGCACTTACTCTGTTCCAGTCAGCATGCTAAGTATTAAGAATATGCTAAGTCAGCATTATTTTGACTTGCATGTCTTTACATTTGCCAAAGCCACTGGCCACTTGGAGAGATCTGGAGTACTAGGCCTATGTCAAAGATGAATAGTGTTACTGTGTGATGTGTGATTACAATGTATCTTAATAAATATTTCCATTGTATTACTTCATAAATGAATTTTGCTTTCTAAACAATATCCATCCATGCCAATCAGATCTTTATGGAAAGTGGAAAAATCAAGGGTTAAATACCCTAAGGTGTCAGTATTCTGATAGATGCAGAATTGTTTTTTATTGTCCATATTAGTGACTTTAAGAAAAAAAATCAGTGATCCCTGCTTTTTTTTTTAAGTAATGATTAATACTTGATTTAAATATCTATAAGAAAGCCTCCATTTACTGAGAATTAATATTTACCTATTATATAACCCATTTCCGTTATTTTTCAGATAATACTCTTAAGTAGTGGTTATAATTTTACATTGTGGGTCCCCAGAAAAAAGTTCTCTTTGTTTGCAATGCTGATAGTACACATATAGGAGTTATTTTCAGAAAACTGTCATGATTTTGTTTTGTTTTGGATCACTTAGGTGATTTGTGAATGTAGGGAACTCCCTTCTCTATGAATGGAGATCAGCCACCAGCTGGGCTGCAGCTTGTAGTCTTCAGAGAGCTAGCTGAAGCACTGAAAGGTAAAGTGACTTGTCAGGAGTCCCACAAGCAACAGTGAGTCAGAGGTGGTAATGGAAGCCAAGCTTTTCTGATTCCCAACTGGCTTTTTTGTCTATTAAACTTTGCTGCCTCTCTGGCATACTGTTTAATGCTCATTGCTTAATAGTTTGTTACTGTATATCCAAAAGCAGATCTATTTTTTTTACCTTTTTTCCTAAATTATTTTGAGACCTTCTTGTGTCATTATCTCAGTTGTCCCTTCATTTGCCACGTCATTTTATTTTCAGGCTGATCTGGCCATTGTACTAATCAGTCATCTACATGATTTGATATGAGAAGATAGGTTTGAACACCTACTTTGTTCAAGACCCTCAATTCAAAAATGAAATGTCCCTCATCTTTAACGAATTTTCCCCTGGGAAGGAGATAGCATATATACAAATAAATATTAAAAAAAGAAAGTTAGAGAGCGATAGACACAGAGACAGAGACAGAGACAGAGGAAACTGAGAGGGAAATGGGGAAAGACTGTGGCCTTTGTTGATGGTAGCAGAGGTGAGCCTGGAAGAAAGACCAGAATACAGAGCAAGACAGAGAGAGAGAAGAGGAAGAGGGAGGGCATCCAAGTGTGAGGAAAGACTTATGCTGAGACCTACAGGCAGGAGATGATGGTGGTAATAAGAGAGGGAAAAGTCCTGACTGTAATTTCCAAAGACTGGATTCCTCACAAACTGGATCAACTAGTCTCACACATGACACCAGCTCAGGAATTACATCTCCAGCTGAAAGGGATAAGGAACACTCAGAAGACAGTCTACACATGCATTAGATTTTTTGTCAGGCCTAGTGTCAGAGACCCCAAGTCCCAGTCTTTTATCTGTAGGAAAGGAATGAATGCCTTTGGCCATAATATCTTCCTCTTTTATTTCAACTCCTGGTTTCTGTTTTAATTCTGGATCTGTAATCTCATCCATGTGGGTACTTTTTCTTACAATACAGATTATACTGTCCATGCCTGCTTCTTCTATGGAACTCTTGTCCCTGATATCCCAAAAGCAGTTATGTCAGAGAGTTCATTTCATTTAATAAAACGAAAAGAGTCTTCATAATGTGCAAAATATTGTGCTATGAACTAATGTAATTAAAATATTAATTCACTGTATAGCTGAGGCATAAATTGCTTCCTAGTTCTTCAGATATACAATGTGATTGCTCTCATTACAACAAAATAATTAGAAGTATCACATCCTCATCAGCAGGCATCCTTCAGGAGAGGCCCCAGAAGCCAAACATTAGAGAGTTCAGTTTTAAGGAGTCACTATGTCTAATCTTCATGCCAAGAAGTAACAGCAATGAGAGTAAATTTTAATGTCGACCACATCTCTAGCCCAAGAGCCCATACAAATTCAAAAACTGGAGCAAGGATGAAAATGTCAAAGCAGGAGTCAGGTAACCTGAATCAACTCAGAAACAGGGTTTTCGCTGAAGGACAATTATGCTGTGCTCAGTTTGTTCTCTGGCAGAATACCAGAATACCTTTTCCAGCAGATCTTCATGGACTGTTCACTCACTCAGAGAATGTAGAGAGTTGGCTATAATGAAATGTTACCTTTACTAGCAGCAGAGTTATTACAACTCTGGAAAGAGAAAGGTAAAGAGCTTACATTTCAGTGGACTTGTTTTTTTAAAAATCAAATGGTTTTTCTTATAGGTAAGATTTATTTCATTTTTTTTTTTGACTGTAGAATTCAATAGAAAGTAATTGCAGGGCTGTATCTGACAATACCACCAGACATGAATCCCTATTGATAGGGAATGGTCAGCATTTACATAGCACTTTATGGGTAACAAAGTATTTACAAATCTCTCATTTGTATCTCACAACAGTTCTGGGAGATAGGCCCTATTGTTATCCCTGCTTTATAGATGAGGAAACTGAGGCAGGCAGCAGTTAATTGTTGCCCAGGGTCACACAGCTAGTATATATCAGAGGCGGGATTCAAGCTCAGATCTTCCTAAGTCCAGGTCTAGCACTCCATCCATTGTGCCTCCGAGCTGCCTTATGCATAGGGATGAGGTAAGCAGAAGATTATATCACCTTTATATCCTTCACAGCACTTTACCCGCTTTGACGTAATTGACACTCAGTAAATGATCATTAGATAGATAAACGATCTGTCAGACTCAGGAATGTGTTGTTGGACCCTCCTATTCACTCTTGTTATATTTTGAAGTTGGTCTTATAATAGATATGTAATTGTATAACGTGTACAATTCTATTCTTTGAACTTGATTGAGATTCCAGGTTGACGTAATGTACCTCCTTATTGGTATCAAACTTGTCTTAAAGCCATATCCTAAAGAACTGCTTGTGAACTCAAACTTTATGATATTCCATGTCCATTCAGTAAAAAATTTCCAGAGATTAATTTCAAAGAGATATAACAATAATAAAACAATATCAGTATTGAAGATTTGGAAATGTGACCTAGAATGTAGAAAAGTTTTTCCCCTGTCATATGGAAGTGGAGGCAATAGTATTGTCTTTATATGGCAAGTCATAATGTAGTAATTCATGCTATCTCTAGACTAAACACAATTCTAACCACTTATGACCCTAAGCTAATACAAATGTTCTAATTCTAACAAATTAAAAAAAAAATTTCCACTTGTAGGGACTAGGGACAATTTCCCAAAGAACAGATTTTTAAACTAGTTTTACTTCATCCTAATTTACAGTGGAATAGTGGATAGACCATTGGACATGGAATTGGGAAGAACTGTGTGCTTAGCCTTCCTCCATATGAGTGTGGGTGAATCACCTAACCTCTCTTCACTTCAGTTTCCTTTGTAAAATAGGAGCAATGATACCTATGATACCTAATTTAAAGGACAATTGTGAGGCCAAAATAAGTTGATGTGTATATAGCAGTTTGCAAACTTTAAAGCAGTGTGGTAAGTATCAGTTCTTATTTTCCTATTTGAGAGATTGAACTAGAACAAAACAGAATAGAAAGGATAAAACTCTCAAGTTCTTTTCTGTCTTTGATTAGAAGAACTTGTTTGCTTAATACTCTTTTACTAAACAGATGAATTACAGCTGGATTTTCACTCATCATTTCATAGTACTTTATACTCTATGAATTTATCGTATTCTCCTATGTTGTGTTTTTTCTGTGTACCTTTTGACCCACCCACTCACCCCAAATCAGGAGAATGTAAGCTCCTTGAAGGCAAAGTCTGGCTTGCTTTTGTACTTACATCTCCTAGTCATGGGATAATGGGAGATGATTAGTGTTTGATTGATTACTAGATTCAGATTTTTCTGAGGGACAGGACACAGGTATTACTTAGCTTTGAATCTCCCTCAGCATTCCATATAGTATCCTATGTATAATTAACACATAATAAGCTCATGTTGAATGAATACATTTTAATAAGGGATATTGGTTCTAGGCTTTCAGAATCCTGTCTCTGGAGCCAAAGGAAAGAAAGAAAAACCCACTTCTGACATTACCTGTGTGTTTGGATAAGCCACAATCTCCATTCACCTCAGTTTCTCCATCTATAAAATGAGAAAGTTGCACTGGATGGCCTATGAGCTTCCATGTCAACATCCATGTCTCTGTGACTTTCCACCATACTTCAGTTACCTTCTCCCTCCACCCGAGGTTCCCTTTTCCCACTGGTCGGTTCTTCTTTGAACCTTCATTTTGATGGGAATTCGAAGGAAATTCAGGCCAGCCACGCTTCACTCTGTGGACCTGGCAGCCGTATTTCAACTTCCTTCTCTCTCCATACCTGTAGACCCCTTGTCCCAGTGGTGAATTCCTATTGGAGCCTCCATTTTGTGGAAGGGCATAGACTAGCCATGTTTCACACTCTGGACTTTGCCACTGTGCCTGATTTTGAGTTCTCTTCCCTCATTAGAAGGTAGTCTCCTTTAGAGCAGAGGCTACCTTTCTTTTAGCTTATAAATGTTTGTTTACATTTATACATAACAATATTGTAGGGACAAATGACTTTGAAAAACTTAAAAACGTTAAGCAATGCAGTGACCAGCCTTGATTCAGGAGAACTTGGGATGACAATTGCTACTCACTTCCTGACAGAGAAATGATAGGTTGTTTTTTTTTTTGACATAGCCAATTTGGGATTTTTTTTAACTCAAGTACACATATTTGTAAAAGGGATTTTCTTTTTCTTTCTTTGGAGGGTGGCCCAGGAATGAGAATGGGGAAGAGGAAGAATGGGGAATGTAGGTGTGAGAGAAATCATATTTTCATTGATTTAAAAAATAAAATTTCGCTTAAAAAACTTGTTGGCTGCCATTTGATATCATTATTAGTCTGTATTACAAAGGAAAAGGTACCAGAAAAGGGGAAATGATCTCCCACTCCCTCTCCCCACTTTGCTAGAACCTCAATAAATGTTGCAAGTTTATCACCTGATGCCTTATAATGCAATTGAGGAAGTATTTATTAAATGCATGGGATGTAGAATAGCGACCATTTATATAGCACTTCAAAGTTTGCAAAGCATTTTGCAAATGTTATCTCATTTTAGCCTTTCCACCTACCCTGGAAGATAGGTGTTGTTATTATCCCGTTATTACTAACGAGGAAAGGGAAGCATACCAAAGTGAGTTGGCTAGGGTTATGCAGTTAGTAGGTGTCTGAGGCAGGATTCTAACTCAGGTCTTCCTGACTCCAGGTCCAGCACTCTGTCCACTGCTCTATGCGGTTGTCCCTAGACATTCCTCTAAGCTCTGGGGTATCAACACAAAACAAAAATGAGTCCCTACCTTCCAGTTAAATTCTTGTAAGGGGGAGCCAAGATGGCGGAGTAGAAAGACACACATACGCTAGCTCTGAACCCACAGCCCATAAAATATCTGTAAAAAAGAACTCCCAACAAATTCTGGAGTGGCAGCAGCCACAGAACAATGGAGTGGACGAGATTTCTGTTCCAGAGAGCCCAGAAAACCTCTCGCAAAAGGTCCTTCGCACTGCAGGCCCCAGAGCTGAGCCCAGCCCTGCCTTGGCCATACGGCACCGAGTGGAGTGGATCTGAGCAGTCTTCAGGGACAGAATCTCTAGCGGCCACGTGGGTCCCTCCACCCACAGGTGACAAGGGTCGGTGAAAGGGTCTCTTCGTCGGGTCAAGAGGGGAGTGAGGTGCCCCCATAAGTCAGGCCCCCTCGGGAGGCAGCAGCGGAGGCGGGAGCAGACTGGGGCTCCCCAAGCAGGCAGGAGCCAGGATCCATTGTTGAAGGTCTCTGCATAAATCCCCTGAGGGAACTGAGCCCGTGAGGTGGCCCTGCCCTGCCCTGAGCAGCTGAACCTAATCTCACACTGAATAGCAGCCCTGCCCCTGCCCAAAGCCCTGAGGCTGGGAAGCAGCATTTGAATCTCAGACCCCAAGTGCTGGCTGGGCTGATCTGGAGGCCAAGTGGGTATGAAGAGAATACTCAGAAGTCAAGTCACTGGCTGGGAAAATGCCCAGAAAAGGGGAAAAAAATAAGACTATAGAAGGGTACTTTCTTGGTGAACAGGTATTTCCTCCCTTCCTTTCTGATGAGGAAGAACAATGTTTACCATCAGGGAAAGACACAGAAATCAAGGATTCTGTGTCCCAGCCCACCCAATGGGCTCAGGCCATGGAAGAGCTCAAAAAGGATTTTGAAAATCAAGTTAGAGAGGTGGAGGAAAAACTGGGAAGACAAATGAGAGACATGCAAGCAAAGCATGAAAAACAAGTAAACACCCTGCTAAAGAAGACCCAAAAAAATGCTGAAGAAAATAACACCTTGAAAAATAGGCTAACTCAATTGGCAAAAGAGGTTCAAAAAGCCAGTGAGGAGAAGAATGCTTTCAAAAGCAGAATTAGCCAAATGGAAAAGGAGGTTCAAAAGCTCACTGAAGAAAATAGTTCTTTCAAAATTAGAATGGAACAGATGGAGGCTAATGACTTTATGAGAAACCAAGAAATCACAAAACAAAACCAAAAGAATGACAAAATGGAAGAGAATGTGAAATATCTCATTGGAAAAAGAACTGACCTGGAAAATAGATCCAGGAGAGACAATTTAAAAATTATGGGACTACCTGAAAGCCATGATCAAAAGAAGAGCCTAGACATCATCTTTCATGAAATTATCAAGGAAAACTGCCCTGAGATTCTAGAACCAGAGGCCAAAATAAGTATTCAAGGAATCCACCAATCACTGCCTGAAAGAGATCCAAAAAGAGAAACTCCTAGGAACATTGTGGCCAAATTCCAGAGTTCCCTGGTCAAGGACAAAATATTGCAAGCAGCTAGAAAGAAACAATTCAAGTATTGTGGAAATACAATCAGGATAACACAAGATCTAGCAGCTTCTACATTAAGGGATCAAAGGGCATGGAACAGAATATTCCAGAAGTCAAAGGAACTAGGACTAAAACCAAGAATCACCTACCCAGCAAAACTGAGTATAATACTTCAGGGGAAAAATTGGTCTTTCAATGAAATAGAGGACTTTCAAGCATTCTTGATGAAAAGACCAGAGCTGAAAAGAAAATTTGACTTTCAAACACAAGAATGAAGAGAAGCATGAAAAGGTAAACAGCAAAGAGAAGTCATAAGGGACTTATAAAAGTTGAACTGTTTACATTCCTACATGGAAAGACAATATTTGTAACTCTTGAAACTATTCAGTATCTGGGTACTGGGTGGGATTATACACACACACATGCACACGCGCACACACACACACATAGAGTCAGTGCACAGAGTGAATTGAAGAGGATGGGATCATATCTTAAATGAAATCAAGCAGTAAGAGAGAAATATATTGGGAGGAGAAAAGGAGAAATGGAATGGGGCAAATTATCTCTCATAAAAGAGGCAAGCAAAAGACTTATTAGTGGAGAGATAAAGAGGGGAGGGGAGAGAAAAACATGAAGTTTACTCTCATCACATTCCACTAAAGGAAGGAATAAAATGCACACTCATTTTGGTATGAAAACCTATCTTACAATACAGGAAAGTGAGGGAAAAGGGGATAAGCAGGGTGGGGGGGATGATGGAAGGGAGGGCATGGGGAGGAGGGAGCAATTTGAGGTCGACACTCATGGGGAGGGACAGGATCAAAAGAGAGAATAGAAGTAATGGGGGCAAGATAGGATGGAGGGAAATATAGTTAGTCTTATACAACACAACTATTATGGAAGTCATTTGCAAAACTACACAGATTTGGCCTATATTGAATTGCTTGCCTTCCAAAGGGAAGGGGTGGGGAGGGAGGGAGGAAGAGAAGTTGGAACTCAAAGTTTTAGGAACACCTGTCGAGTACTGTTCTTGCCACTAGGAAATAAGAAATACAGGTAAAGGGGTATAGAAAGTTACTTGGCCCTACAGGACAAAAGAGAAGATGGAGACAAGGGCAGAGAAGGATGATAGAAGAGAGACCAGATTGGTGATAGGGGCAATTAGAATGCTCGGTGTTTTGGGGTGGGGGGAGGGGACAAATGGGGAGAAAATTTGTAACCCAAAATTTTGTTAAAATGAATGTTAAAAGTTAAATAAATAAATAAATTCTTATAAGGGATAAAAAATTTTAGTGAGATGATTTGGGCAGAAGGCAGAGAGTGCTAACAAATAAGGGGACCAGGAAAAACTTTTTGTAAGAATTAGTATGTGAACTGAGCCTTGAAGGAATCTAGAGATTGTAAGAGTTGGAGGTAGGGAAGATGTACATTTCAAACATGGGAAACAAACCCATACAAAGAAAGGGATGCAGGACATGGACCATTGGACTTTGTAAATGGAGTCAACTGTTAGTAAAGGAGACAGCTTCCTGTAGTGGACAGGGCACTGGACCTGGAGTCAGGAAGATCTGAGTTCAAATTTTGCCTCAAATACTTATTGTGTAACCCTGAACAAGTTACTTAACCTCTCTATGATGCAGTTTCCCCATTTGTAAAGTGAGGTTAGAATTAATGGCTGATAAGATTCTTTCCCAATTGAAATCTGTGCCTACGTGCCTGAACACCACTAACAACAGAGAAGATGAATCATTTACTTAAATATTACCGTTGGAATTAAGCACTAACAACAGAGAGGATGAATCATTTACTTAAATATTACCGTTGGAATTAAGACAGGAAAATGTTCTACATTTTGGCAACTAAAAGAAAAAGGTTTGGGATTTGCATATTCACCTGCTTCAGACACAAATTATTAAATTTCCCCCTACAAGCAGTCTTTGCTTTTTTACTAGCAGGATCCATCAGGAATCCCCTCTGTCCCTTTAGGAATTTCAGACTTTTGCTTCCCAGGCACTGCTACCCCACCTTAATTCGCTTCTCCATGAGCTAACCCTGCAGAGACATTATGCCCTGGAATTTTTCTTCTCTTTTTTTCCCCAATTACCACCCCACTTAAACCATCCTGCCCTCCCTTCTGAGGTAAACACCATGAAATACAGTGTGTTGTGGTGAAAAATAAAGCTTTGGAATGAGAATCAGAAAGCAGGTTATAGCCATCTTTCTCAATAGCTTGCTGTGAGACTTAGAGGCAGCGAGGTGGCAAAGTGGATCAAGTATCAGGCCTGGAGTCAGGAAAACCTGAGTTTAAATCCAGCCTCAGACACTTACTAGCTGCGTGACCCTAGGCAAGTCACTCAACCTTGTTTGCCTCAGTTTCTTCATCTGTAAAATGAGCTGGAAAAGGGAAGGTCAGACCACTCCCATTTCTGCCAAGAAAACCTTAAAATGAGGTCACAAAGAGACAGGACTGCATTGACTGAACAGCACACAACTGTTGTGAGACCTTGTGTAATTCACTACACCTCTTCAAAATGGTGGCATTGGACTGGATGATCTAAGTCTCTCTAACATTCTGTTATGCTAAAACTCTAATCAGTGTGTTTCTCCTGTCAAGCATATCCAACTTTCAACTTTAATAGGGGTTTCCCAGAGACAGTTTCAACCCAAGGGAGTCCTGATAATGGTGAGAATCTCAGGCACTTTGGCAGGCTAATGTAGAGATTCAGGGTAGAAGGAATACAAGAGTATATTCAGATAGAGTAGGAAGGCACCTGGCAGCCATCAGTGTTCAAGGCAAAATAGGCCTGAAAACCAGCCAAGAGCTGGAAAGACTGCCCAGAGAGTGGAAAATTGAAGAGCAAGCTCAGATTTCCCACACCAAAAAAAGAAAAAAGAAGATGTGACTTCAGGAAAACTCTCTCATGTCTTCTTTAGTGAAAACATACAGGGATAATGGTGACGAAAATCTGGGGGTTTTGGCCAAATGACTTTAAGTTTCAATCTTACAAGTCTGTGAGTCAAAGCTGACACACTGAGGAAGGAGCCAAATACCACTGCACTAAGGGACCTTGTGTAGTCTCTTATTTTCAAAGTCCACTAATGCCAGGATACAATTCCAATTCAAGAGAACATGACTTACTCAGAAGACTGAGTGGAGTCTTTGAACTCCTGGCTAAGGACTAGCCAGTGTTTATTATTATCATGATGAGAAAAGGTTACCTATTTTGTGACACTGAACAACTAAGCTATTGGACCCTAAAGGAATCTCATGCTTCCCAGCTGGGCTCAGGCAGTGTTGGCTAGGGAAATCTCCCTAGAACAGTGGAAAATACTATGAAGAAAGCAATACTTAAAACAAAAAAAATGTAAAATTAGGGTAGAATTCCAAAGAGGATGTGATATGTGCAATGTCACAAAGGAGGAGGAATGAATCTGAAGTAGGGTATTTGGATGTAGATCCCTGGACAATTTGAGGGTATGTTTTGAGGCTCTGGGTACAGATCCCTCAAATCAATTCTTTGTTCGAAGTAAATGAGCAATTCTTAAGTTAGGGATGCAGGAGGACAGTAGATCTCAGAGCAGAGGGAGGTTGTCCCCTGTGTCACTGAGCCCTAGGTGTCACATCTGTATTTCCATAGTAGTATCAGTATTTCAATGTGATGACAAAGCAGAGATGAAATGAATGGTACAGTTGGAGCCCTTAGTAGTCTCAGTATTGGAGAAGAAAACACTTGGGAAAGGACATGTGGACCAAGGCCAAAGACTAAAATTGTGGGAGACTTAAGGCAGGGAGACCAATGAGGAAACTTTCTAATAATCTATGCAAGAGGTGATAGGAGCAAAAACTACAATGTTAACTGAAGAGAGAGAAATTGGATGCAAGAGATGTTTAAAATCCCCAAGATTTGAAAACTGATTGACTACGTGGAGTAAAACAGTGACAGTTTCAAGGATAATGCTAACATTACAAACCTGAGAGACTGGATACCTTCAAGTGAAATAGGGAAGTTTGGGAAGTTTAATAAAAGAAACTGGGGTATAAGTTCCAAATCACCAACTGCTTATTAGATGTTCTAATACACACATACACATGTATTTGTCATCTGCAAAAGAGGACAAATCTTAAACCCTTGAGAGCAAGGTTATCGAGAGAGAAGACACAGAGGGAGAAGAGCAAAGGCTAACGATAGACTACCCACAATAGTTCTTGGGGGAATACCTACAATTAGGGAGTGTTGTATAAGTGATGAGGCAGGAAAAGAGAATTAGAAGAAACAATCAGAAGGAAACAGTGTTCACAAAAGCCCAGGAGAAGGTGGTCAGCAGTGTCAAATACAACAGATAGGTTGAGAAAGAAGCATCATATTGGCAATTATGAATTCAGTGATTACTTTAGAAAGAGAAGTTTCAGTTTAGTGATGAGATTGGAAGCCAGATTGCAAAGGGTAAATGAGTGAGTGGAAAGGAAGTGGAGGTGTAATATGAACAGCTTTGTAAAGGAGTTTGGATAAGAAAAGGATCCAAAAGATATTGGATGATAGCTTAAGGGGATGACAGCTCTACTGAAGGATTTTTTTAAGGATGGGAGAGAATTGAACATCTCTGCAGGTAGTAGAGAAGGATCTAGTAGATAACGAGAGGTTGAAGATTCAAGGGAGAGGATGGGGAGGTGTAAATAAATAAGGCTTGCAGTGTGCTGAAGAAGACTAGAGGAGATGGATTCTAGTGCACACATAGAGAGGGACTGGCCTTGGCAAGAAGGGCAACCTCTTTGTCAACTTCTACCTAAGACTTAAGCTCAGACCACCCATTAGACCCTCCATGTATTGAGAAAGACTAGAGGGTGCCCAAAAAGTCTTTGTGCAGTTTTAAGTTTTAATAGTTTATCACTATGGGTACTTGCCAAGCTGATACAAATGACAACCCATCCATACCTGCTCATCTTCTGTGATTCTTGACTTTTGTCTTCTAAGAAATAATTCATAGAGCACCTGACATGCCACACAGCCTTCCTTTATACCTCTTAATATCATCTGGGTCCCAGTTCAGCACTCAGTATGTCCATCTATTTAGTCTTGCTATATGACCTGCCCACCTTTTGTTCTTGTCATCAAGAACCAAATGAGTTAACTAACGTAACATAAAGCACAATGTAAATGCTAGCTATTGTTAGCTATTATATTTTTATTATATTTCTCATGCACAACTTATCCTTGGCAATAAGTTAGATCCTACCATGCATCTACCATGCATCTACTCATTGCTTTGCCATTATAATTCTTCTGAGATGATGATGGTGATTCAAGGTTTGCAACTATGCAGAGCCACAGAATAAATAAATAAATATATGAAACAAAACAAAATATTAAAGAGTCTTTCATCCTAAGTGGCTCCATGAATAGAGTACCAGGCCTAGAGTCAGGAAGTCTTATCTTCCTGAGTTAAAATATAGCCTTAGATGCTTACTAGCTGTGTGACCCTGAGCAAGTCTTATCTGCCTCAGTGTCATCTGTAAAATGAGCTGGAGAAGGAGATGGCAAACTGCTCCAATATCTTTGCCAAGAAAACCCCAAGTGGGGTCATGAAAAGTTGGACACTATTGATAAATGACTGAACAAAAATCCTACATAAAGAGAGACTAAGTATTACAAATTGTAGTATCCCCATTTTTCAGAAGAGAAAACTGAAGCTTAGGTAGATTCATGGTCACACATCTAGTAAGTTCCAAGTCAGCATTTAGACCCAGATCTCTGACTTCAGAGCCAGGATCCTTTCCTCTACACCATACTATTTGATACATACCTGACCTATAAACCAACAGCATATCATTAATGGGTCATTGCTCTCCTTACTCTCTTCCCCTTTTCTTTCTTGGCTTATGTTCATTCCATACTTTAATCTCAAGTGTGATTGAAAACAAAACCCTAACTAATGCAAAAATGCATGTTTTGGTTCCAAATCTTTAATGTGTTAAGGAGAAATCCCATGACTTGGAATCAGAAGACCTCATTCATTTCCTGACCCCCACCATTTGCAAGCTATCTTTCCCTGGCAAATTCCATTAACTCTAGGCTTCAGAGTCCCCCTTTCTATAAAGGAGGGCATTGAATTAAATCTCTTCAGGAGCCTTTTAGGTCTACTACTCTGTGTGATGGCCTACTGTACTGCTTGGCCATCTATCAAGAAGACAAATATCTGTTAAGTCAGCAGTTTTTAAGTCTCCAGAAGAAGGAAAAATACAATTTGAAACCCTTGTGCAGTTTGCTTAAATAGCATCAGGAAACCCATGTTGGGTCAAGAAAACCTTGGCTTCACTGCATTTTGAGGTACTATTTCTATTGGTTAGTCTCTTTAGACCCAGTCCCCTAATATCAGTTTCATCTCTACATGTGACTTTTAAGGCAAAACTCCTAGTCTTTTAAACCCTATAACCTGACCTTTGAAAACCAATCAAACAAGCAACCTACCCTTATCATATAATGAGCACAGCCTGGGTGCCCATCTTTCCCTGAACCTCTTCCATTAGGTCAGAAAAAGAAGTAAAAAAACTCCTCCTTTTTTCTCAGATGTCAGTAACCCGCTCAGCAAAGGGGTGAAACACACTGACCTTCAACAGTAAAGGTTGGGCACGAAAGCCACTCCTGCTTCCAGTTGTATTACAGACAGAAAATGTTGAGTCTTTTCAAATACTTTTGTTCCATCTATTCCAAGATGATCTGTATGACATTTAGGTCAGTCTATCTATTGACAATGATTCTAGTTACAACCCTAAACTTGTCCAGACACAAGAAATCACAGATCCTAATTTATTTTCATGGATTAGTTTCATTTTCTCCATAGCCAGAGACTATTGGGTCAAATACTGCTCATACACAGAAGGCAGGACAGAAATACGACCTGTTTCTATCCACTTTTTGTTTAGGAATTTTCTGCTCTCCTGTGCCCTGTTGAATAAAATTGCATTCATCAACTACTTTGAGCCATTGCTAGGGTATCTTTAACACAGGACTTTTAATCCAAGAAAAGAAAAAGACAGAGCATCTGCCTGAAGGATATGCATGTTTTGTCTCTGCCAGAGTGAATTTCTCCCAACACTGCTGAAAAGTCCAAGAAATCTATGTTGGCTGGTTTTCCTCCCACCCTCCAATGTATAGGCTTTATCTACAATACCCTTAAAAATTAACTATAACGAAGCATAAATGGATAACTAAAGGGGTAATTAAAAATAAGTAACCGGTCTTGTGTCTCTCCTATACTGGTTGATTTATGTGTTGTTTGTGTGATTTTTTTTTTTGAGAACACAAAACTATTAATTTATGTGTGAAAAGAACAGTGAATTAATCCTAGAGAGCCCTGGAGCCTTTAAAGACCCGAATCATATGGTGAGCTCGTTTAAAACTTGCAAAGGAAATTAATGTAGAATAAAGCCCTTTAATTTCAAAAGTGCATCTATAGTCCCCATCCCTAGGATATCTGTGGGATCATTATTCAGAAAGGTTAAGGAGGACTTTATTTTTTTTTATATTCAGTAGGTATTTCCCAGTTACAGCTCAACATGGTGCATTTCAACTTATAAAGAGAAGGAGATAAAAAAAAGGAATGGGGAGCTTTTTATTCACTTCCACTTAATTTCCTTGCTGCCGTGCCGGTCCCAGCTTAATGAATGTAATTGCTACCTTTGATGAAAATACTATTATCAAGATCACACATTACATTGGAAAACAGTTTTTCTTTAAACACAGCTACTGCAGTCTCTAATTATGCATGTAACAAGTGTCTCCTGAACAAAAGAGCATGTTGTCTACAATTGCTAGGAATTGGAGCAAGGCAAATTTGAACAAAGGACAGATTAGATTTGCTCCATGCTCCACAAAGCCCATCCCCCTGATTAATTTCCTGCTAAAACTACAACAATTCTCTTAAAAGAAACTCACCCTCCTCTTCAGAATGATCTGTACGCCATTTGTGTCAGTCTATATGATGACAATGGCCACAGATTTAAACCTATGTAGGGAAATAAGAAGAAGCTTTTATGAACTTAATCTTTCATATGCAAATTAGCAGCACAAGCTCCGAGGAATAACAAGCCCCCCAAAAAGTGACTTCTCAGTAAGAAATCAGAAGCCAGAAAGGAGTACACTGTCTGGGGAAAAAAAAAAGTCTACATTGAGCACAGCCAACCCAGTTATTTTATCATTCTATTTCAAAATAGGTCATCTCCAAGAAAATACTTTTCATGGCTATCCAGGCACTCTTTCTGGCCATGTACCATTCATTCTATGATTGTTTCCTGGCTTGTGGAGAAAATTTCCAGCATGAATTTGTTACTAACAATTCCTTTCCACCACTCAGGACTTACACACACGCCCCAGCCAGAGAGATACCTCTCTTTAGGCAGTAACCTATGAAATAATGTAATTTGCTTTTCATTTGGGATCTAGAAGATCATTTGAGTTTTGTTGAGTATGTTTCCTCAGCCTTATCTTTTTTTTTTTTTTTTTATTAATTTTTTATTTTTTTAATGTTTAACAATCACTGCCATACAATTGCGATTTTATCCCTCCCCACCCACCCCCCACTACCTCCCTCCCTCCCCACGACTGCATACAATTCTGTATAGATTCTACATATACTTTCCTATTGAGTATATTTTCACTATAGTCATGCTATGTAGTCAGACTAAGATAAATGAAAGAATCCGTATAACAAATCAGAACATGATACACAAACAGATACACATACACAAACATGATCTGCTACGTTATGTAAGTGACTTCCATATTTCTCTCTCTGAGTGTGGAAGGCATTTTGCCTTGAGGTCCACCATTGGGATTTTTTTTTTTTTCAGAAGTTCTTGTGTTATTACAAAAATCTAAGTCTACCAGAAAAAACTCTCACACACTGTGGTTGTTGCTGTGCATAAAGTTCTCCTGGTTCTGCTCCTTTCACTCAGCATCAGGTCATATAAGTCCTTCCAGGCCTCTCTGAAGTCTTCTTATTCATCATTTCTTATGGCACAATAGTACTCCATTACATTCATATACCATAATTTATTCAGCCATTCCCCAATTGATGGACATCCCCTTGACTTCCAGTTTTTGGCAACTACATAGAGTGCTGCTATAAATATTTTTGTACATGTGGGACCCTTTCCCATTTCCATGATCTCTTGGGGATATAGTCCTAGTAGCGATATTGCTGGGTCAAAGGGTATGCACATTTTTGTAGCCCTTTGGGCATAGTTCCAAATTGCTCTCCAGAATGGTTGGATGCGCTCACAGCTCCACCAACAATGAATTAGTGTTCCAACTCTCCCACATCCTCTCCAGCATTTATCATTTTCTTGTTCTGTCATGTTTGCCAATCTTATAGGTGTGATGTGGTACCTCAGAGTTGTTTTGATTTGCATCTCTCTAACCAATAGTGATTTAGAGCATTTTTTCATATGATTATAGATAGCTTTAATTTCTTCCTCTGAAAATTGCCTGTTCATATCCTTTGACCATTTATCAATTGGGGAATGACTTGTATGATTATACATTTGGGTCAGTTCTCTATATATTCTAGAAATGAGGCCTTTATCCCCGAGCTTAGCTGTAAAAATTTTTTCCCAATTTACTACATCCCTCCGGATTTTGGTTGCATTGGGTTTGGTTGTGCAAAAACTTCTCAGTTTAATGTACTCAAAGTTATCCATTTTGCATTTCATAATGCATTCTATCTCTCCTTTAGTAAAGAATTCTTCCCTTCTCCATAGATCTGATAAATACACTATTCCTTGCTTCTCCAGTTTGTTCATGGTATCAATCTTTATACCTAAATCATGTACCCATTTGGACTTTATTCTTGTGTACGGTGTCAGGTATGGGTCTATGCCTAATTTCCGCCACACTGTTATCCAGTTTTCCCAGCAATTTTTGTCAAACAATGGGTTCTTATCCCAGAAGCTGGGGTCCTTGGGTTTATCAAACAAAAGGTTGCTATATTCCTTGCCTACTGCATCTTGAGTGCCAAGTCTATTCCACTTGTCTACCTCTCTGTTTCTTAGCCAATACCAAGTGGTTTTGATAATTGCTGCTTTATAGTACAGTTTAAGGTCTGGTAGCGCTAGGCCACCTTCCCAAGCATTTCTTTTCATTAGTCCCTTTGATATTCTGGACCTTTTGTTTTTCCAAATGAATTTTGATATTATTTTATCCAGCTCTAGAAAGTAATTGTCTGATAGTTTAATTGGTATGGCACTAAATAAGTATATTAATTTGGGTAGAATTGTCATTTTTATTATATTAGCACGGCCTACCCATGAGCAACTAATGTTTTTCCACTTACTTAAATCTGAGTTTATTTGTGCAAAAAGTGTCTTGTAATTGTGTTCATATAGTCCCTGGGTTTGTTTTGGCAGGTAGACTCCTAAGTATTTTATACTGTCTACCCTAACTTTAAATGGGATTTCTCTTTCTATCTCTTGCTGTTGAACTTTGTTGCTAATATATAGGAATGCAGAGGATTTGTGTGGGTTTATTTTGTACCCTGCAACTTTGCCAAAGTTGTTTATTAATTCAAGTAATTTTTTACTTGAATCTCTGGGATTCTCTAGGTAAATCATCATATCATCTGCAAAGAGTGATAACTTAGTTTCTTCTTTGGCTATTCTAATTCCTTGAATATCTTTATCTTGTCTAATTGCTACAGCTAACATTTCTAGTACCATATTGAATAATAGTGGTGATAATGGACAACCTTGTTTCACCCCTGATCTTATTGGGAATGCATCTAGCTTATCCCCATTGCATATAATGCTTGCTGAAGGTTTTAGATAGATACTGCTTATTATTTTATGGAAAGTTCCCTTTATTCCTACGTTCTCCAATGTTTTTAGTAGGAATGGATGTTGTATTTTGTCAAAAGCTTTTTCTGCATCTATTGAGATAATCATGTGGTTTTTGTTAGCTTTGTTGTTGATGTGGTCGATAATGCTAATAGTTTTCCTAATATTGAACCAGCCCTGTAGTCCTGGTATGAATCCTACCTGATCATAATGTATTAATCTCGTGATAAGATGCTGTATTCGTTTTGCTAAAATCTTATTTAAAATTTTTGCATCTATATTCATTAGGGAAATTGGTCTATAATTTTCTTTCTCTGTTTTGTCTCTTCCTGGTTTGGGTATCAAAACCATATTTGTATCATAGAAAGAATTTGGGAGGACTCCTTCTTCCCCAATTTTCAAGAATAGTGTATGTAGTATTGGAATTAACTGTTCTTTAAATGTTTGATAGAATTCACTTGTGAATCCATCTGGCCCTGGAGATTTTTTCCTAGGGAGTTCATTGATGGCTTGTTCAATTTCTTTTTCTGAGATGGGGTTGTTTAAGTATTCAACTTCCTCTTCTGTTAATCTGGGCAATTTGTATTTTTTAAAATATTCATCCATCTCGTTTAGATTGTCGAATTTGTGGGCATAAAGTTGGGCAAAGTAGTTTCTAATTATTGTTTTAATTTCCTCCTCATTGGAGGTGAGTTCACCCCTTTCATTTTTAATGTTAGTAATTTGGTTTTCTTCTTTCTTTTTTTTGATCAGATTAACCAAAGGTTTATCAATTTTATTAGTTTTTTCATAAAACCAACTATTGGTTTTATTTATTAATTCAATAGTTTTCTTTATTTCAATTTTATTAATCTCTCCTTTGGTTTTCAGTATTTCTAATTTGGTATTTACTTGGGGATTTTCAATTTGTTCTTTTTCTAGCTTTTTCAACTGCAAGCCTAAGTCATTGATCTCCTCTTTCTCTATTTTATTTATGTAAGCATTCAGAGATATAAAACTTCCCCTAATAACTGCTTTTGCAGTGTCCCATAAGTTTTGGTACGTTGTCTCACTATTGTCATTCTCTTGAATGAAGTTGTTGATTGTTTCTATGATTTCTTCTTTAACCCAATCCTTCTTTAGAATTAGATTATTTAGTTTCCAATTGATTTTTGGTTTCTCTTTCCATGGCCTTTTATTACATGTAATTTTTAATGCATTATGATCTGAAAAGGATGCATTGATTATCTCTACCTTTCTGCACTGGATTGTGAGATTTTTATGTCCTAGTACATGGTCAATTTTTGTAAATGTTCCATGTACCGCTGAGAAAAAGGTATATTCCTTTCTATTCCCATTTAATTTTCTCCAAAGATCTATCATATCTACCTTATCCAGAGTTTTATTTACCTCCTTAACCTCTTTCTTGTTTATTTTAAGGTTGGATTTATCGAGTTCAGAGAGGGGGAGGTTGAGGTCCCCCACTAGTATAGTTTTGCTATCAATTTCTTCCTTCAACTCCCCCAACCTCTCCTCTAAGAATCTGGATGCTATACCACTTGGAGCATACATGTTTAGTAATGATATTGCTTCATTGTCTATGGTGCCTTTTAGTAGGATATAGTTTCCATCCTTATCCCTTTTGATTAGATCTATTTCTGCTTTTGCTTTGTCTGAGAGTAGGATTGCTACTCCTGCCTTTCTTACATGAGCTGAAGCACAATATATTCTGCTCCATCCTTTGACCTTTATCCTATGTGTATCCCCCCGTTTCAAATGTGTTTCTTGTAAGCAGCATATTGTTGGATTATGGCTTTTAATCCATTCTGCTATCCGTCTCCGTTTTATGGGAGAGTTCATCCCATTCACATTCACAGTTATGATTACAATCTGCGTATTTCCCTCCACCCTCTTTCCCACCATTTGTGCTTTTAACTCTCCCGTCTCCCTTCCCCTCCTCAATAGTATTCACTTTTCTCCCCCTCCTCCTGCAGCCTTCCCCTCCTTCTTTTAGCCCCCCTCCCTTTTAGTCCCCTTTACTCTTATTGCTTCTTTCCTCCCTTTTAGCCACCCTCCCCTTTCTTCCCCCTTCCCCTCCTACTACCTATAGAGCTAGTTAGGATTATCTGCTTAAGGTTATTGTTCCCTCCTTTGAACAAATCAGATGAGAGTACCTCTCAAACAATGCTCATCTCCCTCCCCTCCTTCCCTCTACTATGGTTTTGTACTTCTTCCTGTGATATAATTTGCCATTTTCTGCTTCCCCCTTTCCACACCTCCTATTACATTCCCTTCTCATACTTAAATCATATTTTTGCCATGACATCATTTACTTTATGCCCGTTCCCTCTACATATATCCCTTTTATCATAATAGCTGCACAGTTCTCAAGATTAACAGGTATCATCTTCCCTTACAGGGAGGTAAACAGATTGCCCTAATTGAGTTGCAAGTTTTTGTTTTTGTTTTTTCCCCTCTGTTTACCTTTTTATGATTCTCTGGAGACCTGCATTTGAAGATCAAATTGTCTATTGAGTTCTGGTGTTTTGGTCAGGAAGCTCTGGAAATCCCTTATTTCGTTGAATGACTTTCTCCTTGCCTGAAATGTTATGCTGAACTTTGCTGGGTAGTTGATCCTCGGTTGGAGTCCCAACTCCTTTGCCTTACGGAATATTGGGTTCCAATTCTTTCGATCTTTTAATGTAGAAGCTGCAAGGTCCTGTGTGATCCTGACTGTGTGACCTTGATATTTAAATTGTTTCTTTCTGGCTGCTTGTAGTATTTTCTCCTTCACTTGATAGCTCTGGAATTTGGCAACTATATTTCTTGGGGTTTTGAGTTTGGGATCCCTTTCCGGTGGGGAACGGTGGATTCTTTCGATGACTATTTTGCCCTCTGAGTCTAGTACTTCTGGGCAGTTTTCCTTGATGATTTCCTGGAAGATATTGTCCAGACTCTTTTCTTCATCATGGGTTTCTGGCAGGCCAATAATTCTTAGATTTTCTCTCCTGGATCTATTTTCCAGGTCAGTTGTTTTTCCAATTAAATATTTTAGATTTTCTTCTATCTTTTCATTCTTTAGATTTTGTTTGACTGATTCTTGTTGCCTCATTGAGTCATTAGTTTCTACTTGCCCAATTCTAATCTTGATCGTATTGTTTTCTTCAGTTAGCTTTCGCATCTCCTTTTCCATCTGGCCAATTTTTCCCTTTAAGGAGCTATTTTCTCCATTTAATTTTTGTACTTCTTTTTCCATTCGACCAATTTTCCCAGTTAGGTTTTGGGTTTCCTTTTCCATCTGATCAATTTTCCCTATTAGGTTTTGAGTTTCCTTTTCCGTTTGATTAACTCTTCCTTTTAGGGAATTATTCTCTCCATTAATTTTTGAACTTCCTTTTCCATTTCTTCAATTTTCTTTTTCAGATTGATGTTCTCATCAGTGAATTCTTTTTTTATGGTTTTAAAATCATTGGCCAGTTTTTCTTTTATATCCTTCTTCAGACGTTCCAGGTAATCTAGTTGTGCTTGCGAGAAATTCATAGTCCCATCTGAGGTTTCAGATGGAAGTACAGTCTCAGCTCTGACCTCTTTGGTGTTTGTGTTTTGGTCCTTATCCCCATAGAAAGATTCTATGGTTTTTTCACTTTTCGTCTGCTTTTTCCGATTCATGATGTTGGCTGAGTGTTGTAGCTTTTGGTTCTTTCAGTCAGAAGATACAGATCTTTTAAGTTGAGTTGATGTTTGTCTAGGCTAAAAGCAGGCTTTTTTTTGTTGTTGTTGTTTCCCAGATCAACCCTGGGTTTAGCTTGATAGGTGTGTGGGAGGTGTGGTCTGGTCTCAGGATATCTCCTCAGCTGGCCTGAGGCAAAGGCAAGGTCCGGGGGATGGTGATCCCAGCTTCCCTATTGTCTTCCCTTTTCCCCTGGAGGGCTGGGGCACGCCTAGAGGCTAATGCGTGTTCCCGCCCCTCCTGGGGCTCGTCTCCCGGGCTGCGGCTTGCTTGGGTCTCAGTGCGAATTTTTCTCTGCCCTGGGTCGTCTGTCCCTCCAGATAGCCTCCACCACGGTAGGAAGAATCCCCCTTTGCCACCTCTCCAGCCTCTGGTGTTATGAGACCACCCGCCCCCTTCTGCTGCTCCCACTGATCCAGGATCAATCTGGGGAAGAATTTTATGGTTCCCTCACGGTCATCGGGGGGGAGGGGAGAGCACTTACTGATCACTCCGGCATCCCAGCTCCTGGATGTTCAAGTAGTGACCCACTGAAGTCCCGTCTTTAGGCTGAAGATTTCAAAGGCTGTTGCGCTGATATCGTTGGCTCGGCCTGGCTTATCTCCTGCTCCGCTGGTCTCGCCCGCCACTCTCGGGCCCCTCGGGTCGCCTCCGCCCTCTCCTCAGCCTTATCTTGGGAAATCTTGGAGGAGAGAACTGTTAATGACCCTTTCTTCTCTTAAATTGAATTGATAAAGCCCTATTCCAATACCTCCTTGTGATATGAAGGTGATAACTGTCTCTGGAAGGCAATGCTTTAGCAGGTCCCACCAAGTTTAAAAGAAAAATGCTTTGTAACAGACTGTTGTCCATTGGACAAGTCCAGTTAAGTTCAGAGAGGTTCATCATCAAAAGGTTTTGGTGATAGCAACTCATGAAGACTATAGTAAGCTGTGCAGGATTGTGCTTTTATGCCAGTGAAAGGAATATCTACACTAATAAAAATCATGAATGTTTTGAAATATTAAGGTGTGATTATGTTATTCTCCCACAACCTCCTTCTCATCCTGTCCTTTCTCACTTCGTTGCATGTGTTGACTATCCCTATAGCTGAAACAGATCCTCGCCCAAACTTAAACATGAAATCCTTCCTTTTAAGGTCCAAGTCAATCACCACTTCCTCTATGAAGACTTTTCTGATCCCCCTAAAATCCCTTTCAGAGTTTCTAATACTTCTCTGTTTCCCTTCTCCCATGTATGAATTAACATATTCTGACTTGGTTATTTATGGGCATATATTTTGGAGGCATACCTAGGCAGTATTGTATTTCCAATTATAATTACAAGCAAAAATTAGCATAAAGGAATGAATTAAGGACATGAATGATCAGAAGAGGTGAACTAGTTATGTAGTGAAAGAGACTGAATTGCCCCAGTGATGCACTCACTGGTATCCCCAAAGCACCATAAGACCTAAAGGAAGAAATATAGCAGGTTGGAGAACTCTGGTATGAGAATGTAAGGCAGCTGGGTGGTACAGTACATGGAGTGCTGGATCTGGACTCAGGAAAACTTGAGTTCAAATCTGGCTTCAGTGTTCATTAACTGTGTGACCTTGGCTAAGTCACCTTAAATGTCCATCCACTTAATTTTATCTATCTGTAAAATGGGGATAATAATAACACCTACCTCAAGGGTTGTAGTGAGGATAAAGTAAGATTTGCAAAATGCTTTGCAAATCTTAAAGCACTGTATAAATGCTACTGTTACTATTAATGCATGGGAGAACATGAACAGAGATCACAATGAACAAGGAAGAATTGATGGGTTACAATCTTCACAAATGAAGGGAGTGCCCACATTGATTAGATTACAGATTCATTGAAAAGTTTTAAGCACCAGAGTATAGGAGCCACATAATAGATTATAAGCTCCTTCAGACCAAGTACTGCAACAGGCACATCTGATGCCTTACACAGTAGGCATCAATCTTTATTGAGACCTAATTCATTTAAGTCCTGTGAGTCTTGAGCCTGTAGAAGGGATAGAAGACCTTCTCCAAGAAAAAAATTTCTGTTATTTTCTTTCTTTGTTTTTTTCTTCCTTTCTTCCTTCCTTCCTTTCTTTCCCTCCTTCCTTCTTTCCTTCTTTCTTTCCTTCCTTCCTACCTCCCTTCCTTCCTTTCTCTCTTTTGTAATTTTTCATCTTGGAATCCTTAGCACTTAGTGTAGCACCTGGCACAGTAGAGAGGTTTAACAAATGTTTGTTGAATTTTTTTAAATTGCTAGGAAATGTTGCTAGAACATAGATAAAGTTGAATATAGAAAGGAAGGAGGGAGAGAAGGAAGAATGGAAAAGAAAAAGAAAGAAAGGAAGGAAGGAAGGAAGGAAGGAAGGAAGGAAGGAAGGAAGGAAGGAAGGAGGAAGGAAGAAAAAGACAGAGAATTTTACCTTGGAGTAGATCTTGTGCCCCTTCTATAGACTCAGGACTCACAAGACCTAAATTAATGAAGTCCCAGTGAAAATGGATACCAATTGTGTAAAGATACTTTGGATAGCACCTCTTGGGAGCAGGGTCCTTGGAGAAGGGGGTATGGATAGAGTTCTACTACAGCTCTCCATGGTACACATGTATGTACCTGTACTATTGGACACAGAAAGGAAACTAGAAGGGAATTGCTAGGACAACAATTATATCTTTCTCCAAAGTTTTGCCCTCTACAGAGCAGTTTTCTTAAAACAACCATGTGAGTTTGACTCAGGTACTATTTCCATTTAAAGATGAGGAAACTGAACCTCAAATAGACTGAGAAAGAGCTAGTAAGTGGAAGAGTCAGGGCTACATGTGTTGTACCAAGGGTAAGGAAGTGCTGGTATTAAAAGGTTCAGAAAAGATCATGAAGGATGAAAAGAATTCTGGGAGATGTTAGTGGGATTCCAACAGATTAAAACTAGTGGCAGGTACTAGTCCAGCATGTCCTGCTCATGCATTCTGACTTCCCTTTGTTGATTATCTTCCCTTATCCAATCTATATCTTGTTTGTACTTTGCTCTTTGTATGTTGTCTCCCCCATTAGACTGTGAGTTCCTCAAGAGCACGGAATGTCTCTTGCCTTTTGTTTGTATCCCCAACACTACAGTGCCTGACACATAGCAGGCAACTTCATAAGTCTTTGTTTATACTCACTGACTGGGATGACCTAAAATGGGTCATCATCACTTATGGAGGATGTTAATTCAGTTATAAACTGGATTAAACAAGGTCCCCAGAGATCCTCTAGGATTTCAGGTGGAGAATGGCACTCATCAACGAGCCAGAGAATTGCAATTCATACCCTAAGCAGAGAATTGTGACTACTCTGTAAGAAAGTGGCCCTATTCTCCCAATTCCAAACAGTAGGACATCAATCAGTCTTTCCATTTTTCATGGTTCTGCCTGCCACTCTGGAAATTAGCTGAGGTGATCACTTTGAAGAACAGGAATAACTGGAGAGAACTTTTTTTTTTGTAGTGGAGACCTGATTCAAGTCAACCATCTCCATCTTGACAGCAGTGCAAATGACCAGCCATTTCTTGGTCCACTGGTTAATGGAATTAGCATACTGCTCGATAGGAGACAGACTCTGATCCGTCTTTTATGTTCTTTATTATAAGCTACAAGGTGGAATCAGCAGCTAACCTTTGAGTCCATGAAGGATAATGCCCCAGATACATTGGAAAATGACAGCAGCACAGACTGAGCCTGTGTTATAAAGGAACTTGGAGGGGGAAGACCTGGAGTAATCTTACTTATCACATGCAGGGAACTGACGGCGTTAGAATCTTCATATTTGGAGCTGATAGAGACTTTAGAAATCATCTAGTTGAACTTTATCATTTTAACAATGGGAACCTGAGATCCAGAAATGGAAAGAGACCTGCCCAAGGTCATGCTGCTAAGGATTCATCCTCACATCCTTGGATTCCAAATTCTGTGTTCTTTTCTCTATGCTATGCTGGAGTTAACAGTTCTAGCAGGCTAGGGGCATAGTCTGGCCATACTCACAACCATTGCTTTCCCTTGCAGAGTGTGGTGTGGCTACCTGCCAAAAGTCTTCATGCAGCTGCCTTTTCCTCATTTGCATTTGGGAGCCACCCCAGACTTAGTCAATGGGAGGGTCCCTGTTATAGAAAGCAAAGCAATGCCTCCTACCCTCTCCTCCTAAAAACTGAGCTGTACAATACTCCTGGAGGCAAGTTAAGAGCTATGGAATGTTTTCCCAGCTTAGTAGATTTCTCTTTCTCCTTCTTTCTTTGCCAGACTGCAGTAAATCCTGTCTCTGCCCAATACAAATATATTCTTGAGCCTTTTATTCCAGCATAGGAAGGTGAAGAGATGGGAAGACTGAGATAAAAAAAAAATGAGGTCTTCTCAGATTAGAGGAGGGATGCTTTCATCCTCAGAACTTCTTAGCTTCATAGTCTACTCTTTCATTCTTTCTGCAGGTCACAGAAGAGGAGTATACTCAGCTCTTTAGGACTAAGATCTTCACCTTCCTCCTAGATCCCATTCCTTTATACATTTTCCAGGCTTTTGCTTCAGAATCTTCTCTTTCAAACACTCTCAAACTCCAAAAGTTCTCTCCACTGGCTCCTTCCACTATTTGCCTGCAAATTTGTTCATGTCTCCCCAGTCATTAAAAAATAGCCTTCACTTTATTCTTCTATACAGCCATCTTCTCCATCACTGCAAAACTCCTTGGAAAAAGCTGTGCATAGCCAACGCTGGGACTTCTTCACTCCCTTACAAGCTAATTTTTACTCCCATCTCTTTACTCAGACTTCTCTCTCATAGTTCACTGATTTCTTACTCACCAAATCCACTGGCCTTTTTCATCACCATCCTTGACCTCTTTGCAGTTTTTGACCCTATTGACTATCCCTTCCTGCTGAATACTCTTCTCACTTGGTTTCAAAAACAATACTCCTATTCCTCAATAATTAACAAACTCTCACCAGATCATACTCTCTCCATCCCAATGATTTTGAACCCATTATCTTTTCCAAGTTCCAGACCCACAGCTCCAACTGGTTACAGGATTATCTAGAGCTGAATGTCCCACTGACACTTCCAACTGAGTATAATCCAAATCAAGCTCATTGTCCTTCCCCTAAATCTGTTCCTCCTTCTGACTTCACTACTTCTGTCAGTACTACCAAAATTTACTCCATCACTTGTGTTAAAAATTTTTGACTCTTCTCACTTTTTCACCTCTCATCTTTTTCTTCTCTCTTCCCATTGCCACCACCCTGCAATAGGTTGTCATTACCACTTATCTATGCTCTTGTAAAAACTCAACAGGTTTTGTGTCCATTTTCTATCCCACCCCACCCCCATCTACACTTTATACTGCTGTTAGTATAATATTTCCAGTGCATCTCAAACAGTGCTTTATCCTTACTGGGCTGCTAAGCAGGAAGTCAAAGCTGTTGGTCATTTTGACTCTTCTATGCACCCTCCCCTAACTATTTAGTGAGCCAATGTACCCTGGAACTCATTCATCCCTAGAAGTAATGACTTTGTATCCCCTCCCTCAACCTCTTGCCCCTATGGAAGAGGTTCCTTTCAAACTAAGGTGTGGGTAGTGGCAGATGCATAATTGAAGGATAATTAGTTTTCTGCACTGTCAGACTTTAGCAGTAGCCCAGGGAGAAAGGATCCATCCCTTCCAAATTTAGGTTTTTATTTTTTCCTAAGCAGAAGCATTGTTTTTCAGATGAGCTGATCACCTGGCAAGAACAAGGGATAACCATTAGACATTAGACAAACAGCGTGCTCCACTGGTATCCATATCTCTAATTTTTCTCTCCCTTCTCTTTAGTAATGGGGAGATAAGAGTATTGCAGGGCATGCTAACCTGTGAAAACAGAGACTGTGGACTATTATTCTGGGTTAATGATGTGACTTTTAGTAGGCTAAATAAATTATAACCAACTCTTTAAACAGAAATAGCATGATTAATATATGGCATTCCTTCACCCTCTGTCCTGCTTTTTGTGGTTCCTTTTGTTTACCGTGTGATCTTTGCCAATCAATCAATATTTATTAAGCAACTTCTATGTGCTAAATGCTGGGGGATACAAAAAGAGACAAAAGATAGTATCTGCTCTCAAGGAGCTTCCCATCTAATGGGGGAGACATTTCTAAAATGACACTGAGGAGATCCAGTCTGTTCTCCCTCCCTCCCTCTCTCATGGAGACACCTCATGAAGATGTCATAAGATTAGAAAAGGCTGAGTCCTGAATGAAGAGCTCAGGGAGCTGGGCGTTCACCCTAGCTATACTCTCAGATAACTATGTGATTTTTATAGTTTCCCTCTGTGTAAAATGGGTAAACATTGTCGACCTGCTTTTAACATCTGTCCCACCTGTTTTCCCAAAGCTATTAGGATAAAAAAAGATGTTTAATATAAATTTTAAAGTAAGAAAATTTTTACTAATATAGAATAGTAAAAGCAGTAGTACTATAGAAAGATCAAAGGAAATAAGGGGCAGAAGTTCAAATTACATTTAGATTTGTAGTCTGGGCAGCTTCTTTGTATATCCAGGTTCCCCTCAGTGGACAACAGGCTGATTTATGGCATTAATATTCATTGTATGCTGAAAGAGAGAAGAGCCTTGTTACTTTTCTTAACAAGACTAACTCCATCTTTAAGCTTCCACTTCAGTGTAAAATGAGTGACCTGTCTACTTCCCTATGTTACAGTCTTTCCTCTATCCCATGGGCCTTGCAGGGATCTCATAGGAATGGCCACTGAGAAAAGCAGAGTTTCCCAGGAGGCCAACAACAGATTATCAGATTAACAAACCTCTGTTCCCACCCCTTCAACACAATGAATTGCTCTGTCTGGTTTCCAAGGCCTTCTGTAAAAAGCTTATGTTCTAGATTAACTGCCCTTCATTTTCCTCTGTATTCTGTAATATATATGCTAGAAAGAAATGATTTATAATCAGAACTTGCCTGATAGAAATTTTCTGAGTCAAGCAACCTTTCTCTTCCATAGCTTGTAATTATCAACAAAGCTTTTTATTGATTTGTAAAAATGGTGGATTTTTTCCCATAACAATACTTTGCCAATAATAATGATAGCAGGCATTTATATAGCACTTTCAAATGTAAACCATTTATTATTGTTAATAGTAATAGCTAGCATTTATATAATGTTTTATGGTTTCAAAGCCATTACAAGTATTATCCACATAATAACTCTTGGGGGTAGGGACCATTATTACCTATATTTTATGGATAAGGAAACTAAGGAAAACCGAAGTTGAGTGGCTTGACCAAGGTCACACACCTAGTAGGTGTCTGAAGCCAGATATGAACCTGATAAGGTCTTCTTGCCTCCAGGTACAATGCTCTAACCATGGTACCTCCTACCTACCCAGATAGGTTTTGACTTGAGAAGTGGGAGCAGTAGGGATAGGTATCCTGTGGGACTAGTTTGCCCCATGAAGATGGATCTTGGATCAGAAAAGTCTGAGAACTATTAAAGGCTTCTTGGAGGTCATAGATCTTGTCAACTATATTGATACCCCTGTGATACAGGGAAGAGGGCCTCCCATTTGCACACATTGATCTAATTCACCCAATTTCCTGAACTAGAAGTCAGATTTTCACACTACCATCAGCTAGCTATTGACCTTGGGGAAATCTATCTTGGTCTCAGATTTACTTATCTGTTAAATGGGGCTGATAATTCAGTTCAACAGCGATGCCTTCCCTAGCTACTTTATGGTATTACCAAGAGGATGCAAAGCTTCATAAAGAGAAAAGCACTGATCTGAGAGTCAGAGGACCTATGTTTTAGATCTAACTTTGCTACTGCCTAAGCCTTCATTTTCTCATCTGTAAAATGGGGAAGGCTCAAAAAGATAACCTCTACCCTGCCCCTGCACTTCTCTAGTCTGTGATAGAATATCTTATTAGCAATGGCATTTTTCTTATAGCATGGTATGCTTGGTGAGTTTGAACAAGGTACAACATATTTCAAATAAGCAAATTGGAATTACATGGGATAATCCATGTAAAGGAAAGTGTACTGGATTTGGCCTCACATGAACCAGAGTTGACTCCTGCCTCTGCCACTGATAGTCATGGGACCTCAGACAACACATTCTACAACTTTGGGTCTCTATTTCTTCATCTATGAAACAAGGATATTGGGCTAGATGGCAACTAAGGTCCTTTCTAGTTCTAATTCTATGATTTTGTGATGTCATTAAGAATATGTGATCAGGAGAAAAGGTGAGTAGATCACCTGGTAAGAATGAGGACTAACCATTGAACAATGAGTATGCTCTATTGACATCCAGGTGATGTCAAGAAAATGTAAGGAAAAGCATTTGGAAGGGTGCCAAATTTGGAAAACTTGTAGGAAAATGTGAACAAGAATTATGTACAAGAGAGGTAGGCATGAATATATTTCAGACAGTTTCACTGAGGGGAATGCTTATATCAATGAGATTCCAGATCCATTGGCATATTAAGATCATGAATATTATCAATGTAATCGTGATTAATATTTCTATTACTATTATTATTATTCAGTACCTAGCTCATGGTGGGCACTCAATAAGCATTCAACAGTAGCTGTGATAATGGGAGTCTCTTCAGTTCATTAACAATTCAGAAGACTTGACTACAGCTTGAGTCAAGGAGGGAGTGAACCACAGTCGACTTCCAGCAGGCTGAGTGCAGCCAGGCTTAATACACCTCCACTTACATATATCGATCGTTTATCTCCCCCTGTTCTCCCAGCTAGATCTATGAGAGAGGAAAAAGGAAAAAGGAGTTCAGGTTTAAACTCTTATCACTAAAGTGAGTCTCCCTCTACATTAAAAAACTATCCAGACACCGTAGCAGGAATGGGTTCAGTTCTTAGGTCATAAATTTGTGTGTGTAGAAAAAAGACTTATTGGTGAATTTAGCCGTATTTTTCGTTGAACTGGCAGTTGCTAACCATTACACCAGTATTTATTTGATTCTTAAAGAGCACAAAAGCATGGACCACAAATAAAGAAGATGGAGTAATAGTTTTTGACTGGACCACTAGCTTTAAACTTGAAATGAAGTGTCCAGTTTTGAGTTACTGTGTCCAAATGCCATTTGTACAGTTTGAAAAGTGGGGGCATTTTTCCAGCTTGTCACCATTCGCGGTAGTTCATTCCAATGAGTGATATCACAGAAGGCGCACTGCTCGGCTATCAGTACTTCACTCATGACTGGAATGTATTATATGTATTAATCTGTGCTTCCCAGTGTAATTTAGGGAGGCCCTACATTTGACACATTCTGGTACATCCTTATTTTACTACCCTCTCCTACAGGTAACAATGGTTCAAAAGCTAAGCTCCTGAATGAAGTTAAGATTTCACGCCATCCAATAGCGTATGCTCTCTCAGCTGTTTGCTCTACCATCAAAATTACCACCTCACCTTCAGGGATAGCCTTTAATGCATATAGCATGTGATATAGGCTATCTGTTTTGTCCCTAGCACAAAGGATGACCTAACCATGCAAGGGACAAGATGAAGTCATGAATGTGATATGTCCCCATCCCTGCTGTTACATCTTTAATGATGAAGCTACACCATCTAAATGGAGTAGGGACCTTCCCTCAAATGAAAAAGAATGTGTGGTGGGGGAGGGAAGGAGGTTGAGGGACTCACTGAATATTTGTCAAACTGGTTTTAAGGCAGCAGAATAAAAATGTGTTTTTCCAAGCAAGGTTAGCCCTCTGTCAACAAAGAGAACACATAAAGCATTTTATAGCCATCTGGTGGCGATTATCTATTATAAAACTCCACCAGACTTAATCTAGAAATGTGAGGTTTTAAGGCAACTGGAAGTGGCTCTAGGTACGTTATTCCTCCCAATATTTTTCCACTCTAACAAACCAGCATGGTTAAAATGTTCAGCACAGAGGCTTACTATTTAATTAAATTATGAATTACTCATTGGTGAAAAACAGCCCACTACAATTTAAAACCGCCTGAACCATCACTGGGCCATTCCATTTCTGCAATAGCAATCTGCATAGGAGCCCAGTTTCTGATCTATTTATTAAGGCCATGTTTAACCACGTTTTAGATTCCCATCTTGATATAAGCTGGCCATTATCCTATCACATCCTAATTTTAAAGACAGTGAAAATCTAGTTATTCTAACTAGGGACTTTGGAGCAATTTGTAAGGGTCCTTTTTGCCTTGGATGTGTTAGGTTCTCCCAAGTTCCACCCCTGCCCTATTCAACATCCCTGATGCTTTCCTTCATAGGCTGTCTTTTCCTTTGCTAACCTCCCCCTCCCCCTCCATTGCTCTTCATTCATCTCTATTTCCAAATAAATAATCTGTAGCTACCTATGGATTTCTTTCTCAGCTGCATTGGGGAGCAATGGACGATTCATAGACGCAGAGAGAGGTAACGCTCCACCTGCAGGCATCGTTAGGCGGCAGTGATGGGAAAAGAGAGAAATGATGGGATGAGTGACTGAACCCTGACCTTATTGATCAGAGTCTTTTTTCCCAGCTGAGTTTCTACAGCCCCATCAGCTGAAAAGGAGTTTAAAGGGCAGACATCTTCCCAGTTAAGCCAGCCTGTCATTAATAATGTTTTCATCCATGACAGTGACAAACACAGGGTACTTGAAGAGAGTTTATTAAGGTCAGTCTATAAATAAGAATTAAAATTTTTAAAATAGGTTTACACAGATGAACAGATGGATGAATAAAGTGACTGAGAAAACAATAAATATGAAAATGGACAAGAGGCTGGCAGGCCACCCCTGGAAAATCTCATCCAGGAAATATGACAAAATGCCTTCTGCATATCCTTGTCCTCACCACCCCCACTCCAATACACACACCCCTCACCTTCAAATTTAGATTTAATGAAGCTGCTTCAGAACTTATCGCTTTGGTAAATCTATAACCTGACTAATATTTTGTCTTTAATACCTATCATTCCATCTGATGAAAAGGATTGTGGCCATTTTTCGATGACAAGTCCATAACTGAGTGCTACTAAAATTTAAATGTCTCATCTGTCCTTGGATTTAAATACAGATGGCTTTAAAACTAGGAGTTTGACTCCATGCCCAGTGGTAAGTAATCCTTGGCACACTTCCTCCAAGTCTCTTGGAGACTAAGGATTTGTCCCATCTACCATTCCCCACCTACCACCCCTCAGCAGTCTTCAAGATGAGCAGAGCACTGAACTACTCTTCCCAGACCGAGAGCTAGAGGTCAGAAAGGGCTAAAAGCTTTTAAAGGCATCATTTCCCACCTCAGGAAGGGCTCTCCTAAAACTTTTCCCTTGGGATAAAAATTTTGAATTTGATTTTGTGTCCTGCAGACCATGTTCCAGGAAGCGTTCTTTTCATCTTGCCATCTCATTTGTCCTGGTTGACATATGCAGGGAGAGGTAATAATAATAACATCCATTTATATAGAAATTTACCATTTGCAGAGTACTTTACATTCATTATCCCACTTAGGAAGAAGAGTAAGAACAATGTCTTACATTTGTATACCACTTCAAAGTTAATTTGACATATATGACCTTATTTGATCCTCATAGTCACATCATGATATGGGAAAGGCAGATACTGTGCTCGTTCTTACCATTGGATAGATGAATAAACACAAAAAGATCAAACAAGTTACCTAATACTGCATGACCTATTAGGTGTTGATCCTGGATAAGAACCCAGATCTTTTTCCTCTCAGTCTTGTTCCACTTACACAGTAGAGAAGAAAGTGTGAGTAAAATAATATGGGGGAGATGCTGGGCATATATACATCAAGGTCATTCAAGACTGAGGGGAAAGTCCCAAATATACCAAAATGTTCCAAGCACTTTGTGGATAATAAATAAATGGAAACAAAGTAGAATGATTATACAATGACTAAACAAATTGTGATTATATGAATGTAAAGGAATAAGATCATAAGTCTTGAACTGAGACTATTATTATGCTTTAAGAAAGGACAAATGTGAAAACCATAGAGGATCAGGGGAAAACTTAGATGAACTGATTCAGAGAGAGAAGTAAGCAAAACCAGGAAAAAATAAACACCAAGTAAAGAAGAAAAATAAAATGAAGCTGAATGTCGGGTCACTATAATGATCGATCTTGACTCAAGAGATAACATGAAGTGCCTGTCCCTACTTTCATTAGAGAAATAGAGGACTATAGTTGTAGAACATGGCACAATGTTGTTAGTAAGTCAATTGGTTTTGCTAAAGTTTTTTGTCTTTGTTATAAAGAAAGGCACACTTTGTTATTCAGTCATTTCAGTCATATCTGACTCTTCATGATCCTATTTGGGGCTTTCTTGGCAAAGATACTGTGTGGTTTGCCATTTCTTTCTCCATTTCATTGGAAGGTAACCTGGGGATTGGGAAAAGACAGAAGAAATAGTTTATTTAAAAACAAATGATATAGAACAAAAGGAGTCAGCAAAACTTAAAAAAAAAGTAGAGGAGGGTCAAATTAATGTAGTAAAAGCTAGCTTATATGGCAGCCTATCCACCAGAAATCTCTGCTTATCAGCATTTCCCTGTATTTACAATGCAATGATAATTGATGTTTATAAAAGTTGACAAGGAGTCCTCAAAGTGCCTTCTTTGCCATCCAAAAAAAAGGGCAGGAGTAATGAATTTATTTCTTATTACAAATTTACAGTTAAATTTATTTTATTTGGTTGGAGGACAATAAATATTTCATATATAGCCTATATAGTAGCTTTTATGTAACCACAACATTTAATTAACTACACCTCCATTCCCTGTCTCAGATAATAATAAATGAATGAATGAATAGATAAATAAATAATAGACGATGATATTTATTTAGCACTTTGAGATTTGCAAAGTGCTTTACAAATATTATCTTACTTTATCCTCCCAGCAATTGTGGAAGATCAGTGCTATTTTTGCTCCCATTTTATAGATGAAAAACCTGAGACAGAGAGAGGTTACACAGTTATTAAATGTCTGAGGCCAGATTTTTAACTTCATTCTTCTTGAATCCACGTCCAGAATTGTTATACTCTCAGTTTCTCAGTCTGCTATTGGTTTTCTTTTCACCATTGCCAGGGTTAAAGACACAAAGGGAATTTGAATCCTGTTAATGTTTTAACATGCCATGGGTACATCACATGGACTGGGCACTGGACAGGACTCTCTTATTGTCATGTCTGCATTAGGCAGAAAGAGGGCTGTGATACCAGGAAACTCAGTGTCATAGAGGTTGGTTGGACACGATGAGGCATAGGAGGCAAATGAGGGAGAAATCGGAACCATAGTTCCTGCTTCTTGCTAGACATCGACAAATAGGAGACTGAAAATTGGAAGCAGGTGGAGGAGCAGAAGCTGGAACACAGGGAGAATAGGTAGGTTCAACAACCAGGAAGAGGAACCCAAAGTAGGAGTGATTCAAGGAGGTTTCCAGATAAATCACACTAGCAGAGCAATACCCTGACAGCTGAATGACAATTTTGAGATCCTCAGGGCATGCCCTAATAAGGAATCCTTTTATCCTGGTTTGCTGGATATGCCCCTCCTGGCATCTTCTTAGGGAAAGGTTACAATCTGCTCATTGACTGACTGACTGACCCAGACATATAGGACATGGCCCCTGTCTCCTGGGAGCAGCAGAATACTCATAGCCTATTTCTAGTACCATCTAAAAAGGTCAGTACTGCCTGCAGGCCACAATATGAGAAGAGTAATGGGCACAGGTTCTAGTGGAATTCAGGGAGGCTTGCTTTCATTCCTGGATACACGGTAGGCATGGCTGTGGGTAGCAGTTGGCTAGAGAGAGAGTAAGACCCAGAGGCTCAAGGTAGAGGCTGCTACCTAAAACATAAGAACAAGTTCAGAAAACAGACAAAACAGGCAATAATGAAGGAGGCTAGGGATGGAGAAAGAACACTGAATTGATGCCAAATAAACAGCCAGGAGCAGTGAGTAAGAAGACGTTAGAGTTAAGTGAGGAAGCAAATTGCCCATCATCATCATCTTCATCATCATCTTCATCATCATCATAGTGGCTAGCATTTATACAGCACTTTTAGGTTTGCACAACACCATATGTCAGTTATCTCCTTTGGTCCACACAAGAGCCCTGTGAAGTAAGGGCTATTATTACTCCCATTGTACAGCTGGGAAAATTGAGGCAGGTTAGATGACTTGCTGAGGATCACACAGTTAATAAGTGTCTGAGGCAGGATTTGAATCCAAGTCTTCCTGATTCAGGTCAAATACTATCCACTGAACACTTAGCTGCCTCTTACCAGAACCAAAGAGCCTGAAACCAAACCAAGGTCTGTCTTAGACAACAAAACCTCTAACACTGTTCTTGTTGTAGCAAGTTCTAATTTCTGACTTCCCAAGGCATGATCAGCCAGGGTTGGGAAGCTCCAAAAGAAAGGAAAGAAGGAAGGAAGGAAGGAAGGAAGGAAGGAAGGAAGGAAGGAAGGAAGGAAGGAAGGAAGGAAGGAAGGAAAAACCATTTCGTATGCTTTCAAAACAAATGATGGTTATATTCCCAAAATAATTCCAGTTCTGAGGTAGAGGGACCAACTTCTCATTTACCCAACCCTAATCCCTGTTCCAGATTCTCCACCCCAGTCTTAGAAAAGAAAGAACACAGGTAAGAAAGGACAACAGAAAAAATGAAACAGGCCCAGGAGAACTGGTGTATACTACCAGATAGCTCAGTCTCCAGTGTAATTATCTAAAGGAGAAATCATTGCAAACATCTTTCATGACAAAATACTGGTTCTGGCTCTTTTGCCCCATGGAGGCCTCATTGCTAACACTCAACACACGTCTCGAGGAGAACTGCAACTCAGGAGCTTGAAAGACAGCCAATGCTTGAGAAGCCCAAATCTCTGTCATTTGAAAACCTCCCTCTGTGTGAGTCTTTCAAATTCCCCATTTCCCTTTAAGTAAAGCTATCAATTTCCCAGTTAGTTCTGTGTAACCCATTCTCTTCTCAAACAGGGCTGTGATGCCCACTCCCTCCTACGTTCACTCCCACTAGAGTCTGGCTATTAACTTAGCCAGCATCTTTGGAAGAACTTTGTCTTGTCTTATAAATGGCTTCTCATGAAAATCAAATCTGAGTAGAAAAGCCAGAGCTGACTTGGAAAGGCTTTGGAAGTCACCCAACACTCAGCACTCAACTGAAGCCAGGCTAGATCAAAACAAAGCTGAGAAGTGGGATGAAATCCATTTTTAGCTCTGTCCAGCTGACACAAGCTTCTTCTTTCTACCTCTTAGCTACCAAGGGTGACTTTCCCCCTGCCATTTCAAATTCCCCATCCATAGAACCATAGGATGTTATAGTTGGAAGGAACCTTAGAGATTATTCTACTTAGGGGGTATTTTTGTTTGTTTTGTTTGTTTGTTTTTATCCTGAGCCCCCTTTGATAGACTGGGGAAGCCTATGGATTCTCCTTAGAATAATGTTGAAGAATATCTAAATTAAAATAGGTAAAATTACAAGGGGAAACAATTGCATTAAAATACAGTTGTCAAAATGTTTTTTAAAACTTCATAGACCCCCAGATTAAGAACTCCTAATAATCCAACTCCATCATTTTACAATTGAAGAAACAGAGAAAACTAGTGAGATGACTTTTTCCAAGGTAATAATTAATTCAGAACAAACTTCCCTACAGCCCAAGGTCTAGTTTTTCTCAAAATCCCCCTCACTATCTCAAAATCTGCACTTCTCTGATTCTGATACTAAAAATGTGGCAAAGTCACGAATAGGTGATATACTGATATGTCACCTTTCTCAAGTACAAGTTTACATGTTCAAAGGTCTTCTGGAAACAGTGTTCATTAACCTAATAAAGTGGTTCTAATTTCATGCTCTGTGGTTGGCTGCTAGGAGAAATATTGAGGATAGGAAGGCTTTTGAATGGCACTGAAGGCATACCCTAGTTGGCCAACTCTCCTTTGCCAGCTTAGACTTTGAACAAGCCTGAAAGAGAAATACTTCCTACTCAGCCTCAGCCTCTAGCTGATCTCCTGATGGTTACAGATTAACCATACTAAAACCAATCTGTACTATCACTAGACTCAATGTTTGTAATTCCAAATTCCACAACTGGAAAAACTGAGTCCAAAGGAACATCAACCTAGAAAAACCTCTTTGAGGTCCAAAACATATTTCTAAGGCAGAAGAAAATTGTATTATTTATCTTTTTTTTTTTAATGTGAAATTTCTCTTTAGAAAAGGGATTCTTAGCCTTTTTTGTGTCCTGGACCTCTTGGCAATCTGGTGAAGATTATGGCCCTTTTCTCAGAAGTGTTCTCCAACTCGTCTTAATTCCATTGCTTTCCCTCTTTTAATTATTTCTCATTCATTCTGTGCATAACTTGCTTTGTACATATTCATTTACATGTTGCCTTCCCCATTAGATTACTATCTTTTGCCTCTTTTATGTCTCCAGTGCTTAGAAGCACATAGAAGGCACTTAATAAATGTTTGTTAATTGATTGATGATTTTAGATACATAAAATAAAGTGCATATAATTACAAAGCAAACAGCTAGGTGTCACAGTGGAAAGCACTGGACCTGGAATCAGTCAAACCTGAGGACACATCCTGCTTTCTGATGTTTAATAGCTGTGGGACCATGGACAAGTCACATTCTCTGTTTGCTTCAGGTTCTTCATCTATAAAACGAAAATAATAATAACACCTACTTCCCAAGATTGTTATAGAACAAAATTCTATTTGTAAAGTGCTTTGGAAATCCTAAAGTGTTATATAAATGCTAGCTCTCATTATATGGTGATTTTCAAAACATTTTTGTTAAAAAAAAAAAAAACCAACCACAAGAGCATGAGCTCCAGATTAAGAACTCTTGCTGGAAAGAACCAGGCCTCATTAGAAAAACTCATTTCTTAGAGAATTAAGGAAACTGCAAGCACCATACCAGGTTCCTTCCAAACAGATTTCCAAGTCCAAGTTTCCCAAATATGAGGGGAGACAAGGGAAAGGAAAGTGGACCAGAAAGGGTTTCCCACTTTTTACTAGATAACAATCAAAGTAGGCAACGTGGTAAGATCTGCCTGACTTTTTCTAGCCCATTTATCTGAGAGAAATCACTGAGTTTAGATTTCTAGAAGGATACTACAATCCAGGAAAACGGGATTATGGCCTCTCAATTCAGAAGCAGGTAAAAGAAAGCCTAAATGTCAGCATAAGCCTTGATTCTTTTCAGAGGCTCAAAGTCCCTTGAATTCCTTTAGCAACCGGGAGCTTAGGGGACACTGTAAATATGTAAGAAGAGAATAAATCTTCTAATTGTATACCATTAAATCCCAACCAAAGAGTTGTCCCAACACATTCTAGTACCCTGATTTTACTTGGGGAGGATCCCGGAGTGTTTCTTTTTCCCAGGACTGTTGGTCTCCTTCCAGATGTCTATTGAATTCCATTGACTAGACTGAGCATGAGAATTGAAGCCAGAAGGGAGATGGATTGTGCCCTCATTTAAACATTTGAGAAGCAAATTTCAGTGAGTCATTGGAATCATAGTTTCATAGACAAAAAAGAGCTGAAAAACACCAGAAATAGCAGTGAATTTGGACCTAAGCTTGAATCCCATTTGAGCCACTTATTAGCTGTGAGACCTTAATTAGTTAATCAGACTCTTTGGGCTTAAGTTTCTTCATCTATAAAAGGGGGTGGTTGAATCAAATCACCTTCAAGTACCCTTCCAGGTGAATGAATGATCATTTTATCCAATGCTTACATTTACAAAGAAGGAAACCGAGGCACTGGGAAGGGAAATGACTTGGCTAAGTCCACATTGCTAGTTCTGATAGAACTAGGATCTGGGTTTCCTAGCTCTAGTTTCAATCACATCATACTGTATTTTATGGAGCCTAGTACAATATCTTGCACACACTTGGCATTTAATAAAGGAACAGGTATAAATATTCAAATTAAATTGAATTGACTGCTGCTACTGCCTGCATTATACCTAAGGATTATCAGTATTTTCTCAGCTTCCTAGGGTCTGTCAGTAGTTCTATCTGTTGATATTTTATTTCAGAGGGTAAAAAATCCATTGTGGCCTTGCTTGAGAAGGAAGAGTGAGCCTAGAAGTATAGACTTTAACTTCTTTTAGATCATCTAATTCATTCAGTGACATTTTAATCAGTTCTTACTGAAGGGGAGTTCTCCCCTGGTCACCCTTTAAAAATCTTTAATTGTTTAAATTTTTTTGTCACACTTTAAAGTTCCATTATTTTTAAATAATCCAATTTTACGGACATTGCATCCCTAATGTGACCTAATTATGGGGGATGTTTTGGAAAAGAAACAGCATATATATTAAAGAAGTTCCACATCTTCAGCAAAAATGTTTCCACTAAGTTTGCCAGTGATTTTTACATCATTACACATCCTAATTACATGCATTTGTATTAAGAAGTGTGAAAATGCTTCGTTACAAATAATTAAATAAAGCATAATCCAGACCACACTGAGAGGACACAAGCCTTGCATAAAAGCAACAAAATTAACAATTTGGGATTACATCTTCCAAGTCTGCAATTGGTTCCTGAAATTGAGACTCAATTAGGTCATAACATAAAATTACCTTTGAATTCTACCTCTGTCAGAAATAAGTTGTGTGATCTTAGACCATTCATTTGACCTCTCTGAGCCTCGGGTGTTCTATAAAATAGATGAATTGAAGTAAAGTATCCTTAAGCTCTTTTCCTGCTCTAACATTCTATGAGTTTATGATCTTTTATCACTCACTCTTTTAGAAGCTGCCTACAAATTCATCTCCTACTGATCTAGCTAACAATGTGGTCTTTTGTCTGCAGTGTTGTGACTTGAGAAACTGATATTCCAGAAATTATGTTCCATGTGTCACTTAGGCTGTACTTACCTCTTCCTCTTAAGGCCCACCTACTTCTTCCATTGGTCAGTCCCTCCTGGGGCCTCCATTTTGTGGAGGGATCCATGCTGGCCTTCATTCCCCTCCCTATCCTGTTCCTGGCTTCTGGGCTTCAAAATCGTGACTCTGACTGTTTCATCCTAGAATTTACCTCAGTACCCAGAGTCTCCTCACATTGAAATATCCAACTATCTCTCCTTGTAGCCTTCTCAATCTGGAATATTCACCTGTAAGACCTGGGTCTTTCTCCCACTGATTAGTTCCTCTTGGGGCCTCCATTTTGTGGAGGGACACAGGCTGGCCTTTATTCTCCCCCGCTGCCCTATTCCTAGCTTCAAAACCATAACCCTGTACCATGTACTTTCATCTCCTTTCCCTTTCCACCTCTCTCCCTTCAGTTCCCTTTTGTTAATTATCTTCGATTGTTTTAGAATATCAACTCCTTGAGAACAAGAGGAAAAACTCTTTCTTTTGCTTGAATTTGTATCCTTAGTGTTAAGCATAGTGCCTGGCATGTAGCAAGCCCTTCATACTGTCTTCCTTCGTCCTCCCAACACCACCCTCAACAATACACATACATACCATTTCACTTTCATCTTAAAAGAAAAAAAGGAGGGGTCTCATTCAGTCAAGTAATTGGCTATTGACTACATTAATTCAACCTTTAAAAAAGAGTTGGTTGATAGTTCGTTGAAAAATAATGATGATCAGGCACCGATGGAATGATCCTTAAAATCCCTTCTAGGTCTCTGATACTAATCCAAATCATTGGTCTAGACAAATGTCACTGATTAGGTTAGACTAATATGAATATCATTTGAAACTGCTGCTGTCATGATAGAGTTGGGATTTACTTTGGAGATCACTGAGTCCAATCCTCTCATTTTACAAATGAGGAAATTGAGGCCCAGAAAGGTGAAGGGATATGCCCAATGTCACACTGGCCAAGCGAGATGATCAATGGCTATTTCCAGCACATTTCTCCATTAACATTTCATTTTAGTTTTGACTCTCACCCATTTGGAAGTAATCATGTTGTCATTGGATTTCAGCCCATGTGAACACCTAAGTCAAGGCCTCAGGAGAAGTCTCTGTTTACAAAATCCACCATGGATTTCTCTGCTTGTGTGAACAAAACTCACAGCTTAATTACCTCTGCAATGACATTATGACCATAAAAGCTAAAACTCACAATTGCTCTGGAAATCCTTCTCTCTGTGTAGAAACTTCATGCAGAACCCTCATTGGTTGTTGTTGTTGTTGGTGGTGATCTTGCACTCTAAAAGGGGATCAGTGACATCACAAGGATGATGAATGACCTGGATTTAACAGAGCCAGAGTTGTACCATCATCAGCCTCACTGTGCCCTCCAGAGTCATGGGAGTCCAGTGGGAAGACAGGGAGTCCAAGGCAAGATGACTGGTGATGGCCCAGGATACAGTGAGTGACCTTGGCCTTTCTAAATTAAAGACCTTATAATTCTCATAATTTTTAATGTACCTAAAATATCACTATTATGCTGATTGACTCAGTTTTTGAAACTCACCAATTTCTCAAATTCTTCAGTTACCCTTTGATTGGAGGGCTGGAGGGTGGAGCACTAAAATCCTCCCACAGTCTTCCGTCATAGAGGGCTAGGCAGTGAACTTTTCAGCTATCTTTCAGCTTTTCTTCAGCAGCTCTGTATGTTTTCGACCTCTGGAACATCATTCCTTCTCCTCTCGCCCCCTTTCCAATTTACTTTTGTGCATTATCTCTCCCCATTAAGTTGTAAGCTCCCTGAGGGTGGAGAGTAGCTTTCCTTTACTTGTTTGTTTCTCCAGAACTTAGCAAAATGCTTAGCATATAGTAGGTGCTTAAAAAAACATTTATTGAACTGAATTTATTAAATGTGTTTTAGGAATAATTTTAAAAGGCACAGTGATGGGAAGAACTCTTCCACCTTTGTGAAGAAAGGGTGCTGGTAAGAGAGGATTCTAGAGGCAGTTTATTACCGTAGAGAGATCACTAGTCTAGGAATCAGAGGACCTGGGTCCAAGTACTAGTTCTGTCACTTAACTGCTATGTTAAGTTAGGAAAACCATTTAACCTTCAGTTTCTTAGTCTGTGCAGTGGAGATATTACTTACCCTATATATCACATAGGGCTCTTACAAAGCTAGAAGGGACCTTAAAAGTCATCTAAGTCAAATGACTCATTTTACAGATGAGGAAACTGAGGCTTAGACATAAGGAGTGGCTTTTCCAATGTTACACGAGTGAGTTTCAAAAGCTGGTTCCTCTGACTCCAAATCAAATAGATTTTCCATGTTGCCACATAATGGATGTGAAAGTACTTTGCATTACCATATATATCTCTGAAAAAATGTGAGCTACTCTTGTTACAAAAGTTATTACCTTCAACCATTTGGTTGAGTTTTGTGACATATTCCTCATATGCATATGACATATAACAAATAAGTTAAGACTTCTTAGCTGTGTGACCCTGAACAAATCATTTATTGCTGCCCTCACTCCCCAAAAATAAAAATCAGTTAAAATTGTCTTGAAATTCTAAAAAGAAATTTCCAACTATATAACCACTACTGATTAGAGATATCCTAAAGCAGTAGTTCTTAAACTTTTTTCTGTGGCATGAATTCCTTTGGCAGTTTGGTGAAACTTATTGGATCCTTTCTCTGAATAATGTTTTTAAATGCATAAAATGCCTAGGATCACAAAGAAAAGCAATTATATTGAAGTCTAGTTATCAAATTATTTTTTAACAAAGTTCATATACCCTCCCAGCCTAGAGTATTACCAAAGGAGGGATGAGAGTCATTAAGCTGAAAGATGACAGGATAGATTATACTAGAAATGCTGGGAACTGAGTCAAGGTAAAAGAAGTTGATTGTTCCAGCTGATAAAAAGAAAGCAAACAGCTGGATAAGGCACATCACCTCTATGGGCCCCAGTAAAAGGAGGGGGTTGATGACACTGTGGCTAACAAATCTACCTTGAAGTCAGAAAAGACCTGAGTTCAAGTTCTCCCTCTCTTTAAATACTGACTGTGTAGCCCTAGACAAATCACTTAACTTTTCAGTGCCTCAGGCTACTCTTTCATATTATAAATTGTGCAGCATTTGCTGATCTGCATTGGAAGAGAGATGAAATCACAGGTCCTGTCTAGGGGCTAAAAATGAGGGGGTGGATTAGAACTCTCTAAGGTCCCTTCCAGGTCTAAGCTTACGGTTTTATGAGACTAGACAAGATTCACTCCGCCCTTAGAAGGGGAGCTGTGGAATGCCAGTCTTGCATAAGAGTGTGTGATGAACCATTTGGAAAACAAGGCTTCAAACCAATGTCTTGGCTCACTGCTTTTCTTCACAGGTACCTACAGCTGACAAGTGATGTACTGTTCTACTTCTAAACATGTTCTTCCCTCACCAGCCCCCTCCAGAAAGAGCTGCATTTCTGAATGGCAGCTTTCATTTGGGAATGCTTCTGGACAAAAGACACCGTTGTTCATGATGGAAATTATTGTTGCTATTTAGTGTACATCTGTCATTCATTTCCTTCCCCAAATCAGCTTTAAGAACTCAGCAGAAAGATTGGTATGATTAGCCCAAGGCTTTCCCTGAAGTGGCTATTTCTTCAAGTCAGAAATGTACCTTTGGATTTCAAGAGTTGAGACCAACCTGTGTAAAGGAAGATGTGTTCTCCCAAATCTTTGTTCAATCTGACAGCAGAGATAGAAATGTTACCATTCTGACTGAGAGAAAAAACTCCCACCAAATTCCTAGTGGGGTAGAAGGGAAAATTCACTCATCAGGTATTGTGTTTAAATTATTTGAAAATATACTGCATCTATTTAATGTTTAAAGCAAAAGAAAGTAAGAAAGTAACCGAGCATGAGATAGCTTTCAATAAATAATCATGGAATAAAGAGGGAAATACGCAAGGGAACCCTGGAAATGCACGAGTAGTTTGGTACCAATAAAATGCAAAGGATAAAAATAAAATACAATCCAGCTACAAAAGTATTTATATAAATCATGAAAATGTAAGGGAAGAAAAAGAGCCAGCTGCCCCAGCACACATTGGGAACAAGGTATTATGAGAAATACCAGGCTGCCACCAAAGACTGCATTAGGAACTAGGAAGTAACGAACATGATTGCATTGTAGTTTTTCCAAGGGTGAAATTTACAAACGATTTACTGTAAATGT